>NW_024096999.1:2492500-2870000 GCF_016545835.1 Crotalus tigris | reverse complement strand
CCGTATTATGTACTTGTTATAACATACCCTGTTATGTGAACATTATAATCACGTCCTGTTAAACCAAGATTGAAGCTTCTACATTGTGTGAACTAGTACTGAGTTATTACAAGGAAAGAAAAGTATATTATTTTTGTGTTAAGGCCTCATACAGGTGTAACTCAGTTGTAGAGGTTAGAACAGTCAGTATAAAGAGCTGTAATTGCTTTCTGTTTTAGAAAAGTTAAAAATAATCGCAAATAAACTTTCCACATATTTCTCCACTGTTTGGGAGTGAAAAACAGGCAGTATTTTTTTTTTTGCATTTAAAATACAACAGAGCTTGCCTTGGTTAAAAATATTTTTGAAAACACTTCCACATAAATTATGAAAGTGAGAAGTACATTTATAAAAGAGGGCTGAAAAATCTGTCTGCATAAATATTGGATTGGATAGCAAGGCGGAATTTGTGCACTGCAGTTTGTTTGATTTTGGCTTAGTATGTGTAACTCACCCAGGTTGGTTGGGAAGCCAAAGTTAGTTTAATACAACATGTGAACCCACCTCTTATGGACTGTTCTACAGATAATGCTTAAAACCATGGACCAGTGCAGAGATGGTTAACCAGAGGCTCCAACACCAAATAATGAAAATATAGGGAGATACTATTTTGAAGATGAGGTAGAATTTCCGTTCAACTAAGCTCAACTTCTGATGACTGGATTGATATATTGAGATGTTCTTTTGGCAACAGTACAGAAATAATTTGCATTTATCTTCCTCCAGGATATTATTTTGACTTCCCAGTTTGCTCTATAGCATGGGATTTTTTTAAAAATAGCCTCCTATCCAACTACTAACCAGTCTTGACTCTGCTTAACTTTTGAAGATCAACCCAAAGGAGGGTAGATATTGCCACCTTAATCTAACTATAATTAAGATAACTCAAAATTTACTTTTTTTTCCCTTGCCTGTCCTGTGCCTCTTTTAAAAGCCATATGTGACCTTCAGGTCCCTTCCAGACAGTGCAATGAATCATGAATCGTTAAGGGAACTAGATATGTCTAGCCTAACAAAGAGGAGGATTAGGGGTGAAGTGATAGCAGTCTTCCTGTCAAGTGCCAGGAAAATCAGGAGATCCAGACATGCTTCAAATGGGTATAAAGATTTATTGTAAGCTTAAGCTAGCTGCAAGAATCTGAACTACTAACCGTCAAGGAAAATTTGTGGGAGTTAAGGATAGGAAGTAATTCAAGGTGGGTTGGACTTAGATGGCACACAGGGACTCGTGACTGATGACACATTTGACCCCTCCCTCGGGCTCAGCCTGATTATCTCCTACATCTCCAGTACTTGAGGGCTCTCACAGAGAAGAGAAAGTTGGCTTGTTCTCCAAGGACAGGACAAGAAGCAGTGGGTGGAAGCTCATTAAGGAGACGTTCAACCTGGAGCAAAGGAGACATTTCCTGACAGTGATAGTGAAACAGCTTAGGTCCCAGAGTTGTGGGTACTCCATCATTAGAGGTTTGGACAATTGGACAACCGTTTCTCCGGGATGGTATAAGGCAGTGGTGGCAAACCTATGGCACGGGTGCCAGAGGCGGCACTCAGAGCCCTCTCTGTGGGCACCCGCACTGTTGCCCCAGTCCTAGGCCTTCAGCTGGGTTTTAGAAAACCTTTTCGCTTTAGGCCTCCGCCGCCGTGTACAAAAAAAAAAGTTCAATCAATCAGTCAATTTCAACTTCTTGTGGGAAAAAAAAAGATCTTGCAAAGTTGGAATTGATTGATTGAACTTTTTAGTCCCACACAGTCTGCTGTTACCACCGCAGCCATGCCCACCCAATGGGCCACACCCACCCAGCACCCAACGATGCATAAGTGGGTTTTGGGTTGCAATTTGGGCACTCGGTCTCTAAAAGGTTTGCCATCACTGGTATAAGGTCTCCTGCCTTGGGTAGGGGATTGGACTAGAAAATCTCCAAGGTCCATCCAACCCTATAATTTAGTGCAATTTATATGATGTCTAAGACCCGTCTGTGGATTCTTTATGACTATGCTAATATGCTGGAGCCTCCAGGGAGAAAGTCAAGAAGTCTTTTGCCTTTCGTCTCCTCAATTCGTTGCTGACACTGAGCTGTTCATAACTACATTGAGATAGTGTAAGACAATCAAGGCTTTTAATGCTGAAGGTTGGAAAGGTTTTGCTTTTAATCAAATGTCAGAAGTTTCACTAACTTAGGTTACTCCCTGCAGTTTTATTTAGCTATAAATAGCTGTGTGGGCTTCTGTAGTTAGAGAGGGAGATCAAAAAACTATTTCTAGCTAGAACATTTATGTGCCAAAGAACTTCTTCATTTATTTCATGCCCAGGACCCCCTAGGGTATTTTGAGTATTCATGCACATTTATCTATATGGGAGAAGATCTGGCGTCTTTAATCAAACAATAAGATCAGCAAAATGTCTTGCGCTGAGTTTGCACCATGTGCTAAACCAGGGAGCTCCCAATTTGGCAACTTTAAGCCTTGTGGATTTCAACTCAACTTTATGGCTGGCTGGGAAATTCTGGGAGTTGAAGTCCACAAGTCTTAAAGTCACCAAGTTTGGAGACCCCTGTGCCAAACTGTAGTTCCTTTAACCAAGGTGTATTGAATCAACCATAACTGGTAGGGTTAATCTGACAGAAGGGGCAGCACGCTGGCTCAGTGGTTAAGACACTGGGTTTGTTGGCTGGAAAACTGGTTTGAGACCTGAGCGCCATGCAATGGGGTGAGCTCCCGTTACTTGCTCCAACTCCTGCTAAGCTAGCAGTTTGAAAGCATGCAAATGTAAGTAGATAAATAGGCACCAGTTTAGTGGAAGGTAAAACAGTGGAAATGTCTTCAAACCATCCTGGCTCAATAGCCTTGAAATGGTGAGGAGCATTGCCCCCTACAGTTGGCAAACAACTAGTGGAGTAAAATCCGCAGGGATTCCTTTATCCAACAGAAGCTCAAAGAAGCAACCTTATGACTTCAGTGAGGCTCCTTATGCATCATGGAAATTTGACATCCAAAAGCAATTTATTGTACAAGAGTTACAAATTTTGTTTAGCATTTCCTCAAATCTTGTTGGATGCAAAATAGATTTCTGGATCTTTGCAGACCTTTGCATTACTGGTTTAATTTTAAACCTTAAATATTCAGGGTCCGCCTTGAGTAGTAATGGGGTTGATTATAGTTTAAGTAACTGTTCAACTAATGGCTTTGCTTGTCAATTGTTCTGATGGTGCTCTGCTTTCACTGAGATTTGAGTTTAAGAGATTTCAGGGGATAGATACTTACTCCGAGCGCTCAGATGTTGCCTTCAACCAACTCATGGTTTAGTCACTTTTTCGCATGCTTCATTGATTTCTATTAAAAAAACCTCTCCTGCCAACGTATGGGATATATTTATCACTTCTGTGAATTGGTTGTAACTAAAATGAAGTAACTCATTCCTATTCAGGTAATCCTCAATTTACAACCATTCCTTTAGCAGCTGTTCAAAGTTATAAAAGTACTGAAAAAAGTGAGTTACAGCCAATCCTTGGACTCACAACAGTTCCGGCATCCCCATGGTCACATGATCAGAATTCAAGCGCTTGGCAACTGGCATGTATTTATGACTGTTGCAATGTCCAGATGGTCATGTAATTGTCATATATAACCTTCCCAGCCAGCTTGTGACAAGCAAAGTCAATTGGAAAAGTATTCATTGTGGGTTGATAAATGCAAGGTTATTATAAGATTTTTACAGTCCTTTGAAGTACTGAATGGCAATTGTAGGATGTGTGTGTGTGTGTGTGTGTTTGTTTTTTAAAAAGTCTCTTCATGTGGAAGGAATAGATAGAGTTCACAGTATGTGAGGTCTGCCTGCAAAACATACTCTAGAGTGAAATGCAGAACAGACTGATTTATATATGGTAGACCGGGTTCGTCACCCAACAGATAAGATATAGATATAGATATAGATATATAGATAGACATAGATATAGATATAGAAATATATAGATATAGATAGATAAATAGATAGATAGATAGATAGATAGATATAGAGAGACAGATAGATAGACAGACAGATAGATAGATAGATAGATAGATAGATAGATAGATAGATAGACAGAAAGACAGACAGATAGATATATTATAAGAGTAAACAAACACGAACACTAGGAAAAATATAAAACTAGAAATATTTATTCTAATGCCAAGCTTTCGTCGGCTAACTTTCCTGGTGTTCGTGTTTGTTTACTCTTATGACTATACCCAGGATTCATATTTTTAACTAAATTAGTAATAGATATAGATATATAGATAAATATATAGATATTTAGATAGACATAGATATAGATATAAGATAGATAGATGATATAGATAGATATAGATATAGATATATAGATAGATATAGATATAGATAGATAGATAGATAGATAGATATAGATATATAGATATAGATATTTAGATACATAGATATAGATAGATAGATAGATAGATGATATACCGTAGATATATAAATAGATATAGATAGATATAGATATAGATTTAGATAGATAGATATAAATATAGATATATAGATAGATAGATAGATAGATAGATAGATAGATAGATAGATAGATAGATAGAGATAAAGCTCTCTCTGTCTCTTTTTTTTTCCTTGCAGCTCGCAATCCAGACTCATCCCAGACTCAAATTGCCGACCGCTTGTGAATAGAGGCTTAAATGAACATGGCAACATCGCCAGAGCCTGCTTTTCACTGGCACAAATGAGAGCCGTGTCTAAAAAAAAGCCATGCAGAGACTTCTCGGTGGGCAGCACATGGCTGTGGAGCGAGCGGCGAAGGAGGAGGAGGGACCCTCTTTTCCGACTGATGCTGCGCTTTGAAAGGCTTCCTCCTTATAAGAAGAGTTGCTAATTCAGAACTCGGTTCTCCCCTCCCCAATGTGGCGAATTCAGGGTGATCTGACCACGGCTTGAAGGTGAGAAGTCCCAGCCTTTGCTCTTTGGAAAAACACCGATCGAGTCTTTTGCTTTTCGTGCGAAGGGAGAGACGTTCAGACTGCCTGGAATTAAAATGCCAGCGAAAGGCAAATACTTTTTAAACGAAAGCGAAGGTTGCAAGTTGACAGACCCCTTGTACGAGAAGTATCTCTACGCAAGTCAACAACACCCACTGCTCTTCTTCCTGCTCTTCATTGTGGTTGCCTATTGCTCGACACTTATCGTAGTGCTCCTCTCTTACGACGTGAGTATGTGCTGCTCTTCGTAGTTTTTCGATTCTGACTAAGACCCGGACGCTCTAATTTTAGATGTATGAACCCACGTATATTAATGCAACCTTGGCCATCATTTTTAAATGCATTAGTGCCTTGCAGTTCTCCAAACAGGTCATCCCCAGCAAGTTATGGAAAAGTTGATTTAAAAAAGATACCAAAGCGGGTGCAGCTAGTTTGAAGAAATGCATAATAGTATGGGGAACTTTAGGCAAAACTGCAAATAAGAATCTTATGTTTAGAGAAATGCAAGGACATTTTAGCATGAACTTCAAAGAGCCCCTCTTAAGCTCAAATAAACTTTTGCAAGTGTTCTCCTGCCATTCCTACCTGTACCTATTCACAGCAGCTTATATTTCTTGAGAAATTGAACTGAATCTGGAATCTGTTAAATGCTTGTCCGGGCGCTCTGTAATTTAGAGGAATCCTAGAACTTAAATCCTAAATGTAACAGGAATCTCTGATTATGACTGCTTGCAGCGAGACTGTAGCTCTAACGTGATCATTTCTGAAATGCCACTGTTACGTTGACATTGTTATTGAGGTTGAATGCAGGTTTTTTTTAATGCATAAAGATCTAGACTTGTAAGAACAAACTCCTAAAAGTTTCTAGCCCAGCCAGATATCAGAAGGAGGAACTAAATGTGATAATACTTTCTGGTTAACTCTTTCTGTGATAACAACTATTTGTCTGAAATGGTACAGGGTTCCCTGCTTGAGGTAAATCGATCAGAAGACCTTCAAAATTCCTTCCAACTCAGTTATTCTGGTTACTTGTATTTCACTACTCTGTCTCTAATTTTGAGGATCATAGATAAGGAATGTACCAGATTTACAATTCTGGAGATGAGAGACCAAAAACCATTTCCTTTTCCAGAATATTTTTTCTAGACATTCACCAGATCCCCCGGAGCATTGCTATTCCCAGAAGAAAAACAAAAATTTTCTGATCTTTTCTGTATCTCCACTTGAAAGGATCTAATAGCAGGTGATGGGAAAGACCTTCCTAAGAGATTTAGAGAACAGTTGATTGTCTGAATAGTCCTATAGATCTGATTGGACTAAGCTAAGTTTCTTATCTGCCATTAAGATGTAGCTTCTGAACTGGTGATTATTGAAATTATTGAAACGTACAGACTGCAGCAAAATCATATCATGAAATTAAAATCGTAACGTGAGGAATACACCGCCAACTTAACACAGAACCTAACTTAAATCAAAATTAACTTTGTTTTTACTTTCAGGAACATGCCGGTCAACATCTGGCCTTTGTTATCACAGTGAGCATTGCTCTCATTATCTTCATCATCATGTATGTTTTAGTTTACGTCGAATATTACTTTTGGTGCCAGCTGAAGCTCTTTGCGGTCGTGATCTGGATCAGCTTGCTGGCCATCGGATACGTGTCCATTTTCGACAAGGAAAACCCTAAACCAGCTGCCTGGGAACAGGTATTTCTGTCACCTAATTATGATGTCATCCTTGCGCCAGAAAGAGACTACTTGCACACACACACAGCCTCCCCAAACATTCCTGACCCTCATTCAGTCCATCCAGATAGCATTGCCAAAATAGGGCAGGAAAAAGACCCAGTTTTTTTGGAAACCACTTTTTATTTTGTTCAGAAAAAAAATTAAAAGACAAAACACCAAAATACTTTTTTTAAAAAAACACACAACATAAAAAAGAACAAACAAGACATTAAAAAGAAAAAGGTGCATTAAAAAAAGGACTAACACATATATACATGTTACCCTCCTTAGCTGAATGCTGATTAATATAATAACAAAATAGAGAAGGAGAAAGAGGAGGAGGAGGAGGAGAAGGACAGGGGAGAAGGAGAAGAAGAAGGAGAAGGAGGAGAAGGAGAAGGACGGGGGAGAAGGAGGAGAAGGAGAAGGAGAAGAAGAAGAAGAAGAAGAAGAAGAAGAAGAAGAAGAAGAAGAAGAAGAAGAAGAAGAAGAAGAAGAAGAAGAAGAAGAAGAAGAAGAAGAGATTTATTGTAATCAACTCATAGAAAATTTACCATGGCTTCTTAAAAAAATGCCCATTTTTGATGATGTCATTTTTCCTCCTCCTCCTCCTCTTCCTCCTCCTCCTCCTCCTCTACCATGTAAAATGGTAGAATTTTAAAATTGGAGGGTAATGAGGCATTGTGCCTCTTAATTCTCTTGCCCAAAACCTTTTGCTCTGCTGATCCTAGTTGTATTGACTTAACTTAGTTGTTATCCTCTCTGAATGTCCTCAAATACTATTTCTTGAAGGAAAAGAAAGAGATTCCAGGATCCAAACTGGATCGGTCACCAGGACCAGAGGTTTAGTCTTACGAGCTTTCGGATTTGTGCTGGACCCCATCCTCGGGGAACTTCTCTCTCACCAGAATGTGTGCTTTGGACTGTTCTATGTATAGTACTTATGTAGTGCCTGATTGTGTGTGGCTTTTTAGTTGTTGATTGGGGTGTTGATGGCCAGTTATAAAGTCGTTGGATGTTGTGCGTCCAAGTCTTCGGTTCCTAAGTACCTGATAAGCTGGTGATAAATCAGCATTCCTGTTGACTGACAAGGAGCCCATTTCCCAGATTTCAATCATTTCCCTGGCTATTTTTGTACCTGCTCGGCCAACAATTTTAGTAGCCGAGAAATTGAATTTACATCCTTGTTCATTGCAATGTGAAGCTACCAATGAGTTCAGGTCTCCCCGTCTGACCGCTTGCTTGTGTTCTTGCAGTCTGGCGGTTAGCTTCCTCCCCATCTGTCCTACACAAGGGCAACCGATATAGGAGATCCAGTAAATTACATTAGAAATATCTTCCCCCTCCAAGCAATCTTTCCGTTCGTGAAAGAGATTGCATTACTCAAGAGTGTGTGTGTGGGGGGGGAATAAATTGTTGCAGGCAATACACTGATCAATTTCTCCTAATTCCTGCCAGTGAAGACTCTTCTCTCTTAACCTTCTCCTTGTTTTTCTTCCAGGTACCATTTTTTCTGTTCATCATCTTCACGACATACACCATGTTGCCCTTGGCTATGAGAGATGCTGTCATAGTCAGCTCCCTTTCTGCCCTCTCCCATATTATCGTCCTCAGCGTTGCAGCAGCCAAACACCCACAGAATCAGCACACCTTGCTCCTTCAGGTAAGGCACCTTGGGGAAACTGAGGCTCAAGACCACCAGTGTCTCCTGGAACATTTGTGGGAGGATCCTCTGATCACAATCACCCAAAACTAGGCATGATTTCCTGCCTGTTGGAGGCCACAAAGAAAGCAAACATGTAAATCTTCAAGAGGTTTCAGAAAGATTTAAAAGCAAATTTAGAAAGAATTGATCTCCTCAACGTGTGTTACGGTTGATGCTCCCCCCACCCCTGGTAAGCATCATTTTTCGAGTAATGTTCCTTCTGGGGGGGGGGGAGGAAAGGAAATGGAACAATTCTCCTATTAAAAAAGTATTATGAATTGGATAAGTGTTGATATTAGAAATGCTTTCCTCTTTAAAATTAGCTAGCTTGTGCATTCTAATGACTGCTCGTTCAAATTTCAGACAATCCTTTACATAAAGTTTTAACTTTGGGCATGCATAATATCAATCTATATATGCGTGTAAATACAATATACATTTTATGTTCTTGTTGTGTTCCAAATTGGGCATTGGATGTTCACCTGGTGGTGTTTCTTTCTTCCTTTTTTTCCACAAGCATCTTAGAAGAGGTTCTGAAGTAACAAAACCACCGCGGCCCAAGTTAGGCCACAAATAGTTAGTTCCCATTGGATTGGAGGCATAGTTTTAGCGTTTCAGCACAGCCTGTAGAAAGTTTGAGCATTTGCTTGTTGAGTTGGAATGACTATTTAATTTAGAACAAGGTTGGAAGGGACCTTAGAGGTCTTCTAATCCAACCCCCTGCTCTAGCAGGAGACACTATATCATCTCAGACAAGTGACTGTCTAGTCTCTTCTTAAAAACCTCCAGTGATGGAGCACCCACAACTTCTGGGGGCAGGTTGTTCCACTGGATAATTTTCCTCACTGTTTGGAAGTTTCTCCTTAATTCCAGGTTGCTTCTCTCCTTGATTAGTTTCCAACTATTGTTTCTTGTTTTACCTTCGGGTGCTTGGCAAGTAAGTCCAATCAATCAGAATAGAGCTGGAAGGGACCCTGGAGGTCTTCTAGTCCAACCCCCTGCTCAAGCAGGAGAACCTATACCATTTCAGACAAGTGACTGTCTGGTATCTTCTTAAAAACCTCCAATGATGAAGCACCCACAACTTCTGGAGGCAAGACGATCCACTGGTGAATTGTTCCCCTATCAGGAAATTTCTCCTTAGTTTTAAGTTAGATTTCTCTTTAATTATCTTCCACATGTCACTTCTTGTCCTGCCGTCAAATGCTTTGGGGAATAGGCTGGCCCCTTCCTCTCTATGATAGCCCTCATCTTAAAATTTAAGAGAAAAGATCCTTAGATGACAAGGATCTTAAATTCAGCTGGAGCTTTGATTCACATCAAAACGGTATACCAGTTGTTCCCAGATGTTTTTCACAAGGCAGTGCTAAATTTCAGAAGAAATATTTTGATTATTTTTTTTTATTCCAGGAGTGAGTAATTGAAGACAAATAAAGGGAAATATTCTAGTTTTGTAAATGTGGAAACTATGACCCACCGAAGTATTTCCGTAGTTGTTTGGCAATCCCTGCTTGTCTAGACAATCCGTTTTTAAGAATCTGATAAACGTCAGCAAAACCATTTAAGATCCACACCACTGAGCTGTGTGTCATGTTTTGGAAGGTGAGGTAATGCAATTCCTACCCCCAGATAAATGCTTTGGACATGATTGAAGCAACTCTTTTGTTAATCTGTTGCTTCTTTCTTGGCAAATCTGCTGAATTTTGAGGAGGGATGAATTTTCATGCCATCGTCTCATTTCTGAAGGACTCACTTACTTTTGGTCAAAAAATGGGCTTGGTTTAATTCCTAGCCAGAAAGCAAAGCAAAACAAAACCTCAGCCCGATTTCCTTTCCTGTATCAATCAAACAATAATTTCAGTACGAATGAAGATATTTAGAGAGCAGGCAGTGTGGAATTCCAGCATGGTAAAAGTCATAAAATGAAATGAAGAGAATATTTGGTCTGCTGAAAAGCAGATCTAACAGGCGACGTTAGATTGTCTCTCCTGAAACTTTTTTTTAAATTAAATGTGGTAACTAGGTATGTTTGCTATGGTTCCTCAATCAAACTGAGCAGGTAGATAAAATGAGAGTTTAAGATCATGGCTTATTCTGAATGCGATAACTATGGTTTCCTTGTTTGGGAAAAGAAGGAGATACAATGGCCTAGTGACATATATATATGCTAGAAGCAAAAAGTAGAGAAATTTAGACTAGACTAAACTAGACTATAGACTAGACTAGACTAGACTAGACTAGACTAGACTAGACTAGACTAGACTAAACTAGACTAGACTAGAATAGGATAGGATAGAATAGAATTAATGGAATGAGAATAGACTAGACTAGACTAGACTAGACTAGACTAGACTAGACTAGACTAGACTAGACTAGACTAGAATAGAATAGAATAGAATAGAATAGAATAGAATAGAATAGAATAACAGAGTTGGAAGGGACTTTGGAGATCTTCTAGTCCAACCCCCTGCTCAGGCAGGAAACCTAGAGTCTAGACCATTTCAGACAAATGGTTGTCCAATCTCGTCTTAAAACTTCCAGTGTTGGAGCATTCACCACTTCTGGAGGCAAGTTGTTCCACTGGTTAATTGTTCTCACTGTCAGGAAGTTTCTCCTTGGTTCTAGGTTGCTTCTCTCTTTGATTAGTTTCCATCCGTTGCTTCTTGTCCTGCCTTCAGGCGCTTTGGAGAATAGCTTGACTCCCTCTTCTTTGTGGCAGCCCCTGAGATATTGAAACACTGCTATCATGTCACCCCTGGTCCTTCTTTTTGTTTTTTTTAAAGACTAGCCTTATTAGCTTGTATGCAAGGGTGAAAAGGCTAATTCTTATATCAGTGGGTTAAGCTGAGGTATGACTTTGAAATCTGCTATATTTTTTCACCTCTAAAGCCTTTTTTAGAAGTGGCAGGAAGGATATATGTTTAATTTGTACCGTATATATTCCATTGCACGGAAAATTATGTGTAGGAAACCAACCCAAAATTTAATTGCCTTAGACTGAGAAGTTTGTTGACTATGATTTATGATGTAGCCTGTTAGAAACCAACAATTTCTGACTTACTAAAATCATAGTAGTTGTAGCACAACATGTGAACTTAATCACTGTGTGAAATCACCTGGATTAACAAACATGAGCCAATGTATCAGTCATGGCTTTGGCAATAAACACCCCCTTGAAGTTAATCTTCTAGTTTGGACAGGTTTCAGAGTTTGGAAAATGTGCTTCTTTTTTCTCCTAAAACAAAATACAGTTTCACGCAAGTATTTGTAAAAAATTGTACTTCCCCCCCTCCTCCAGTTCTATTGTACAGTCAATCAGGGATTTAGGAAAAAAGTTGAGATCAAATGAAATGAAAGCAGGGGATTTAATTTAGTGCTTCTTCCAATCTTCCTATAAAATCTAGATCATCTGGCAGGGCAGGTTCAAAGCAGAGAGCTTCCAATTTTTGAAGGTGATTTCAAGATGAATCAACCCACAGGTCAAAGACAAAGGGCACAAAACCTGGAATTGCAAGAGAATCTGGGGAAAAATGAATTCCCAGACTTATAATAGGTTAGTTAAGTGCTGGCAAAATTAAATTGGAAGGGTTTTTGTCAACTCCATTGGCTGGTAGGGTCTTCCAAATCTGAACATGGTCAGTCTACTCAAGTATGGCCAACTCTGACAGGCAGTGAAACAGCCTGAACTGCGCCCTGGTTAGAATCCAGTATTGTAGACAAACTCTGCCCACTGCCAGGAGTTCGATCCTGACCGACTCAAGGTTGATTCAGCCTTCCATTCTTCTGAGGTCGGTAACATGAGGACCCAGATTGTTGGGGGCAACAGGCTGACTCTGTAAAACGCTTAGAGAGCGCTGTAAAAGTACTATGAAGTGGTATATAAGCCTTCCTATTGCTACTGCTATTGAAATTTGGACCATTTGTCTGCAAAGTAGATCCTCTGCAACTGAGCTGTGGTCCTTTCCCATGCTCTCCTAAGATTATTTTGAGGTCATTTCATTCAAAACAAGGAGTGTCCTTCTTAACATGAGCTAACTGCTAATCCTTGTGTAACTATTATTCCTCTGCGTAGTTGCTTTCCTGTGGATGTTGGCTGTATTTATTTTATTTCATCAATGATAGTGAAACAACCCAAGTCTTCACATGGTTGTGTTGAAGGGTCTACACCAGGGGTAGGCAACCTTGGCTCTTTTATGACTCGTGGACTTCAACTCCCAGAATTCTGGGAGTTGAAGTCCACGAGTCAGAAAAGAGCCAAGGTTGCCTATCCCTGGTCTACTCCCTCTCCCTCTCCCTCCCTCCCCCCCTCTCTCTCTCTTGGCTTTTCCAAGGATTTGACCACCCTCTTTTAAAATGAGCTTTTATTTATTGATCTTAGTTACCGTATCTATAGTATTTCAAGGCATCATTTTCATTTGATTTTTTTTTTTTTTTTTTACTGTAGAGTACTGACAGTTGGGTGGGATGAGTTGAATAAATGAATGAAGCATTTCTGGAAAATTGGTTTTAAAAAGCCATTGAACAAGAGTTGGTAGGAAGCTTTCTCTGGAAAAAGCCTTGGGGAATTGATGGGGAAGGACAGATAAGACAAAGCTTTCCTGTTGCAAAATTGGAACAAGACAGGATTCTTTCTTTTGCTGTGCTCAATTATTATTTACGGTGAAGTTTGCTTTTAGCCTAGCCTTCTGTGCAGATTGGGCTATTACGGCTTGTTCAGTCAGATGTGGTTAGGAAGAATCTTGTGAGCGTCACCGGCTGCAAAAAAAATGGAAGATGGTAACTGCATGGTTTTCTTTCATTTCTTCAGCTTGTTGCAAATGCTTTCATTTTCCTTTGTGGCAATTTGCTGGGGGCCTATCACAAGCATCAGATGCAAGACGCCTCGTGGGACCTGTATCGCTATACCTTAAAATGCATCCAAGTCCAAATGAAATTAAAAATCGAAAAAAGGCAGCAGGTAAGGGGAATATCCAACTGTAAAAGAAAGCATGCTTTCCTACACGGCTAATTATTAAGAATGCAATTATCAACCTGCAGATAATTATTTAGTGCAGTACATAACTCATTCCAGTTTCTCTTGGTGCCCTCTGAGTTTGGTTTTTTTCTTGCAGGCGTTTCATTACCCAAACTCGGTAACATCATCAGGAGCCAATGCCACTCCCCTCTAGCACTGATGATGTTACCTAGTTGGGTAATAGAATGTCTGCAAGAAAACAACAAAGCTCAGAGAACCCCAAAGTCATTCTCCTCCTCCTCCTCCTCCTCCTCCTCCCAAACCCCAAATTCCCTTTTAGCACTGATTATACTACCTAGTTGGGTAATAAAATGTCTGCAAGAAAACAACAAAGCTCAGAGAGCCCCAAAGTCATTCTCCTCCTCCTCCATCACCTCCTCCTCCTCCTCCTCTCCACGTACCCCAATTCCCTTCTAATACTGATTATGCTACCTAGTTGAGTAAGGAAACATCCATAAGAAAATAAACAAGCTCAGAGAGCACCAAGGACCCCACAATTCAACCCTGAGCTTCCAATATTCTCCTTTGTTCCAGGTTTGGTAAGCCATATCGCTGCCTGCTTGGTAGCCATTAAAGTGAAAACTCAGAAATATTCGTGAATGTTTTTCTAGAATAATTCCTGAATAGTCCAGGAACTTCTCTGGACAACATGAATATAAGCAGAGCGTTTTTGCGCAGATGTACAAGCATTGGAGTTGGGATGGAAGCCCTAAAGGAATGAATGAACATTGCATGGCCTAATGAGCTTAATGAGGGAGGGGGCTATGCTCTTATTAGTTAGGTTAGGTTATTGGTCTTAATTAGGTTGCTCCTTCTTCCTCCTTTGAAATCTTACTCTTGCTTTCAGCAATTCAAATCTTCTTCTTTTCTCCCAGGAAAGCTTGCTCCTGTCTATCTTGCCAGCTCATATATCCATGGAAATGAAACTAGCCATCATTGAGCGCCTGAAAGAAACCAGCGACATGAAAAAGCATGACAATAATTTCCACAGCCTCTATGTGAAACGGCACCAGAACGTCAGGTAAATCTTTGAGCTTCCGAGACCCGCTTTCTCTAGGGCGGTGGTTCTCACCCTGTGGGTCGGGACCCCATTTGGGGTCGAACGACCATTTCACGGGGGTCGCCAAACGCAGTCCGCCATTTTCCCCCCCTTTTCCTTAGCTGTGCTACTCCCTTTTATTCTATTGGCTTTTGAAAGCCAATAGAATAGACTCTCTTGAATAGAGTCTAATTCTATTGGCTTTCAAAAGCCAATAGGAATTGTCCAGGCTGTCTCTGCCCTGCTGAGCCCGCCAAAAGCCCCATTCTGCAAACGGTGCTGCACCAGTTGAGTAGTCCTCGACTTACAACCGGTTGAGTAGTCCTTGACTTACGACCGGTTGGGGGTTGCGGCATTAAAAAGGTTGAGAACCACTGACTTACAGCAATCCCAGACACACACACACACACACATATATATATATATATACATATTTGTCCTTTCTCTAGCATCCTGTATGCAGACATTGTAGGGTTCACTCGCCTGGCAAGTGATTGTTCTCCGAAGGAGCTGGTGGTGATGCTGAATGAACTGTTTGGAAAATTTGACCAAATTGCAAAGGTCAGTAAATTCTGGGAACTGAAATCCCCATATCTTCAAGTTGTCGAGAAAAACAACTGGCCTATTGTGTGAATGTAGCCATTCTGGTTGGTAAACTAGGAACTGCCCATATTATTTTTTTTAATTGTGCAGTCTCACAACGAGATTGTGTATTGTGCAGTAATAAACTAGCCGTATAAAAATCATGGTGTTGCATAGTTTGGCCATACAGGCAGTCCTCACTTACGACCAGAATGGAGCTCAATATTTATGTTCCTAAGTGAGACATGCTAAACGAGACATGGTGGCACAGTGTTTAGAATGCAGGAATGCAGGCTAATTCTGCTGACTGCCCGCTGCCAGCAGTTCGATCCTGACCGGCTCAAGGTTGACTCAGCCCTCCATCCTTCCGAGATTGGTAAAATGAGGACCCAGATGGTTGGGGCAATAGGCTGAGCAACCTTAGAGAGAGAGCTGTAAAGCACTATAAAGCGGTATATAAGACTAAGTGCTATTGCCCTTCCTTCCTTCCTTCCTTCCTTCCTTCCTTCCTTCCTTCCTTCCTTCCTTCCTTCCTTCCTTCCTTCCTTCCTTCCTTCCTTCTTTCCTTCCCCTTCCTTCATTCTTTCCTTCTTCCCTTCCTTCCTTCCTTCCTTCCTTCCTTCCTTCCTTCCTTCCTTCTTTCCTTCCTTCCGTCCTCCCCCACCCTTCCTTCCTTCCCAGTGGTTAGAATGCAGTATTGCAAGCTAACTCTGCCCACTGCCAGGAGTTTAATCCTGACCGGCTTAAGGTTGCTCAGCCTTCCATCCTTCCGAGGTCGGTAAAATGAGGACCCAGAAGGTTGGGGTCCTCAATATTCTGTAAACCGCTTAGAGAGGGGTTGTAAAGCACTATATGAAGCGGTGTATAAGTCTTAAGGGCTATTTGTTAAATGAATTTTGCTCCATTTTATAGCCTTTCTTGCCCCATTTGTTAAGCGAATCGCTGTGATTGTTAAATTAGCAAAACGGTTGTGAAGTGAATCCGGCTTCCTCATTGACTTTGCTTGTCAGAAGTTCACAAAAGGGGATCGTGTGACCCCAGGACATGGCGACCGTCGTAAATATGAACCAGTTGCCAAGTGTCCAAATTTTGATCGCGTGACCACGGCGATGCTCTGACGGTCGTAAATGTGAAAAACGGTCATCGGTGACTTTTTTTCAGTGCCGTGGTAACTTTGAACAGTCACGAAACGAACTGTTGTAAGTTGAGGACTCCCTATATAACAGTCATCGGCTGCACATGGGTAATTTCAAATTTGCACGAAGCAAGATTTTTCACTACTGCTGTAACTCCTAAACCAACAGGCTTAAATTGAGGACTGTCTTGTATATTCTCCATGCTTGAACCCCAGATAAATTGCAAATGAACTATCCTTCCCCCCCCCTCCATTTTTCTTTCTTTTCTTTTCTTTTTTTTTGAATAGAAAAAAGTGCAGCTTCCGATGAAGAGATGACAGCAGATCTGTTTTCTCCCTGCAGAAAAGCCTATAATTGCACTGCTTAAGACAAACGCCGGTTAATTCATATTTGCAATGCTTGATGATTCATGGGCTATTTTTTTTTTTTCTTTTGCAGGAAAATGAATGTATGAGGATAAAAATTTTGGGAGACTGTTATTACTGTGTCTCGGGCTTACCTGTGTCCTTGCCGGTACATGCCAAAAATTGTGTGAAAATGGGCCTTGACATGTGCGAAGCGATAAAGTATGTACTTTTAAAAAGCTAGTTAAAAGGTTAGGAGTGGTGATGCAGGACTAGATAAGGTAGCATTACGATAGATAATAATAGGCCCTCCTAATCTTCTGAAGCATTTCTTCCTCCTCTGATCGTACTAGTGTAGTTTTTTTTTTAAAATACTTTTTGCTCTGTTAAATAGTCACATAGAAAAAAACAAGGTGTCTGGGCAGTTAGTTTACGCTGATTTAAACTTCCATGGATTAGAGCAACTTTAAGACTTGAGCAATGAGAACATATTCCAAAAGCAGTGTGATTCTTAAGTCTAGAGACGGGAAAAATCAAATGGCTTTCCATCTTGTCTTCCACCCTGGAGTCCTTATCATTTTTATTTTTGCAGGCAAGTTAGGGAAGCCACAGGGGTGGACATCAACATGAGAGTCGGCATACATTCCGGAAATGTTCTTTGTGGGGTGATCGGACTTCGGAAATGGCAGTACGATGTTTGGTCCCACGACGTCTCCTTGGCCAACCGCATGGAATCGGCAGGCATCCCTGGGTAAGTAGGTGAAATCCTTAAAAGTGAGGGTCCTCGTGATGGCAGATAATTGAAATGTAGAGTAGTTTCCTAGCTGAGGTTTATTTAGTTGGGTTTAGTCCAAGGATGCAGAAATTTTAGGGGGACAATCTGATTTTTCTGCTGGCCGCAAGATTCTGCAATGGCATTCGAGCAACAATCAGGAGGAGATTTTATGGGTTCTTTGTCATGATTGGGAAGCAAAGCACCCTTAACTCTTTCCTCTAGTGTAGTGATGGCGAACCTTTTAGAGACCAAGTGCCCAAACTGCAACCCAAAACCCACTTGTTTATCGCTGGGTGCCAGGTGGGCATGGCCCATTGGGTGGGCGTGGCTGTGGTGGTCATGGCAGACTTGGTGGGTGTGGCCAAGGTGAGCATGGTCACCTCGATGTTGCTCATGGGGAGGGACGCCTATGGGGGCTGGGCAGAGTTGGGGGAGATCCAGGTGGGGCAATGGGCAGGAGGCTCATCCTGCGGGGTGAGGCGAGGCAGGGCGGGGGTGCCATTGTTGCAAGGCAAGGTGAGGCAGGAGCTGTGGTGGTGGCTGCCTGACACCATCGGCTCCCGCACACAGAGGCCAGCGAGCGCTTGGGGGCCAACGGTGTCCGTCAGCAGCCACAGCCTGATGGCTCCTTGACCGGTGCACTCTGGGGCTCCACAGCCCACCGCCAGCAGTTTAGAGAAGCCGCGTCTGAGCTGGACGGCCGGCCGACAGCTGAGGAGGCGATGCACTGGGTCGTGCCCTTGAAAAAGAGAGCATGCGAGGCCAGGAGGGAAGGGACGGGGGGAGGGAAACCAGCCATGCTGGGATGCATCCGGCCACATAGGACCTCGGCGAGTTAGCGGGCGGCTGGTTGAAGAAGGGCAGTTGCCATCTCCGGGGCATGGCGCACGTGCCCATAGAGAGGGCTCTGAGTGCCGCCTCTGGCACGTGTGCCATAGGTTCGCCATCACTGCTCTAGTGCAAACATAGCCCAACATTTGCCATCATTCTTCATTGCCAATTTTCAGAATGGGATGTCTGGCCACTTTTCCTGGTTTTTGGGTGTGAGAATGGAACCAGGGGGCTTTTAGGAAGTAAGCTGCTTTTATTCCAATTCTTACTTTTGCATGAAAACTACGCAGAGAGATACTTTCAATTTTGAGCAGTGCCGTTTTGACATGCTGGGGGCCCCTGGCAGGCTGTAGATTCTCTATCCTGCTGAGTCTGTTGGGTGAACCCCAATTGTTTGATGTGATTTCTAAACCAGGTTTTAATGTATGAGTGTATGTTGGGGGATGCACAACTTGGTAAGCAATTTATAAAGAGCTGAATTCAACTTCCTTCCTTCCTTCCTTCCTTCCTTCCTTCCTTCCTTCCTTCCTTCCTTCCTTCCTTCCTTCCTTCCTTCCTTCCTTCCTTCCGTCTTGTTTAGTGAATTCTCAGCTTTGGTTGCCATTCACCACCTGATAAAAATCACAATTGTCTCCCAAAAATATTCAGAGTTGCTAACCTGGATTCTAGTAAGATTCTAATAAGATGTGTGTCTTTACGATGGAGGGCATGGAAAGCTGCAAAAGAGACCTCAGGATATCTTGTAACTGATGGAATTGCTTTGTAAATATTTTCCTGGGTCTGCAGAATCATTTCCATCCTTGTTAACAGTATTTTAGCCTCCGAAAGAGGCAACAAGGGAGTTTATTTTTAGTCACTTTTATGGCACCAGATGGATTGATTATTGATTCTTTCTGGTACATGAGCTTACCTGTTTGCTGGATATTCCTGGAAGTGCAACATCACCTTCTTTGTGTACCTGGACACCTGCTTTATAGTTGCCATAGCTCAGTGTGTGGCTTTTCAGAAGGAAATACACTTTAGTTTCAGGACATAATCGCAGAATAAATTATTTCACTCTGAGTCTTTCCCTGGAGTTATGATTGCATATCTGCCAACGTTCAGGATGAAACCAGAGAACTGCAAAGCCAGAACGTGGCCATTTAATTGAACAAACTCTTATCTTTAAAAACACTTCCCTGCTTATGAGAGGCAGAGAATATTTTGAAAACACAAATGTTTGCCCACAAAAGAGAAAAAAGAACTAAATTCCACTGCTAAGATTTTATATACAGTATCCTAACCGGAGGGATAATTCAAAACTCTTTGTATCATCCTTCATCCATTTTAAGATCTGAGGGTTGGTCTTAGGAATGAAGGAGCCCTTAGTAGTTTTCCCTGCTGCTCTGTGTTTTATTCCCAGGAATGAATGAATGGGTAATCTTGGCTGAATAACAGAATAACAAAATCACAGAGTAGGAAAGGACCTTGGAGTCTTCTAGACTGAAGCTTTTGAAGACCAAAGGTCCAACTGATTCACCAGCTAGCTGATAAAATCTCAAATAAATGATAGCATGACACATTGTTGGGTGCTGGGGTAAAATCAAACAATATTGGCATTCTGCTTCCTCCATTATCTCAACTGAGGCTGAGATCTATTGTTAGTCTTCATTAGTTCCTCTCAGGTCAACAGTTTTTTGTTTTGTAGAAAAGTACAAATAATCCCACAATGGCATTTGCTATTTTCTTTCCGTAACATTGGAAAGTGCTTTGGGGTGTGTGCGTGTATTATTAAGTAAGTGGTACTGCTCAGTGCATGTTGTGAAGCTTCCTGAAAACCCTCAATGCAAGCCAGCTGAGTAAACTCTTGGAGAAGGGCGTAGAGTGTGAGGCACCCAGAAGTTATTTAAGCAAGGTAGGAGATGAAAGAAAAGTGCTTTCAATCTAAAACTGAATTAAAATTGAATGAAGTCTTCTTCCAGTTGAAAACACAATAGGCCATTTGCCACCCTGTCTTGAGAGTGTCTCTATGCTAAGCACATAGTAATCACTTTGATGGGCACTATGTTCATCTCCTTTGTTGAAAGGGATGGTACTCATCAGAGCAATATTGCCAAGTGCTTTGTAGACGAACATAGTGGGCGGAAAGCAAGAAGGGTGCTTTTAACAGGTCTGAAACCCCTACTGTATTGAGAAATTGAGGGAAGGAGGAAGAAAAGCAGAGAAAACTGAGAAAATAAACAAGGCTGACTGTAGAAGAGCAGGCAGAGTTAGAAGGCGGAGTTAAGCATGTCATTAGTTTGGAGTCATTGTGTTGCCACAAGAGACTCAAATCCAGCCCACCCATGAATTCTGTTGACTTTTATCTAGCACCAATTTAGTATCCACTGTTAGTTGACTAGATTCTTGGGTTTAGGTAAGCAACAATAAACTCTTCTCTACTTTGTCTCCAATGAATACACCTGACACTGATTCTACATAGAGACCATGTGAAACGGTTGCTTTTGGTCATAGATGCTGATCATGGCAAGAAACAATGGTGAGATGCTGGAGGATGTTGGATGTGTGGGTCCACCTGTAAGCCCTCTTAGCCCCAGATATTTAAGAAGACCTTATATCCATCAACCATGCATGGGGACTGATATTTTATTTAGTTTAATTGTTTGGTCACTGAACATGCTGAAGGACCTTCCCAGAAATGCCATCTTCTTCCAAACTGGCCTGGTGTATTCTTCAGATCAAAGACTTGTGTGACAAGGAAGTCTACTCTTTTCTAACTACTGTATTATATTTTATCCAATCTTTTGTGCTGGTAACTGTGGCTTCCTTTATGTGTATTCTCTTCTCCCTTGAAGGAACTCATGACATTTATGTAGTCTTTTCTTCCCTGTTTTTAATTGCACTTTCCCAAGAAGACTACACAAAGAAAGAGGGGCTGTCACGAGAGTGAGCTAGATTCCCCCCCCCCCCGCCTCTCCTCTCCTCTTGGGTTTGCATGAGATGCCGAAGTATAGCTTGTTAAATAAACCAGAATTATGCATGGATTAGAGAACAAAGGGGATCCAAATGAATAAAGCATACTGTGGTTTGTGATGTGTGAACCAAACACCCAATAAAGGAGAATATTTGCAGCTCGGGGTTGAAATAAGGTATTTAGAGGACTGATGATGTTACATAGTTTGGGTAATGAAATGTCTGCAAGAAAACAATCTCCCTCCCTCTCCCTCTCTCCCTCTATCTCTCCCTCTCTCCCTCTCCCTCTCCCTCTCTCCCTCCCTCCCTCCCTCCCTCCCTCACTTTCTCCCTTTTGCTCTCTCCCTCTCTCTTGTTCTCCTTCCCTCCCTCTCCCCCTCTCTCTCTAAAAACAGTAGCAAACACTGCACAAAGTTATGTGAATTGGCATGACTGGATGCTCTATCGTGCTATCCAGCTGAGCTGTTCAAGAACAATCCTGCCAGGAATCTTGATTTTGGCTGCCAAATGTGTGGCAGCAGAGAGTTATCGGCAGCAGCCATTGTAATGATAATCGATTCCTGGGAATGGCATTTCTGCAAACATTTCAGCCTTTTGTACACTTGTCTCTCTCCGTCCTCTTTGCAGCCGCGTGCACATCACGGAAGCAACCCTCAATCATCTCGGCAAAGCTTATGAGGTGGAAGAAGGAAATGGGCACCTCCGGGATCCGTATCTTGAAACCATGAACATCAAGAGTTATTTGGTGATTGACCCCAGGGTAAGCATTCTTGGATGTAAAAAAAAGAAAAAGAAAACCCACACACCCTATGAGTGGCTCCCTTGTTTCACATGTGTCATGCTGTGTCATGGTTTAACATGATGTATTGGGCCGCTCACAAATGGTTGAGTTTGCACTCGTGGAAAACTAAAAACATGCAAACCAGTACAATGGCATAGATCAGTGTTTCTTAGATGTTAGCAACTCTAAGATGTGTGGACTTCAGCTCCCAGCAAAGCTGGCTGGGGAATTCTGGGAGTTGAAGTTCACACATCTTAGAGTTGGCAAAGTTGAGAAACACTGAGGAAGAGTGGTGGTGTGTGAACTAATCCAGCTATGAATTGCTCAGGAAAAAAAGCTGCTAGCACAAATCGGGGAATCACTCAGAGGCAATTAAGCATTTCATACAGGAGCTGTGAAAGCAAGCTACGAAGTTGTTGGGCAGACAGTGAAGATAATGAATGGGACATAGAAAGGAAGGAACTGAAGCCTCACATCTGGAATAATTGAAAAAACGATTGTCATCTTGAGAAACCCACATAGAAAGCTGAGGGACAAAAGGATCTGGAGCTTTTAGAGAAGATAGGAGAAGACCATCTAAATGCCACGTTGGTCCGTGCCTATAATAAAGAAATGACCAGCGAGAATTATAGAATTACAGAATAACAGAGTTGGAAAAGTCCCTGGAGGTCTTCTAGTCCAACTCCCTGCTCAAGCAGGAGACCCTATACCAGTGGTTCTCAACCTTTTTAATACCGCGACCCCCAACCGGTCGTAAGTCGAGGACTACTCAACCGGTCGTAAGTTGAGGAATACTCAACTGGTGCAGCACCATTTGCAGAATGGGACTTTTGGGGGGCTCAGCAGGGCAGAGACAGCCTGGACAATTCCTATTGGCTTTTGAAAGCCAATAGAATTAGACTCTATTCAAGAGAGTCTATTCTATTGGCTTTCAAAAGCCAATAGAATAAAAGGGAGTAGCACAGCTAAGGAAAAGGGGGAAAAAATGGCGGACTGCGTTGTTTGGCGACCCCCGTGAAATGGTCATTAGATCCCAAATGGGGTCCCGACCCACAGGTTGGGAACCATTGCCCTATACCATTTTGAACAAATGACCATCCAATTTCTTCTTAAAAACCTCCAGTGATGGAGCACTCACTGCTTCTGGAGGCAAGCCAAAGTCGATGTTGCAAACCAGGAATATGAAAAAGTCAAGGCTGCATACTTCATTTTAGGCTATTCAGCCACATCTGAGCGTCTGTAGCATGTCCATGCAAAATAGAAAGCTGAAAAGAAACAGAAAAAAGAAACAGAAGTATGCAAAGAGGAGTTAAATAAGCCTAATCTAAAAATACTGTTGAGTGATGTTGTCTAAATATATATATTCTTCTGCTGACACCAAGCTTGCCTTTGATCAGGTGGCCTACGATTATATTTTGCAAACCCATGGCTCTCTGCTTGCTTTCTCCTTTTTTTTTTTTTTTTTTTTGGATCTTTATTATGTGTTGTGATTGTAACCAGGTCTGTTCTACAGAAAGTGGGAATAATGAGGGTCAGGTGAGGTATCCAAAGCTGAACTAAACTGAAGCCTGCAGCCCAGGAGGTTTTATTTTGGTTGCGTGCGCATGGAAAAGGAAAGGAGAATGTATTCAACATTCAGTTGCCATGAACCACGGATCCCCATGAAACAATGGCTTTTAAATTTTGATCTCCAAGGAGTCCTTCAGGAATCCAGAACAGCTGTTCTTTAAATGTGTGTAATTAAACAGAGTAGGCCCTCAAACTCCCACGCTTGCTTTAAGTGCAGTTCTACCAGCATTTTGAGAAGAACTGGTTTTGTTTTGTTTTTAAATAAAAGCCGTTGCACAATGAACACTCCTAGTTTGCTTTGCTTGGCTTACAAAAGAGGTTCGGGTTTTTTTTTCCCCCTCTGCTTTTCAGCAATTTCTACAGCTTTGACATAAGTCCAAGGCCAGTGGCAACCTGTTTGCCTTAGATATTTTCATTAATAAAGGCTATTAGTGCTACTTTACAGAACATAGTGCGGACAACAAGCAGTCACAGTTCCAAATTAATAACCCTGCACAGACTGCATTCTTCTAGAGAAGTGCTTCCCAAACCAGGTTAAATTACTCAAAATTGGATAAAAGTGGCTTTTCTTTGGGTAAAGACCTACAAACCCATTACCAGTCACAATTTGTGGAGGTTAATGCTTGCTATTAACTGGTTTCTGGGTTTTTTTAGTTCTTTTAATCCTGTTTACCCATAGTGGGACTATAAAATGCTCAAAGTCAGCCTTTGGAGCAGCAACTAAGCCTATAGAATGTAAGATCCAATAGAAGAGAATATAGCTCCAAAATTGAATTCTGCCTTCTGAGTTTGGTTGTTAGCTTGCAGACGTTTCATTATCCAAGTAGGTAACATCATCAGGGCTAGTGCTCAAACATAGCTTCAACTGGGAAACTGAGCATCCGAGACCAAGTGAAACCAAAAAATTGTAGGGGATTCCTGGGTGTTTGGCATTCAGACAAATCAGGCATCAACGAATACAGAGATAAACACCATTTACTCGCCATTCAAAAGACAATTTTGAAAAGCTAAGAAGAAAACCAAAAGACTAGAACATGTCTTCTCCAGCAACAAACACTTTTATAAGGAAGGATTAACCCCAGACAAACAATCTAGCAGAAAACAATTCCTAATCAAGGAACTACTGAGGAGAAAACCACATCCCCACCAACACCGGTGGGGCAGTCTATGGTATATAAATAGGGAGTAAACCTCACACTCACCAGCACTGATCATGTAACTGAGTTGGGTCATGAAATGTCTGCAAGCAAACAACCAAGTTCAGAGAGCACTAAGGATTCCAGAAGATAAAATAAATAATGTGCCCAATGTAATCATTTATTCTCTCTCTCTCTCTCTCTCTCTCTCTCTCTCTCTCTCTCTCATTAGTCAAAACAGCGTGCCACCAACAATCATTTTCCTCAATCCAGAGTGCAAGATGGCTTGAAGATGAGAGCCTCTGTCCGGATGTCACGATACTTGGAATCCTGGGGTGCAGCTCGTCCTTTTTCTCACCTCAACCACCGAGAGAGTGTGAGCAGTGAGACTTCTGCGCCCAACCGCAGACGCAGGAAGGTAAATCTTGGCTGTTATGTTCTTCAAAATTGTCTTCCCAAGTCCTTTGATGAGATATGGAAGCAAGCATGAGGTTTCTCATGAACAGGAAAACAAGGAATTGAAAAATGGCTATTCAGGAACACATTCCTTTTCATGCCTGTCATTGTCAGGTGTGAAAGAACAAGTCCATGTGCGAAGGTCCTACTAAACTGAGTTATTGCTACTACTCATGCCTATGCGCAGGAATCTTCTCAACTAAAGTTAGCCACTGCTTGGAGTTAGATAGGGGTCAACGGAATTCAAGGGTGGTCGTATTTATTTTGCTTGTGGCTACGTAGGGATTCTAGGCTGATCCCTCTTTTAACTCCATCCCCGGGTTCTGCCACTCCTCCTACAGTGAGTGTGTTTCCCATTTGTAATGGATATAAGTTAAATTCATAATTTTGCATCAAAGAGCTGCAAAGATTGAGGATGGAAAACGTCCGTTGAGCAGTTTTGTAGAGGTCACAAGGCTTTTGCCCTGGTTTTCCTCCTACTACTACTGAAGGTGGCATTATAGCAGCTCCCAACCATTTACGATACTTTTTCTCTTCTGGAGAATTGAGTCTAGATCACCTTTATTTATGGGTAGCCGTCATTTTTAGAGTACAAAATCTATATGCGTTATTTGCTTCTTTAAAAATTAAAATGTTCTTCTCCATGCTTTCCCCTTGCTTAGGAGATAGCCCTGCAACTCGCAAGTCGTCAGAGGACCTCGGAGAGGCAAGTTTCATCTCCTTCTTTACTGCCTGCTTAAGACCTTGCTTCAGTACCTTTTCTTAATCCTCCAGCCTGCAAAGCGCTTTATAAGGAAGGAGAAAGATCAAAGACCAGCATGCCCAATGCAATTAAAGGAGAGTCTATATCAGGGGTAGGCAACCTTGGCTCTTTTATGACTCGTGGACTTCAACTCCCAGAATTCCTGAGCCAGCCATGCTGAGGGGAAAGGGAGAGGTTTCCAAGCTGAGCCATTCTGGCTCAGGAATTCTGGGAGTTGAAGTCCACGGGTCATAAAAAGAGCCAAGGTTGTCTACCCCTGGGCTATATAAACTCCAAACTCTCCCCCTGGAAGAGAAGTTTAGCAGAAGATCATCAAGAGAAGAGAAAAAAATGTAGCTCAGGATTAAATTGCAAGGGTCCTTGGTGCTCTCTGGGCTTGGTTGTTAGCACTGATGATGTTACCTAGTTGGGTAGTGAAATGTCTGCAAAAAAAAAAAAAATCAACCAAACTCAGAGAACACCAAGGACCCCACTCCTCCTCCTCCCTCCTAGCATTGATGATGTTACACAGCTGGGTAATGAAATGTCTGCAAGAAAACAACCAAAGTCAGAGAGCACTTAACAACCATGTTACCAACTTAACAACTGCAGTGATTCACTTAACAATTAAGGTCGTCAAAGGGGGAAAATTTCACTGAACAAATGCCTCTCTTGGCAGCAGAAAGTTGGGGTGCAATTTGTGCTTGTAAGTCGAGAATTACTTGTATAATGTAAAAGTAACAATATCACACACACACACCAAATATCTATGTGTACGCAAATATACCCATTACACAAGAATAGGCTCACCTACAAAGAAATTGTACCACTATTTTTCCGTTTTTCTGTGTAGGGTTTTCCTAAAGAAATGGAGGCTAATTGTTACAGAAACCCTCTTTACCATTTTCCCGACCACAAACTGAGATTCCCAGGCACTACTTTTCAATCATTGGTTAGTCTCTTCTTCTCCCACCTGATGAAATTTTGGGACTAGGTCTTTTGAAGATCCTGGGCAACATGGTTTTTAACTGTAGTAAACAGAATGATCTGAGGGTTGGAAAGGAAATTCTTGACTTGATGAAAGCAGAGCCTTGATCTGCAGTTAGGGCTTGGGAATTCTGTGGCTGGATATGTGAACCCCCCCCCCCAAAGCATTTAAGCTGATTATGCAGCGCCCCCCCCCCGTCTCTTCCCCAATGAGCATAATGTCAGGATTGCAAAGAGGAAATTGAAAAGCAGAGAAACACATCACATATTTTTCCCTTGTCTTCTGAAATTTGCCTTTCTTGCTGTGCCTAGAAACTGCAGTCTGAAAATCTCCACAAAGAATTAAAGAATTAAATTGGGAGCTTAAGTGTAACTTAAGAAGTGCACTTAAAACACAGCCTGATCAACTGGATCCAAAAAACACACTCCGGGAACCAGAGACAGGCATTTAACAACTATATATAAGATTTCTTTCAGCATCTGCCTTTCAACCCTGATGATGTGTATTTGACGAAAGCTTGGTTGATTAAACTTTTAAACTTTTATTTCTTAAATTTCTCTTGGTGATCATTATTTTAATAAATATACATACATACATACATACATACATACACACATACATACATACATACATACATGCAGTTCTGCTGATGCCAAATGTAACATTTTAACTACTGTGTCTTGCCAAACTAAAACAAACATGGACAGGTAACACAGCCATGTACATGTTTTCTGGCCATTGCGTTATGTGCTTTTGAACAGCATAAACTAGTCATGTTTTAATTGGTTCTTACACTTTTAAATTGGCTCCTTCAAACTTTTTAAAGAAGGGACAGAAGGCTTTTCTTTTTTCAAAATAATTTAAGGTTCCTTCGGGAGAATGCAAGTATCCCAGAAGAGATTGCTCTTGCTGTGATTTTGAGGGAAATGTTTTAATTGATTTGCTAATTATTGGCCTGCATCTATGTGTTCCATCAACCTTTCCTTTCTCTTTCTCGGTCTGTCTGCTAGTTGGGATGGATATAGACCACACCAGTTATGTCCTCCTTCTGTTCTAACCTATAAGTGAGTTTTTCTTCCTCTTTTACTTTCACTGATTGTTGCTTCCCCCCCCCCCCAGTGTGCTGGTAATTTTCCTGATAATTTCTCATTTCACCTCTTTCTAAAATAGGGGTGTCCAACGTTGGCAAGTTTAAGACTTGAGGTCCGATAAGATTGGCTGAGGAATTGATGTTGCCCAGGTTGGACACCCCTGCTCTAAAGCCAGTTGACATCCCCTCTGACAGATGAAAAAGACAACAGTGGCTGGATTCACATACAGCAAGCTAAGCCATAAATCATGGTTTTATGAACTCCTTAACTGAGCTTCCTTGTCATGCTTAGCTATCGCCAAACAAACCAAGTTATGAATGTGAATCCAATTGGAGAATTTTCTTGCTTTAGTGCCACAAGCCACAAAATTGCCCAAATCTGTTCAGCAACCATTCCAGCCTTGTATAATTTTTGGATGATAAGGGAGCATCTTTACTGTAGTTTAATACAGGCTAAATCTCTGTCTCTTCGCAACTCTAATTTCTAAGTCTCTATATCCAAGTGGACCAAACTGGACCACTTTTTAATATTTCTGTTCTCCAGCTTGGGAGGTGGGCTTCTAGGGAACGCTGGAGGTTCACCTCCCGTCCTAGCCATTTCTCTGAATGTTTGGAAGGAATCCTTTTTAATAATGACATTTTTTTTCTTTTGTTTCTTTTAGAAATACCTCTCAGAAAGGAAGAATGGAAGAAGAAATTAACGATAAAATGATGTCGACCATTGAGGGCCTGAGTTCAGCCAAGTAAGAAAGCAGAACTGCTCTTCTTGCAGATAAGAGGAGAAGAGATTCCTTCTCTGTTTTTAGTAAAAATAAAAAAAAGGGTGTCATCTTTTCATCTTGGGCTTGTGTGGGCTGTCTATAGCCAGTCCATCAATTCAGTGGTGGGATTCAGCTGGTTTGCACCACTTCGGCAGAACCGGTAGCTAATTTTTTGTTGCCCAAGCCCAGAATGGACTTCCGGAAGTGGCATCCACACAGAGAATCTAAATACATGCTCGGTGGTCAAGTGCCCGAATTTTGATCATGTCACCAGGATGGTCATAAGTGGGAGCACTGACTGCAAGTCATTTTTTTCAGTGGTGGTGTAACGGTCACTAGATAAATGTGTTGTAAGTTGGGGACTGCCTATGTTATTTTGGATACATCGCTGCAAAAGAACCATGATTAGATTAGATTAGATTACCCTTATTGTACACATACACAACACACATTTAAAACATACTATATACAACATATGTATAGACCTACACCCTTACATATAAGTAACATCAAAATATTAATCACTGTCCATCTTGAATACATAATGGAAGGAGGAAGCTTGAGAGTTCACAAGGTTAATACTTGTATGGAACAAAGCTGTGGCTGAATCCGGATGTTCTGCTTCGGATACCACAGAGCCCCCACCCAGAAGGTAGCAAGGAAAACAGGTTGTGGAGAGGATGTGTCGTGTCCCAGACAACCTTGCAGGCCCTGCTCAAGCAATGCTTATATGCCACGTCCTGGATAGAAGGGAGGGAACTGCCAATAATCTTTTCTGCCCTCCTCACCACTCTCTGCACCGCCTTCCTGTCTGAAGCAAGGATGCTTCCAAAGCAGACTGTGATGCTGTATGACAGGATGATGTGGCCAAGACTGGGTTTAAAGACAGCCAGTTACTCTTTAATATTGTAATTCATTTCTGGAATTCTAAATTGGCTTCAGCTTTTCATCCAAAATTCTCTCTGTGCTAGATGCTAATGAGAAGGTTTAGTGTTACAGGCTTTTAAAAGCACTTACAGCAAAATTAAATCTTAACTTCAGAGACAATGCAGCAACTAGAAAGGCGCCATTAAGACTAGATAATTCTAAGAAATACATTTTGGTTCTGCAATGCAGGAACCAGTGAAACCCTCATTCAGAACTACTTAATTCTTTAGAACAATATTTTATCCAATACCTTTTATCCAGTTTTGACTGGAGGTCGTAAAACACAATGTAGAAAGTTTTATATCTTTCCCCCTTTTTATTGCTCTGTGTTATGTTTTCCTTTATTTGTCTGAATTCCAAAATACTTGCGTGTCTTTTTAATAACCTGATTTTTTGACCAACGAATCCTTTACTAAAATAATTAGAATTTCACACTTGGTGCGTAACAGTTTCTGCTTTCTTTTCCTTCGTGCAGACCATGGTGCGGTAAAAAAGATGATTTCCGTGGAGTGTGTGGCTTTTTGCTCTGCTTTGTTGAAACAGGACTGGAAAAAGAGGTTTGTAAGACATTGGAGGAATGTTTACCAGAGTAAAATCTTTCAGAGCTCAAAAAGGGTTGTCCTCTGGGCTTACCGTTTGAAAAGGAAGCTAACCTTAACAAATCAAAATGTAATCTTATGGTTTCCTGTTTACAGAATTTTAGGCTGAGACAAAACCTTCCATTCATTTAGCTTCAACCTGTGTCCTAGAAAAGGATATTTTCAGTTTTCCTTTGAATATCACTTCTCTTTTTTGAAGGAATCTGATGCCTTTTAGTTGGTAGGATTGTATAGAGGTAATATCTAAGGACTCCCACAAAAAAAAAAGGGGGGGGTCAACCTATTCTCCAAAGCACCTGAAGATAGAACAAGAAACAATGGATGGAAACTAATCAAGGAGAGAAGCATCCTGGAACTAAGGAGAAATTTCCTGACAGTGAGAACAATTAACCAGTGAAACAACCTGCCTCCAGAAGTTGTGGGTGCTCCATCACTGGAGGGTTTTAAGAAGAGATGGTCTGAAATGGTATAGGGTTTCCTGCCTGAGCAGGGGGTTGGGCTAGAAGACCTCCAAGGTCCCTTTCAACTGTGTTATTCTGTTAATCCTTGACTTACAGGCCACAATTGGGACCAGAATTTCTGTTGCTAAGCAAGGCCGTCGTTAAATGAATCATACATGTTTTTATCACCTGTTTTTGCCGTGGTGGTTAAGCAGGTCACGGCAGTTGTTAAGTGAACCGCATGGTTGTTAAACGAATCCAGCTTCCCTTATTGACTTTGCTTGTCAGAAGCTGACTTGGGAAGATTGTAAATGGTGATCAGCTGACCTCGGCATGCTGCAACCATCATAAATACGTATCAGTTGCCAAGTGCATGAATTTTAATTATGGGGATGCTGCAATGGTCGTAAGTATGAGGACCGATCATAAATCACTTTTTTCAGTGCCTTTGTAAACTCCAAACAGTCACTAAAGGACTGGTTGCAAAAAGAGAATTACCTGCAATTCTATATGTTATGTAGCAAAGAGGGTTGTATGCCAGATTTCATGCTGTTTATAACTTTTTTTGTTCTCCGTGACAAAGTCACCCCAAAAGATGGTCTTTTATGAATATATTGAAGCCTTTTCTGTTTCTTTTCCTTTTTTTTTTCCAGTATCGTACAATTCCTATTCGCAAATTGAGGGGTTATTTTGTGTGTGCTGGCATTGTTTTGCTCTGCATGTTTACAGTACAGATATGCATTATGCCATGGTAAGTGTTGTCTTTATTTTTTATTATGTATGCAATCAATCCAAGGATTGTCTACACATCCCATTAGATCGATGACATTGGCCAGTACTTCCTTTCCTGCAGAGCTACATTTGAAGAAGAAATTGGAGAGCCTGCTTGAACAGGGGGTTGGACTAGAAGACATCCAAGGCCTCTCCCAATACTGTTATTTTGTTATTCCATAACTCTATTATTTTTTGCACGCTCAGAGGTTTTTCTGCAGAATTGTAGATTTTTTTCCCCTGTCCCGGAGCGGAGTAGTAAGGAATAGAGTAACGAGGAAATAAAATAGCAACCCAGGCTAAATTTTTCTTCTTAATGTGCTGGCTTTCCACGCGCCTTGATTGTCTAAGTGCCAAGAGATTTTATTTATTTATTTCATTCAATTCATATGCCACCCATCTCATCATCTCGCAACTCTGGGCAACTTACATTAACATTAACTACAAAATGGATAAAAGAGGATATGGAGATGATATTTTCTCCAGATCTACTAGCCTCCATCAACTCAAGGAGGATTTATCTGCAAAAAAAAAAAAAAGCATGAAGCAAAGGGAATTTTCTACATATCTGTTTTTTGCTCCAAAGCTGTGATTTGATCAAGCATTTCTTGCATAGTGAAAAGCCACTTAGGAAAAGAAAAGCGCTTGGGATGGGTGATCCTAGTTAAAATTGAATAACAAACTCCAGATCTTCAGGGTCCAGTTTTGGTAGAAGAGATTTAGACCTTTGTGGACAATTTACAGTTTCTGAATTCTTAACCTGCTTTTGCTTGCTCTTTCCTTCCTCCTCCTTTTATTAATCTAGCTGAAATGTTAATTTATATTGCTAGTCCATGTGCGATATGCCATAGGCTGAATAAATCAATCCTCATTCTCTCTTTCAGGTCACAAACATTAGGAATCTCATTTGGGGTCGTAGCAGTCATCATGGGGCTGATTTTGTGTGTGTGCTTTGCGGATGACTGTTGGGTAAGTAAAATAAAGAAGGGAAATCAAAGTTTTAGACCAGTGTTTCTCAATCTTGACAACTTTAAGATACGTGGATTTCAATTCCCAGAATTCCCCAGACAGCATGATAACTTAAAATTGCTGAGGTTGAGAAACACTGCTCTAGATTGCAAAATGTCTTTTCAAAGATGCATTTTATTTTTTAAAAAACAAAATTTTATTAAATTTATATAAGTGAGGAAAAATAGGAACAATACAGGTATGGTAAAGGGAGGAGTAAAAGGAAGTGGGGAGGGGAAGGAAATAAGGAATTAGGGTAAAATAAGGATAGGTACAATCACATCTTTCAACAAACAAGCAACCGTCCGGATCATAATGATAAGTAAATATCATATTCAACCATTTTTAACAAAGCTTAAACTGTAACATATTAAAAACAATTAGTAAACAAATACATTGATCTCTTAAGTAAACACTATAATAAAATCTCAAAAAAAAAAATAAATCCTAACAATCAAAAGTAACAAATGAAAATCAGTAAATCAGGAAAAGTAATCATATCAAAATGTTAGTTAGAACTCGATTAAAAATCAGTCAACTATTCTAAAATATTGAATCCTTCAAATTCTAACGTGTCTCTAACCATTGATAAAATTTTTCCCAAGTTCTAAAATAAATTGAGTCATCTTTTTCTTTCATTTCTAATGTTAGGCTATCCATTTCTGCACACTCTAAAATTTTGGTAATAATAATCTGGTCAGATGGTAGATTCTCATTTTTCCAAAATTGGGCAAATACTATCCTTGCAGCAGTTAAAACATGCAATATCAAGTAGTCATTCTCTTTGCCATAATTAAGTCTTAATAGTCCTAACAAAAACAATTCTGGTTTAAATTCTATTTGTAGTTTCATCATCTTTTCCAACCACAAAGATGCATTTTATTAAAAGCTGAACTGTCCGCTCGGATTTTCAGATCTGCAAGTGGAATTATGCATTGCTCCCATTTGTGCAAATCCCAAAAACTTTGTAGTCTCGTTCTAGACTCTAGTTTTGTAGCAGAAGAGATTCAGACCCTTCTGGAGAATTTACAATTTCTGAATTCTTAATCTGCTTTTGCTTGCTCTTTCCTTCCTCCTTCTTTTACTAATCTAGCTGAAATGTTCATTTATATTGCTAGTCCTTGTGTGGTATGCCCTGGCTAGGCTGAATCAAGAGCTAGAATCCATGTCCTTTTTATCTGCCATGTGGCTATAAGGGCTGGGCTCTCAATTGTCATTTTTAGCCTGATTTCGATCCCAGACACATAAAATAAGAGTCTCTGACTTGGTATTTAAAAAGACCTCACAAAGGGAAGAAAGAAGGGGAGAGAGAAGGAAGAAAAAGTAAGAAACACAAGTCATTCTCAATTTACAACAGTTCATTTACTAGCTGTTCAAAGTTGCAATGGCACTTACAAAAAATTACTTATATGACCATTTTTCACACAAACGTTGTGGCATCCCAACAGTCACATGATCAAAATTCAGACACTGGGCAACTGACGTTTGACAGCTGCCATGTCCTGGGGTCATGTGACAAGCAAAGTCAACGGGGAAGCCAAATTCACCACTGTGTTACTATCTTAACCACTGCTGTGGTTCACTCAACAACTGTGGCAAAAATGGTTAGAAAATGGAGCAAAACCCATTTAGCCGTCTCACTTAATGACAGAAATGTTGGGCTGAATTCTGGTTGTGAGTCAAGAACTACCTGGAGTACTGGATTATAGGAATTGAATGGAAGCTCATCAGATTATAGAGGAGGCTTCAGAGATGTCCAAACAAATTGTGGAAATTACTCCTGGTTCTTTCAGCGGTCTAGTCAAATTGCTGTGGTCCTAATTATCCTCAGGACTGCAAACACGTGTGATGGGTGTGATGTAACGTCTGTGCTACCGGTGGCGGATTTGCCATCTTGAAACCTTTCTTCTTCGTTGGCAGAGTTGCTGCGCAAAGCGATGGCCGCTAACACGCTACTTCCGCCTGCTTTCTGAGAAAGTGGAAACGATGCCCTCCATCAGGCTTCCCCTGGCCATCCTTGCCCTCGGCTCGCTGCTGATCCTTGCTGTTTTCAATCTGGTAATGCCTTCCGTTGAATGTTCACGGGGAAGCACGCCGTGGCCCTGCTTGCCCCCATCTGCAGTCATGGCTGATGGGAAGGCCTTATATCAGTGTTTCTCAACCTTGACAATTTTAAGGCATGTGGACTTCAACTCCCAGAATTCCACAGCCAGCAATTCTGGGAGTTGAAGTCCACATGCCTTAAAATTGTCAAGGTTGAGAAACACTGCCTTATATGATGGGATGGGATGATAAGATGAGATGAGATGAGATGAGATAAGATATATTATCACTTTTTTCTGTGAACACAGTGGCACCCATTAAAAAATGAAATTCTGATGCCCACTCTCAAAAGATATCTATATATCTATATCTATTATATCTATCTATCTATCTATCTATCTATCTATCTATCTATCTATCTATGTGTCTATCATCTGTCTATCTATCTATCCATCTATTTATCTAAGTGTCATCTGTCTATCTATCAATCAATCATCTATCTCTATATCTAATCTCTATATCTATATCTATTCTCTATATCTATATCTAATCTATATCTATATATCTATACACACATACATGCATATATATATATATATATATATATATATATATATATATATATAAACAAAACACTCAAGATAAATCTCCTTCCCTGGTCTCTTCCCTCCCTGATACAGCTGACAAAGTGAGAAAGAGCCTGTGGCTTAGGGTCAACATAGCTGCCTAACATGCAAGCAGCCCAGGTTCGAATCTCGGAAGGGTATGTCTGGCTGATGAGATCTAATCAGCTCGAAATAGCTATCCCAGTCTCCCTTAATTCTTTGTTAGCAATCCAAAAATTTAGGATACACACACACACACACACACACACACACACACTATACATCCACATCCACACACAGACACACACACACATGTAATATATATTAATCGTAGACCATTTAGAATACATAGCAGAAAAAAGAGTCTTGAGAGTTAACAAGGTTGATATTATATGGTACAAGGCTATTACAAAATCTAGTTGTTCTGCTTCGGATGCTGCAAAGCCCCCTCCCAGAAGATAATCAGAAAACTGGTCATGCAGAAGATGTGTAGTGTCCCAGATAATACAGCATACCCTGCTCAAGCATTGCTTACATGCCACATCCTGGATAGAAGGAAGTAAATTGCCAATGATCTTTTCTGCTGTCCTCACCACTCTCTGCACAGCCTTTCTTTCCAAAACAGTAATACACAGTAATACAATATGACAGGGTGCTTTCAGTCTTCCCTCTATAGAAAGTGGTGAGAACAGGGGAAGGAAGATGTGCTTTTCTCATCCGATGCAGAAAATGCAGGCGCTGCTGTGTCTTCTTCACCAGTGTCTCACTGTTGAGCGACCAAACTAACCTGCTCATCAGCTGCACACCCAAAAGCTTGATACCACTAACCACAGTTGAATCTAGCAAGGAGCATGCACATAACTTGGGGAATTCATGCTATAGAAGAAAAGTAGCTGAGAAAACCACAAAAAGTTTCAGTGAAGATGGACAGGCTTGGGGAATAGGAAAGTATTTAGAGATAAGATGGATATGACAATAAATGAGGTTGTTATTATGATGGTTTTTTTCTACTTTAAATATGTTGTCAGTTTTTCAAGAATTTATTAGCTGGACCACCAGAATTCAAAAGCTGCAAAATTTATTTTTTCTTTGAAAATGTTTCGCTTCTCATCCAAGAAGCCTCTTCAGTTCAACCCTTCTGTCGCTTCAATTGCCCTTCTTTTCCTTACTGTTTTGGTAATAAATGTATGTGTTTTGAATTGCCACCAGAAGATTCCCTAACCAGCTTTTAATGTCTTCACTAGCTAGTGAGCCAGTCTGGTGGACAACGTACCTCACCAAATTCCAACCCAGTGAGTAAAAATTTGATTTTATTGGCTGGAATAATTGCTTGGGTTTCATAGCAGGTGTGAGCTATTCAACAGGTTCTTATCACAAGATGAAAATACTCTATAATGTTGTGATTATAGGCTGCACTGACTTTATCTAGCTTTTCCATCTCCTTTCTGTAGAATAGATTTGTTGCTGCTACTGCTCACAAATTGCCTTTTTTTAAACAAGAGCTTATTGCAGGATAGAGATTTGCAAATGAACCTTGCTCTATTCGGATCTGACCTTGATTGTGTTGCATTTATATTCTGTGGATGCTCTTGGCTAAAAGCCAGGTTAAAAATTCAGAATGCGAATGATTAAAGTGAGTTTGAATCCATTGGAAACGTTTATTTTGAAACATTAATCCCATGCATAACTTTTTGTTGGGGGGGGGTCATCTATACAGGCAGTCCTCGAATTATAACCATTCATTTAGTGACAGATTGAAGTTACGACCACAGCACGGAAAAAAGGGACTTATTTTTTTCACATTTACAACCGTTGCAGCGTCCCCCTGGTCATATGATCAAAATTTGGGCACTTGGAAACTGGCATGTATTTATGACAGTTGCGTTGTCCTGGGTTTGAGTGATCACCATTTGTAACCTTCCCACCCGGCTTCCGACAAGCAGAAATTCTGGGAGTTGAAATCCACAGGTCTTAGTTGCCAAGTTTGGACACCCCTGGTTTATATTTTGACTCACACAATATTTTAAAACAATAGTAATAATAAGCCCTCTGATAATAATAATAATAATAATAATAATAATAATAAAGTTGGAAGGGACCTTGGAGGTCATCTAGTCCAATCCCCTGCTTAGGCAGGTAACCCTACACCATTTCAGACAAATGGCTGTCCAGTATCTTCTTAAAAACTTCCAGCATTCACCGCTTCTGGAGGCAGGTTGTTCCACTGGTTAATTGTTCTCACTGTCAGGAAGTTTCTCCTTAGTTCCAGGTTGCTTCTCTCTTTGATTAGTTTCCATCCGTTGCTTCTTGTCCTGCCTTCAGGCGCTTTGGAGAATAGCTTGACTCCCTCTTCTTTGGGGCAGCCCCTGAGATATTGGAACGCTGCTATCATGTCCCCCCTCGTCCTTCTCTTCATTAAACTAGACATACCCAATTCCAGTAGTCTGACATGAAAACATGACTGCATGATTTACTTACCAAATGCAGTGATTTGCATAATGACAATGGGCAAGAAATGAGTTACAACTCATTTAATGATTTCCTTGCTTAGAAATGGAAATTTTGTGGTCAATCATGGTCATAAGCCGGGGATTGCCTATAGATTTTTTTTTTTGTCAGCCCCACTGAATAGTTCAGACTGGAAAGCATTTACACAGGCAGACTAGAACTACACTTTATGGAGATAAAATATAATAACAAAGGCCTGTATCTTCCCTCCTTCTTTTACCACAGTATGTCAGTTAGGAGGCTTTTTCTACCTTGTTTCTTAGCACTAAAATGTATTTCAGCCCTCTTGCGTATTTTTGTTAAGTTGTCTCCTCACAGTTTTTCTTGTGTGAAGCCCATTGTATCACCTCAATCATTATTTATATTTTTCCCTTCTTTCCCTCCCCCCTCAAAAAAAAACAGCTGCCAAGAAACCATTCAGATACTGAAGATGGATCATCTAATATGATTACCATCTACCCGGTGAGTGGAGAGGGATGTAATATTTTAAAAGTACGGATTTGGGTCCAGCCCTGGGTAACCTGCTTGGACAACAGAACCTCTGCTAGTACTCTGACATGGAAACAATTAGCTAACTCTTGCTTAAATCCTTCTTTTCTACCAGTATTATGCCTACTGCTGCCTCCTGAGCTTCATTGCCTGTTCTGTGTTTCTCCGAATGAGTTTTGAACTCAAGCTACTGCTGCTCTCGGGAGCCGTCGTGGGATATTTCATCGTATTTAACCGCAATCCGTATGTCACTTGCGACCCGGACTGTGCACAGAGGTAGGAAGAGCTTGTATCTCACGAGTAACTTTGCCAGGGGATGGAGTGAGGTGGGGTGGGGTGGGATGAAAACGATAGTGAAGTGATAGTGGAAGAGATTAAGTTATTCAGGTCTATGCAGGCTATTTTAAGATACCATTTCCCATTGAAACTATTGTGATGGTGCATATTGTTTTGGACTGGGTACTACAAAATGCCACAAGGGGCAATTGGATTGTTTCTTTGATGTCACTGTTATAAATAGCATTTGCCTTTCTTCTATTTACATACTTTATTTTGAGCACTGAAATGAATGTTCTAACAAGTTTGAAATGAGCTCACATTTCCCCTTACTTCCTTTTTTCTTTCTTTCTTTCTTTCTTTCTTTCTTTCTTTTTTTCTTTCTTTCTTCCTCCCTCCCTCCCTCCCTCCCTCCCTTCCTCCCTCCCTCCCTCCCTCCCTCCTTCCTTCCTTTATTTATTTATTTATGAGACTTATATACCGCTTTAAGTACAAGCACTCTCTAAGCGGTGTACACCAGTAAGCAATGTATATATATATATATTTACATTGCCCCCAACAATCTGGGTCCTCATTTTACCTACCCCGGAAGGATGGAAGGCTGAGTCAACCTTGAGCCGGTGAGATTTGAACCGCTGACCTGCTGAACACAGTCAGCTAAAGTGGCCTGCAGTACTGCACTCTAACTGCTGCGCCACCTCGGCTCATTCCTTCCCCTCCCTTCCTTCCCCTTCCTTCATTCTTTCCTTCTTCGCTTCTTTCCTTCCTCCCTCCCTCCCTCTATTCCCCTTCCTTCCTTCCTTCCTTCCTTCCTTCCTTCCTTCCTTCCTTCCTTCCTATCTTCCTTCCTTCTTCCCTTCCTTCCTTCCTTCTCCCCTTCCTTCCTTCCTTCCTTCCTTCCTTCCTTCCTTCCTTCCTTCCTTCCTTCCTTTCTTCTCTACCTCCCTTCCTGAAAGCCACTTTCTCTTGAGGAAGATACTTTTAACAAATATCAGTGCAAGTTTCTTTCTTATGCATTCTGTAGTTCAAACTTTTGAACTTTTTCAGTCATAAACTTGTGTGTTTCATGTAATTGTTCTAATTTGTTCTTTTATTTTCTACTTCAGGCTTTTTATAAAAAATCCCAGAGTGATGATCAATTTGTACCTGGCACTCTTTTATATAACTCTGGTTCTGTTGTCCAAGCAGGTATGGATTCATGTATGGCTTATGTCTGTTTCTCCTCAAATTTTCAGCCCCATAATTGGGAAAGTTGACCCCAACACCCAGAAGTGTCTTTCTATTAGTCATCATCATTATTATTATTATTGCTCTTTACATCTGTCATTGTCATCATTGTTTGTTCACAGAACAAATGTATCAAATGACACTGTATACAATAAAAACTGAACTATGAAAAACTAAAACACAGAGCTCCTTTATAACTTGGAAAATAGTCTATCTATATTGCAAAGTTTTCCCACCGTCACCAGGATAGAACAATCTTTGGCGATCTTTTCTGAGAATTCTGAAATTCTCAGAAATCTGCTAGTAGAAATGCATTTTCTTCCATAGAATAGCCAATGTAATTAGCAAGGAGTGATGATTTGAACTCAGAGTAGCACATACCATGTGATGAACAACTCAACAAAATACGATGTTGATTCAATAGACCTTCCATGTAGGAGCAGGTCATTGAAACTCATTGTTGGTCAAATATAAAGCTGGATGGTGATGTCACAGTTGACTTTTGTCGTTATTTTCTTAATGCACAACTTTAATGCTCAAAAATTACGTAGGAAGAAGACAAGAGCAAATATTTTGAACTATGGGGATGTTACAGTGGAAGATATTAATCAAACAGATTCCTTTTTCACCAGAATGTCATTTTCTGATGGAGTTCCAACTAGTGCATTTGGTACATCTGCTTCCTAATAGTGGAAATGTATTATCCCTATGTAGCGATGCACACAAAACCAAAATAACAAATCCCAGCCCTTCAGTACACAAATAAAGCATTCATCATAGTCTAATTTTCCTCTGAAAAGCACATTTCTATTTTAAACTGCCTTTAATTGTTTATCCCAAGGCATTGCTCTGGGCTGTCCATATTGACTTAGCAATCACTTGATATTATTGTTGTTAATAATTTTACTTGTTTGAGCTCTATGCCTGTGAAGTGGCTATGATTGCGCGGATCTGAGCATAAATCCCCATGTGCAAGGTACGTGTCTGTACAAATTTGGGCCTTTTATATTAAAATATAATAAGGCAAATTATCCATCTACAGCCGTTACAGTTCAGAAAAACGAATGAACAGCGATTTAGGCAGGTAGGCTTAAGCGCCAAAAAGTGGAAATGAACCATTTTGTGTTGTGATTGTTGTTAAGAAAATACAACGCCTTGCCCACTTTAGAAACACAATTTATTGTTTTAGTTTTGTTATATGCTGTCCAGAGTCACTTGCTCATGAAATGGGTGGCTCTGTAAATTAGATAGAGATAGATAGATAGATAGATAGATAGATAGATAGATAGATAGATAGATAGATAGATAGATAGATAGATAGATATAGGCAGGCAGGCAGACAGACAGACACAGACAGACAGACTGAAAGACAGACAGACAGACAGACAGACATGCATGTTTACTTAAAAGTAAAATTTATAGGAATCACTGAAACATGCAAAGTCAATTGGATTAAGGTCATTGCATAAATGAATTGTTGTCATAAATCGTTTTCTAATCTTTGCAACATCAGTATGGGATAAACTTTGTTGCTGATACTTTTGGGAACTAATTCCTGACTCCTTGTTTGTTTACAGATAGACTATTATTGTCGTCTGGATTGCCTACAGAAAAACAAATTCAAAAAGGAACATGAGTCATTTGAAACCATGGAGAATGTAAACAGGCTACTGCTTGAAAATGTCCTCCCAGCTCATGTGGCGGCCCATTTTATTGGGGACAAATTAAATGAGGTATGGAAAAGTTCACTGTAATGTTACATAGCAGAAGCTTGGTTGAAGGTGCTGATAGCGCTTCGATTGATCTTGAAGAGGTCATTCACTAAAGCTGCCCTCAAATTAAAAAGAAAGAAACCTAAGTACTGGTAGAAAACCCATTCTCAGTGGCTGATTCATACAACACATTAAGCCTGGCTCCTTGATTAAGTCATCTTGATTTGGTTTAGGTATAACAGTAAGTCATAAGCCATGATTCACAAGCCACAGGATCTGGATTCATACCGCAAGCTAAGCCAAAACTATGTAAATCATTATAAGGTTTTGGAATGTCACCCCATCCACAACTATGGATCCTAAGCCATGGAGGGCTCTTTTGAGGGAGATGCTACATAAATAAAATTTATCATCATAATCCAGTATCTGAATATCTGAAAATTCAGAAGGATCTTCAGCCAAGAGAACATGTGCGCACTCTTTAAACCCAAGAATACACTAAGGCAGAAGCTTGTCCACCCCCAGGATAAAACACCCAGACACAAACTGAGCAATGCGGTGTATGCAGTACAATGCACTGAGATATGTGCATATCTGTACATTGGGGAAACAAAACAAACCACTTCACAAACGCATGGCACAACATAGGAGAACAAACCCATCAGGACAAGATTCAGCAGTCCATCTGCATTTAAGAGACAAAAGCTATTCTTTTGAAGACAGCAAAGTCCACATTTTGGACAGAGAGGACCGCTGGTTTGAAAGAGGGGTCAAAGAGGCCATCTAGGTCAAAACAGAACAGAAGGGGAGGGATACAACATCATCTAGATAGATGTTTCTACAATAGAGTCCTTCCAGCAGTTCCAAGAAGGCTCCACACCCATTTGCACCACTTGGGTGATCCTGAGGACACAGCTAAACCTCCAAGTGGCCTCAATGACTCTCTAAAAGGATGCAAATGACCAGCTGTCTGCAAGGAGTATAAATCCTTCCATTCCCCACCATTCCAGTCAGAGCTGAAGAAGCTTCTTGGATGAGAAGCGAAACGTCTTCAAAGACAATCAAGAAAGCCCCCTTGCCTCTTGAAAAAGCTCCCTTGGGACAACTCCAAGTTTAGTAAGAATGATATTAATTTTAGGGAGTTACTTCTCAAGGGCTCATTGTGCACTATAGATTCTTAGGAGTGACAAAAGAGGCATCACACACACACACACACACACACACAAATGGCAAATGAATGAAACATTGGAAGAAATATGGGCGGGCTGGCTGACACAAGAAAAGAGTAGCATATAATGAGAAAAAGATAGTAATAATGGAAGAGATGAAATTAATAAACGAAGAATTACTGAAGAGGAAACAGAATATGGTTAAGAATTGTAAGACGGTAAGGATGGAAATAATATGTTTAAATAAGAGAAGTTAGGGACATCCAAATGGTAAATAGTATGTTTGTTTAATGCTAAGTTGGATATGGTATTTAAAAATTAATAACAGCTGAAAACAGGACTTTGATTTATATACTGTAAATAATGGGTTGCAGATAACCTTTATTGATTAATGGGATTTTTATTTAGGAACATATAAATGAATGAATTTTATCTAGAGATGTATTAATTTGACTATATCATGTTAATTGATAGAGAGGGAAATTTTAAGGAGTATTATGTGAGCTGTATATTTATGATGTTATTATATTCAATTGATTACCCTATCTCCACGTTGGCTCTTAAGCTTCCGGGTGCAAAAATGGAAAAATCAATAAAATTGTTTTTAAAAAAAGAAAAGAAAAGAGTAGCACCCCTTAATGCAAGTCAGTGTGGCAGGTTCCTTTGTATAGCACCTAATATTTTACTTGTGCAATTTCGGTGGACTTACTAGAGAGGAACTTTGTGTGTCATTGTTGCCTTGGTTAAAAGGGGTGGGCGGAGAGAGGTGGGGGGGAGTAGAGCATTACGCTGAAAGCAATTGTTCATGAACCTATTGTTACATGTCCCCCAGGACTGGTATCATCAGTCTTACGACTCCGTGTGTGTCATGTTTGCCTCAGTCCCCGACTTCAAGGTATTTTATACGGAGTGCGACGTCAACAAGGAAGGACTGGAATGTCTTCGTCTCCTGAATGAGATCATTGCTGATTTTGATGAGGTATCTATTTGTTGACTTTGGCTTCTGCAGTCCTCTGGGTTCACTTGGCAGCTTGAAGATGTGGACTTCAACGTGCTGGCTGGGGAATTCTTGGGAGTCCACACACCTTCCAAGTTGCCAACGTTGAGAAACGCTTGCTCTGCCTATGTAGATTTACTACTTGAGAACTCAGATGAATCTTCTCCTCAAATATTTAGCAGGGCTTGTTCACCTATGTGATTTAGCCATGCTTCAGTCTTAATAGACTCCACCTGAAACAGATGTTAATGAAAGGTACACCCAATTCCTACATGAGGTTGTGAAAGTGGGTGGATGATGGGTGTGTCTCGGCAAGTGGCAGTCCCAAGCTAACCTTGTCTGAACTGGAAACCCTAGAAGGATCAAGCGTGGTTAGTACAGATAGTCCTTGACTTATAACCCCAGCTGAGCCCAAAAATTCTGTTGCTAAGCAAGACCCTTGTTAAGTGCGTTTTGCCCCATTTTACGACCTTTCTTGCCACAGTTGTTAAGTGAATCACTGTATTTGATAAGTTAGTGACATGGTTATTAAGTGAATCTGGTTTCCCCATTGACTTTGCTTGTGAGAAGGTCACAAAAAAGTGATCACATGACCCCAGGACACTGCAACCGTCCTAAATATGAGTCGGTTGCCAAGCACCAGAATTTTGACCATGCAGTGATGGGAATGCTACAATGGTGTGAAAAAGGGTCAAAAGCCACTTGTCACTTTGAATGTCATTAAACAAATGGTTATGAGTTGAGAACTATCTGTAACAGAATAGGACACTGCCAGAGTTGTAGACTTGACTGGAAAACTGAACAACGATCTGGCAGAAAGAACTGTTGCAAAATAAATGGTTGTGTCAATGAGACCACTAGGAGTCAAGTTTGATTGACAGGGTTTATTATTATTTTTTGACCTGATAAAATTTAAAGAAGGAATCAGCTGGGAACAGTGGTAGGGAAGGAACATAACTCATTTGTACCACATAATATTTGTACCACAGAACAACTCCAGATTCCATTCTTTGCATCTTCAGATTGGAAGAACAAGGGAGCTGATTCTTCTGACCTTTCTTCGAAAGCTATTTACAATATTGGGCTAAAATTTATGATCAAAAATAGCTGAAGACTTCCTATATTAAGCCAGAATATTGTACAGTGTTTTAATTTTATTACTTTAGCAGGATAACAGTTCACGTTGAATTGGTAGCCTTCAGTAATTGAAAAGTGACAAATTAAAAAGCGTGGCTGGTCTATCGGGATTTTGAGAGTTGAAAGCATTACACCGAACCTCAAGTTATACAGATTAATCAAATTACATTTTATCCTTAGATATCTGCAAAAAATTGAAAATATTAGACTGAATTCAGTATCTGTAGAAGCGCAACTTGAGTTGGCTCATTTTTTCAGAAAACGTGGCCTTTCGTACAATTAGAAAGTGAGAGAATGGACAGCTCCTAAATACTATATATTTTTTTCTTCAACAGCTGCTGCTAAAGCCTAAATTTAGTGGGGTTGAAAAAATCAAAACTATTGGGAGCACGTACATGGCAGCATCTGGACTCTGCGTGGTCCCTGGTCAAGAGAATAATGTGGTAGGTCTCCTTTTGAGGGGTTAATTCCTTAGAACAGTGTTTCAATCTGAAGATGTCTAGACTTCACTTCCCAGAGTTTTTTGAGTTGAAGTCCATATATCTTCAAGTTCACTTCATATCAAAATTTTGAAGTAACTTATAGTTCATATTTGTCCTAATCATACCCAAACATTTTACCTCAGTCTTAAAACCCATTTTATTCATCAGTTCTGTTTTATCTTCTAGTCTCATATTTCTGTTAACAACTTCGTCTTCTGTTTATTATTCTTAAAATCTGCTAATGGACCACATTCTTTCTGTTTCCCTATTATTTCATTTTGCTTTAAGGAATCTTATAGAACTAAGACTAAGTCATTAAAAGCCCTTCACTTTTAAGGTTTTTTTTTTTTTCATTTTTAACCCCACAGTGTTCTCATCTTGTCTTATAAGTGAATTCAGTAGTTCCAGAACTAAACAAGAGAGGGGACAATGGGCATCCACGTCTTGTCCTTTTTTGTGTGTCTCACAGGGTTTTGTTAGATCTCCATTAACGATTATTTGTGCTTCAAAGTGTAGATCCATCCAGTGTAGATGGATCTCATCCACTTTATGAAGGTCTCTCCAAAATTTGTATCTTCCAAAACCTTAAACAAGAAAGTGTGGTTCAAATTAGCAAAGATCTTTTGTACATCTACAGCTTGTCTTTCATTGTGTTGCTCCAAATATTCCAAAATGTCCAATGCATTTATAACGTTATCCTTTTAACTGCTTCTGCCAGCTATAATAGTTGGTTTTCATAAGATATATTTTTGATGAAGGACAAGACAGTGGCAGTGTTTAAGCAATGCATCGATCCTGTACGCACTAAGATTTTGCCCTGAACTGAAGGGATCACTGAATCTACCACTCACCTTCTGTTACACTGCTACTTTTTCAAAGATGTCATTACATTTTACACCTCATGTTTTAGTAGAATATCAATCCAATTTCCAGGCCATTTGGATTTCTTATATAAAAGTTGCAGTCTTTGTTTTTGGAATGTAACCACTTCCCACCATCTGTTTAGGATCAAGAAAAACAGTGTGCTCAAATTGGCATCATGGTGGAATTCGCCATCGCCTTGATGACTAAACTAGATGGGATCAACCGCCATTCGTTCAACAATTTCCGTCTCCGTGTTGGTAAGTTTTGGGACGAGGTAGTCCCAAATCCTCCCAGATCAAAAGAGTGGTATGCTGTGTTTTTTATATATATATATTAAGGATACTGTCCTGGTTCCAACAGATGAAACTCTTCAGAAGAACTTCGAGGCATTGTTTTACCTTAAAGAATCTTTATTTTGAGTAGCATAATATCGGCACTGCATAATCAAAGCCCAAAACTGAATTCCCCTCCCCTGGGGAATTACATAGTATCAAAGCACAATTCCCTCCTCCAATTAACAGTCATAAATCACATTCGCCAATTAGCTCCAAGCGCAGGCTTCCTCTCCAGTTCTCCAGCCCGCCAATTCCTTATCAGCTCTAGTTACAATAACCTTGTTTCTCACGCTAGGTTTAGTGTTGTTATGACTAGCTGAACTCTCATTCACACACCCCCTCCCAGCTTCATCTAACTCTAAAAGCAAAAGGTAAAAGATGGCTACATTTCCATCTGTTGTCAATGCAAAAACATTCCTGATTGTTTTCTTCCAAATTTGCATACAACCTGTGTATACCTTATATGATACATTTATTTTCTCCTTCCCCATCCTGTTTATCAGGCATCAATCATGGACCGGTAGTAGCTGGTGTGATCGGTGCCCGCAAACCCCAATATGATATTTGGGGAAACACAGTCAATGTTGCCAGCAGAATGGAAACTACTGGAGAACTTGGGAAAATCCAGGTAAAGGAAGAAGAGAAATTTTGGATTTTGATAGAAGGAAACTTCAACAATAACTCTATACTGAACGTGGAGATTAGTTCAGCCAAGCCATATAGCTCTTAACTACTGGGAAATATGGGGGGGGGGGGTTGCCACATCTGCTGGGATTTATTTCTATGATCCATCTTTAGCTTTGACCGTGCAGATAAACGTACTGATTTTTATAAGTTCTCCTGGAAGTGCCAGCAAAAAAACAGGGTCCAAAACCAATCAAATATTCACTGAAGATTTTGAATGGTCTCTCCACTTCTGTTTCATACACAGGTGACGGAAGAGACATGCAAAATACTGAAGAGCTTGGGATATGCTTGTGAGTGCCGAGGACTGATTAATGTGAAAGGAAAAGGAGAATTGATCACTTACTTTGTCTGCACCGACACAGCCAAATCCCAAGTTTTTTGACCCGAAAGAGAAGAGGCTGAGAAATTACATTTGAAATTTCTTGTTGGACTTCGTTTTTATTTTTTTTAGCAACGGTTAAATTCTGTCATCTTCCGTAAAGGAGTTTTATGCCGAATGTCTGTGCTGGCGTTTTGCGTCTCAAGAGAAGAAAGCAAGAGGTTCTTGAAAGATGTTTATAGTCGAGTCTACTGGATGCCATTTTTTTTTTCTTCCTGCCACAGGGGACCCAGAATTTTCTGTGGACTGGCAGCCGAGCGGGTTGCTTGCTTCAAGATGCCCTGCCCTTTTGCTTCATCCTTGCCTTCTCGTGAGGATAGATTGGAGGATTGCGATAGCACTGCCTTGAGCAAAAATCAGATGACAATAGACTGGGTTGGAACCTGGATCTGGAAGGCCTTTTTAGGTAGAACTACCATCTGCTCTGCCATTAAATTGTGATCCCTCCTCTCACTGTCCATTAGAACCGCCCTCAGATCTGCTGCAGATCCCCCCAAACTGCACTTCCACTTTTCTCTTCAACTAATGTTTCAAGACTCAAAAATACCTTCCTTGCAGTCCTTCTATACCAGTGGTTCTCAACCTGTGGGTCGGGACCCCATTTGGGGTCAAACGACCATTTCCTGGGGGTTGCCAAACAACGCAGTCCGCCATTTTTTTCCCCCTTTTCCTTAGCTGTGCTGCTCCCTTTTATTCTATTGGCTTTTGACCGGTTGGGGGTCGCGGCATTAAAAAGGTTGAGAACCACTGTTCTATACCATTACAAAATAAATTAGACCTGTCTGTTTTCATCGCTACTTACCTCATTTCTGTTCTGGAAGGAACAGCCTAAGGGAGAACTTCCCCAGCTAATGCAGATTTGCTTTTCTGGAACTCACTTCTTGGACTTGGTATCAACAACACTTGTGGGTTTGAGTCTTAAATGTGCTTGTTTTTTTTAGGGTTGAAGGACTCTAAGCCCTTTCCTTCCTTTTTCTCTTGTTTGTCTTTGCAAGATGCGATTTGAGTTCAACAGCCATTCAGTGGCCTATAGTAATGTGGAAATTCCTGCATTCTCAGTGTAAAATCCAGGCTCTTTCTTAATTAGAAACCCTGCTTATATAAATTATGGGCAATTCCTAGTACAACTGTACTACTAATTCTAAAATAGAATGGTGGATTAATCTCCCAAATGGGTTGCGGTGCAGAGAAGCTATTGGGCCTTTTTTTTTTTCCCCCTTGGTGTCAGAAACACCCTCATTATTTTAAGTGACGTAGAGCATTACGCACAGGGCCTCCGTGTCCCTGGCAGCTTCTGTTCAAACACTGCATACTAAGTAAAAACTGTCCATATTGTCCTGCCGAATTTTATCTTGTGTAGGTTCGCAACCAAAATGAACAAGAAGCAGGCCAGGTAGTCCTACAGGTATCCCTTGATTTATGACCCACTTGGGATCAGATTTTGCACTGCAGTCGTTAAATGAATCACCCGATTTTATGACCTTGTTTTTCCACGGTTGTTAAGCAGGTCAACTGTTGTTAAAGGAACCACACAGCCGTTAAGTGAATCCAGCTTACCGTATTAATTTTGCTTGCTGGAACCCATTTGGGATGTTTGAAAACAGCGATCAGATGACCCTGAGACCATCAAACAAATATATCCTGGTTGTCAAGTGCCCAAATTTCGACCGTGTGTGTCGTGGTTACGATAGATGAGACCAGTAAAAAGAACTCCAAGGAAAAAAAGTTTGGCTACATAACTTTGGCTACGTAATATCAGCATGTTCAAAAGTGAACCCAAGACTGAAACAACCTCCCCCCCAAGGCTATAAAGTTACAAGTGAAACTTCCCACCTCTGTAGTATGTCATAAATCTCATCTCCCAATTAACTACTTGCGTGGGCTTTCTAACAAAAGATACAACCTGCCAAAATGCAGCTAGCAATGACCTTGGTTCCCATGTATTGTTACAGCTAAGATAAAACTCTCATCTCCTTCCTCCCAAGTCAGTGGCAACCGAAAACGAAGGGAAAACGGCTTCAGCTAATTTTGTTGTAGAGTTGACACCGTGGAAATGCCGCAAGGGAAAAAGTGCGAGGACCACTTACTTTTTAAAGGGTCGTTGTAAGTTGCATTGGCCACTAAATGAATGAGGACTACCTGCACTGTGTCTGTGCCAGCCTCGTCTATGTCTCTCCCTACTATTCATCTCTACTCTTATTTCAAAGTATGATTTTGCTTTTTGCATCAGGATTTCTGAAGGATCCATGGGCCGTTTTAAAGCATTGCTAATCTTTAGCATCAGCTGAAGGTGGGTTTTGACTACGTGGGAAGCCACACCACAAAGTGTAACGAAACCGTGATGCACTTCAGGGAAGGGTTGGGGGGAAAACATGTTGTTAAAGCACAACAAGAATGCTACTCGTGAAATAAAATTATTGTCTGAAAAAGTCCACAGCAATGCTACCTTATCTACACAAATTACAGTTTCTTTTAGATGGGACTATGGAATTGAACACGCAACTACGGAAAGGTGTTTTGTTTGACACCTCTGATATTGTGCAAAATTAGGGCAACCAATTGAAAGAATGATTTCCTTGTGCATCAAATCTAGAACAAGCAGGAAGAAAGGACAGCATTTATTTAAGATTATCTCTAAAGTACTAGTGACTTTTGTTGACTGGTACTGTTAAGGACTGCCTATATTTTGCTGTGATTTTATTCCTGCTAGATCCATTTGTGTAAGGCTTTTTAGAATGCATTTTAGATATAAAGATTTATAGATTTGAAGAAATTGGAGTATTCTCTGGAGTAAATCTATTAATGAGGACTGCTCGTATTCATTTTGAAAAAGCTTCACAGCGCAGTTCAGTTGACTGCAAATCCTTTTATGCTGAACCCTGTGTGCACCCTTTATTGTGTTCATTATAATTACTGTGTAATTAATATGTGGAGGATGAATTTCCTACGTTTCATGATGGGAACAAACTTCTAGTGAGGTCTTACTATAGATAAAGGACTTTTAGAAAGTCTTAGGAGATTAAAGTAGATTCTTTTCAAGAGTATTAAGATAAAATAATCCTGGGTAGTGTTAAAAAGGTTGGGCAACTGTTTTAAGTTAATGTGAATTATTACTTTTCCTTTCTTGTTTTTATTGTACATTTATTACAAGTTTGGTTTTTAAAATAAAAGGCAGAATGTTTTGCTTCAGAAATTCTCTACTAACATTTGAAATAATTAGCTTTGACAACTGCTCTCAAAGGTATGTCGACAGAAGCGTTTGCGAAGTCGTTGTTTTCTATCGTGCATTATATTGCTGTTCCAGGCAAACTGGTCTAAGCTATGTTGCTTCCACTTTTTAATTCTTCTATATTAAACGTTTCATCTTATTTGATGTTATTTCTTCTCTACTTTATACACAAATTTTCTTAAGAATCAGACAGTGCAAATAGACCCCTAGCCTCTGCAGTACACTTAGTCCTCGACATACAGCAGTTCAAAGTTACAACGGAACTGAAAAAAGTGACTTATGACCATTTTTCACACTTTACAACCATTGCAGCGTTCCCATGATCAAAATTCAGACACCTGGCAACTGACTCACGTTTATGACGGTTGCAGTGTCCCGGGGGGGGTCACGTGATCTCCTTTTGTGACCTTCTGGCAAGCAAAGTCAATGGGGAAGCCAAATTCACTTAACAACTGGGTTCCTATCTTAACAGCTGCAGGGATTTGCTTAACAGTTGTGGGGGAAAAAGGTCACAAAATGGGGCCAACCTCACTTAGCAACAGAAAATTTGGGCTCAGTTGTGGTGTTACGTCGAGAACTATCTGTTCTGAGGAGAGGGACGGGATTTATTTATTTGTTAAATTTATTTGCTGCCTATCTCAGCGTGGGATTAAGAATTCAAGGACAGAGGGGCCACTTTGCTATCACAAATGAAACTTTTCAAAGCTGCTGTTGCAACAGGCGGGGCCTTCCGCTGAGCTACTCATGATGGTTGGGTTATTAATGGTGCAGTCTTGAAGGACTTCTAGATGCTTCAACCTTCACAGAATGATTGGAAGGGCAGAAGCTTTGCTAAGCCCATGTAGCGCTTTTGCTGCATATGCTGACAAAGCCAGTTTGGTCTAGTGGTTAAAGGCTAGAAAGCAGGAGACCATGAGTTCAAATCCCGCCTTAGCCATGGAAGCCGGCTGAGTGACTTTGGGCCAATCACCAGGTGACAGTGAGTTTTAGTCCCGCCTTAGCCATGGAAGCTGGCTGAGTGACTTTGGGCCAATCACCAGGAGACAGTGAGTTCTAGTCCCGCCTTAGCCATGGAAGCCAGCTGAGTGACTTTGGGCCAGTCATTCTGAGCCTAATTCACCTCTCCAGATTGTTGTTGTGGGGCAAATTGGAGAAGGAAGGTGTGTTGGATATATTTGTCACATATTGCCAAGGCATTCTATGTAAAGGGATGTGAAATCCTGGCCTCTGATGACATGCATATATTCTTCCCAGCTCCTTTTTTAGCCTTACATAGCCTGGCAAGGTTTGGATAACCTAACAAGATTTATGTGAAAATAATCTTTAACTGTGGGTGTCCTTATCCAAACCCATACAAAAGCACCATGGACCATATTCAGAAACCTTTCGAAACACTATCACCTTCTTGGCTCCCACAAACCATGATCCAATGCCTCTATTTTATTTAAAGCATATCTTTTAGACCAGCAATTAGAATAGGACCAGCTTGGTTTTAATAGTTTTATTAGGAATTCAAATATGTAACAGATAAAAGTATACAAACAGCTTGTGCATGCAATGGGGCAAGTTTTACCTCTCTGCCACCGAAGAGGGAATGTTTAATAAGGATGCTTCACACAGCAACTGGTTCACATTCATTTTCAATGAGAATGACAGCCTTGGGAGAGTCTTGTATACCTGGGGGGGGAAAAAAAATCCAAAAAGCCACTGGTGATATGACTAGCTTGGTTTGCGAAGCTGGTCAACTTATTGCTAGCCCATCCGAAGTATGGGCAGCTCAACCCTGCTTAGTTCGTAACCTTGCCTGCATTCAGAAACGAAGCAAGATTGGGCAGGGTTAATGCTTAATTTGGACAGACTAGACTGGGTTTCTAGACATCCCAAAAGAAGTACAGTGGTGAAGAACCATTTCTGCACCGTGGCTAAAATTGCTCAGCTACGTGCACAGAATCCCCAGGAGTCTTAACTCTCTTGATGGATACTTCTACATACGTCTAACTTTCTATTTAAAAGAAAGTCCTGAGTTCAATTAGATTTGCAGCAAATGGGCAAAGGGTTTCAGGCTCCGTATCTTTAGGATGCATTTCTTTCAGGATTGCTAAGAAAAGCCAAGCCACCAGACTGAGGTTTCAGAATTTCATTCTAGTCCGACCCCCATTGAAATAAAGACATATGTTCTAGGATGGATTCTCAAGTCAACTCTATGTTTGCAATAGTGGTGAATATCTGTAGCTCAGTTGTAGGATTTAATTTCCGAGTTTGTGGGTTGGTTTCGAACATTTCATTATCGGGCTAGATCAGTGGTTCTCAACCTTTTTAATGCCGCGACCCCCAACCGGTCGTAAGTCAAGGACTACTCAACCGGTCGTAAGTCGAGGACTACTCAACTGGTGCAGCACCGTTTGCAGAATGGGACTTTTGGCGGGCTCAGCAGGGCAGAGACAGCCTGGACAATTCCTATTGGCTTTTGAAAGCCAATAGAATTAGACTCTATTCAAGAGAGTCTATTCTATTGGCTTTCAAAAGCCAATAGAATAAAAGGGAGTAGCACAGCTAAGGAAAAGGGGGAAAAAATGGCGGACTGCGTTGTTTGGCGACCCCCGTGAAATGGTCGTTCGACCCCAAATGGGGTCCCGACCCACAGGTGGAGAACCACTGGGCTAGATAATATCTTCAGCGGAATTTAGGGGATGTCGACGTTCTTCTGTTTATAAGGGCTTCAGGTGTGGATGTGTCAGGGTCTTGTGATGGGTCAGGTGTGAATCATCAGCGAATCTTGTGATGGGCCCCTAAACTCCATGTGCTACTTTACAAGATTTGGTTCCCACAGCAAAGCTGTTCATAACAGCCAGTGGCTGCTGATGCCATGGTTATACTCACCCTCTGTGAAATCCACAAAGCTGCCCGCTTTTTCTGAAGCTGGGAGCGAAATCCCCATTGCTTTACGGATTCCATAGGTGCTGACAATGTCACCTGGAGCTACCTGCTGTGCCAGCTCTTTCAGATTATTGGTCACCTTTTCCGCTGAAAAAGCAGAGAAATAAACGGATGTAACGTTTTACAAGGCTACATAAAACTTTATCTCCAACAACAAAATAATTATTTCAACCAAGTGGCCTTCACATTCAGAATGTATAGGGTAGTAATGTTATAGGGCAGTAGCACTAGTACTTAAGACTTATATACCGCTTCCCAGGGCTTTACAGCCTTCTCTAAGCGGTTTACAGAGTCAGCATGTTGAGGACCCCAATAATCTTGAGTCCTCTTTTTACCCACCCCGGAAGGATGGAAGGCCAAGTCAACCCTGAGCCGGTCAGCATCGAACTGCCGAATTGCTGTCAGCCGTCAGCAGAATTAGCCTGCAATACTGCATTCTAACCACTGCGCCACCACGGCTCGTTAAATAATTTAACAATAAAAGTGAAGGCAAAATGTGCTTTCCTCCTTGAAACATGTTCAAAGATTGGCGATTCCTTAAAGTCTGAATGGGAACAAATCCAAGCTATTCTCTTTTGTTTCCAGTTGCTCGACAGAAGACTTAACTTTTATCCATTTTTGTCCCTGTTATTGTTATACCTGTCTGTTTCTCCCATAATGGTTTCCCAATGGAAAACCATCCTGTAAAACGGCATTTCACTGGTAAGCAAATAGCTCCAAATTGTGGTCTGATGATTTAAGTGATGCAACATAGAGGGGTGTTCTTGTTGTGGAACTCAACATTCACAAAAAACTAGAAGACAATTTTCAGAGTCGCCCGACATGTGAGTGGCATTAACGACAAGCAGCGTTTTGAAGTTTATAATGTATGCTAAGAGCAGAAGAGAGCCAATTTGGTCTGTGGTCAAGGTGCCAGGCTAGAAACTGCGAGGCTGTGAGTTCAAGTCCTGCCTTAGCCATGAAAGCCAGCTAGGTGACTTTGGGCCAATCACTAGGAGATGGTGAGTTCTAGTCCCATCCTAGCTGTGAAAGCCAGCTGGGAGATTTTGGGCCAGTCCTTCTCTCTCAGCCCAATCCACTTCACAGGGTTGGAGGAAGGTGTATTGAATATGTTCGCCGCCTTGATTTATTTGTAAAAATAACAAAAGCAAGACATAAATAAATAAGCATTCTTATTCTTACCCAAATGCATTTCCTTGTAAGATGGGCCCAAGAGACAAATCATATTAGGCGGTGGTTTTGTACTCAGCCGTTCATTTTGGGCATCCTGAAGGTCGCAAATTAATTTTGTGGTTTCATCAAGCTTTCTCTGAAATATTTCAGCTTCTGGGAAATCAAAGACGAAGCTGTGAGGCGCACCATAAATTGAGTTAGATTTTGCCACAAAACCTTGCAAAGTCATGTTAACTCACCTTCAGAATCAAATTCCTCAGTGGGCACCCCAAAATTGGTTACCGCTTTCAGTGCCGTAAGCCTTTCTTTACTAAGTCCAGAATCAACCTTGGCTGGATCTTTTTCTATTATCTAGAAATGCAAACAAAGATATGGTCTTAAAATCCAGGAAATACATCATGCTTCGCCCATTATCATGCCTGATTTTGTTGTTCGTCCATCGATTTCGATGACGACCTTGACATCTTGTGGATTATGGGCCATCAACGATGTGTCCGTAGGTGGCTAATAAGACCGATGTTAGCACGAAATGTTCTGCCACATACTGAACAAAGAAATATAGACACTGTTATTTCAGCATTTACAGCTCTGGCTTTGCGGAGTGCTCGCTTCTCTTGTGCCAAGATTGTCCTTCTGTGTTCATATGTCTGGCAACCCTGGTACACCAAGGTGCACCATGTCGGTCGCTCATGCGCCAGAAGTTCCCAAGAGATGGTGTTAATATCCAGGGACTTAAGAGAGGCTTTCAACGTGTCTTTGTATCACTTCTTTTGTCCCCCGTGCGATCGCTTTGCTTGAGACAGCTCACCATAGAAGAGCTGTTTAAGGATGCAATGATCTGGCATCCTTACAACATGGCCGGCCCAGCGCATCAGGATAAGATACCAGCGCATCAGGATAAGATACCAGTCCTCTCCAGAGCAGGCCTATCATCATGCATTATAAGTCTACAGTGAATATGAAAGAGGATCATAAGGGTATTTAAAAAAAAAACAAAAAACCTGTTTATGTTTACAACTGTGCTTTACAGAGTAAAATTCAAGATCAAGCCCAAGAGAACTTTACAAAAATGCACAAACTAATAAAAGTATCTAAATTTAAAGTGTATGTCAATTTATTTGAAAAAGACAACCCCTATTTTCAACATGAATGTGATAGACCGGGGATAAAGCGGCAACATTGGTAATGTTGAGTTAAGTGACCATTGGTATATTAAATTAAGTGTTAAGTTAATGTTAAGTTAAATGATCAAAATAAAGGACCAGAATAAGTTTTTGAAAAATAAATAAATCTAAAGGAGATTTCTAAAATAAAAGACTGTCCTTTATAATTAAGCGCTGTGAGGTCATTGTATTTATGAGCCATTGTATATATGAGTCAGCTGAAGTCCCAAAAATGCTTTTTCCAAAAGGTAACTACCTGGAGGAACGTTGTCAATGGGGTCGCGATGGATCGGACACGACTTCGCAATTAACAACAACAACAAAAAGGCAACTGGATTTCAGTTCTGAAGAAGCTTCTTGCATGAGAAGTGAAACACTTTCAAAGGGAACAAAAAACACTAAGGAAGTCCAGTTGCCTTTTGGAAAAGCATCTTTGGGACAACCATGACCTGGGTGATGGAGAATCTCCAGAGACATTGAGCTAGCTAAAGAGCAGAAGCGGAGCCCTCTGTGTGGGCAGGTGAAGAAACCCTCTGATTAAAAACCCCACCAGTTCTAGAATGTCCAAATTTATAACCATGTCACCTCTATGTCTTTCGTTGTATCTGTCTTTTCCTGTATTACGCATTCTGTTTCCTCTGTGCTCTGCAATTAGAAAAGAACCAGAGAAAGTAATGAGAGAGCAAAATAAAAATTATACTTTGGGTGCAACCCAATAAATACTTGGTCATCAGTAATACTTATTCGGTCAATAACCAGCAACGTTTTAAAAAGAGACAAAACAAAAACAGTGAAGCAAATAAATGCAATAAAAAAAACCCAGAATATAACATCCACTCCTCTTACTATATTAATACAGTTATTTGCCCAGGTGATAAATCTAAAATATCAATAGGTATTAAATACAGACTACATATCCCTTACAGCTAATAGTGAAGGTGTATCAAAGCAAATAGTATTTTAAAATAAAGGTAAAATGTGTTTTTGACCAATTACATCTTGCTTTCAGTCTTATTGTTTTTTAGAATTATGTTGCCAAACATAATTCTAAAATTTTGATATGGGTCTTACTTTATTCTCAAGCAGGAACTTTCTTCCTGTATACCAGTAGTTCTCGACTTACAACAGTTCATTTAGAGACCGTTCAAAGTTACGACGGCACTCAAAAATGTGACTTAGGACCGTTTTTCACAGTTTCAATCTTTGCAGCATCCCGATGGTCACGTGATCAAAATTCAGATGCTTGGCAACTGACTCCTATTTATGACGGTCGCGTTGTCCCGGGGTCCCTTTCTGTGACCTTCTGACAAACAAAATCAATAGGGAAGCCAGCCTCCCTTAAACACCGGGCTTACTAACTTGACACCTGCAGTGATTCACTTCCCAAAACCATGGTGAGAAAGGTCGTAAAATGGGGCAAAACTCATTTAGCAAATTTCTCACTTAGCCACCTAAATTCTGGGCTCAATTGTCTTCGTAAGTCGAGGACTGCCTGGGTACCCAGATTTTTCCTGCTGCCACAGTAGCAACCCTCCCTCCGTGCAAGAGCAAAGAAGAGTCACCTTGATTTCTCCCACATGGAGAGGAGACTGAGTACTTCTCCCCATCATTTAGTTAAATATTAATAGGCTAGTTCTAAGTTGGTTAACTGAGAAATGATAAGCAAGGAAAGGTTTCATTTTCCCGCTGGGCACTGATCTCCTTAACGCTGCAACGTTTAAGCTGCCGGTTTATATGCATTAACATGTGAATGTTCTCACCGTCTCGAGTTCTTTAAGAGTGCGGGAATGCTCGCCTTGCGTCAAGACATCCAGCAAGCTGTCAGCCATGAGACCAGGGTAATCGTGGGACTTTGCCAAAAACTCGCTGATGCTAAAAGCAAGGAACGCAATTATTTTACAACAAACAATGGTTTACCGCAGACTTGCCATTTCACATCACCTAGTTAAATTAACTTTCAGCTTACAAAACCCTACACTTGGATATCTCTCTTTTCACTGAACCAAGTACCAGGTCATTGTTTTGGTGATAAAAATAACCAGCTTTATTTAGCAGAGATCTTATCAGTGTATCCTGTTAATGCTAAACAAAAACATAAATCAAGGAAGATTAAAAACTCAGATTTGAGCGCCCAGAGGACGTTCATTATTTGTCCTTATGCTGATATTAAATCATGCGCCGAGGTGGCGCAGTGCTTGGAATACAGTATTGCACACTAATTCACTGTCCACTGCCAGGAGTTTGATTGTGACTGGCTCAAGGTTGACTCAGTCTTCTATCCTTCCGAGGTTGGTAAAATGAGGACCCATATTGTTGGGGGCAAATATGCTCTGAAAACTGCTTAGAGAAGGCTGTAAAGCACCGTGAAGCGGTATATAAGTCTAAGTGCTATTGCTATTAAATAACAAGAAACCTATAGGTGAGTTACATGAAGCAACTTTGACCTTCAAAGAAAATGCTTATGAAGCATCAGAACGAAGTAACTTTATAGTTAAATGGTACATTAAAAGGCATTTTCGTGATGCTTGCAGAAATTAATTCATGCATTTTGGCCTAGTAAATCTGAGCACAAATTAACACGATGGGCAGAAAAATATGTACAACTGGTACGAAGTCTTATATTCATATTCCTGTTCAGACTACCGTAATTCCTGGTATATAAGAACCACGGTGGTGCAGTGGTTACAATGTAATACTGCAGGCTACCTCATTGCTCACTGCCAGGAGTTCGATCCTGACTCAGCCCTCCATCCTTCTGAGGTCTGTAAAATGAGGACCCAGATTGTTGAGGGCAATATGCTGACTCTGCAAACCGCTTAGAGAGGGCTGTAAAGCACCGTGAAGCGGTTTCTAAGTCTAAGTGCTATAGCTATATTTCACCCACAGGGACTAGAATCACAAACAACTAGCAAAGACTTTTCTACAGCCACAATAATTATGTTTTCCCCTTTCACCAATTAAATTGAAACAACAAAAACCTAAATATTTTCCCTCCTTCACAGTTTTGCTTTTATATTTTGTACTGTAACAACCAGCTGGGTTGTTTTAAAGGTTTTCTTGTGGCACTATATAGCATTTCAGAAAAACAAATAAACAACAAAGGTTTGCTTTTGCTAGAAAACAAGTGAGGGAGTGAGATGCTCTCATTCTTGGTGTCAAGTGTCCAGTAACTCTTCTTTTCTTAGAAAAAGGGAAAACGAGAGCATTTGATGGGAAAGTGTCTCAAAAAAAAATAAGCTTTCATTCTAGCATACAAAGTCTAAGATCAAAGGGAAATCTCGCTTGCTGGAAGACTCACTTGAAAATTCCTGGATTAGAATCTTCTCCATAAGTAGAGTAGATTAAATCTGAATCATCCTTGCTGATGTTTGCAAACGTGGAGTCGTAGGCTGGAGCATACGAGCTAAAAGGCCCGTAGTTCAAATACATCACTAACGGGAAATGAAGAGAGCAGGAATTAAGTATCTTGCACACAAGGGTGTGATAATGACCTAGAGAGCTTTCATTAATATAATGTTTCTTCAAAAGCACCATTAGTCATTGGAAGAGGGAATCCAATCTTGCAAATTAAAGAAGGAATGTTGAGGGTGTATTTTGTTTGAATTCTCGCCACCATAAATGACACCGTTTGGGGCTCTAATGCCAGTTCTACTAGTGCCTGATGGCACTTTTAGTGTAAAAGAGGCAGCACACTCTGACTTTTATGTCAGAAAACAACCAAGCTCAGAGAGAAAGAAGCAAGGATCCCACTGATAAATACAAAGAACCCAGTGAGGAAAAGCGATACTTTTAATTTTTTTCTGAAAGGACTGGAACTTAGTTTATTGAACTGGTTATTGCTCAGATTCATTTCTTATAGGAAATTGGATTGCTTTAATATAGAGATAGCCGTTACCTGGGGTTACTTTATTCCTTTTGTCTTCCTTAAACCCTTGTAAAGTATTGACCCCTGACTGAAGTCTTCCAGCAGCTGCTCCCAGTTTCACAGAGCTGGGACCCATTTCTAAAATTCAAAAGAAAAACAGGGGAATAAGGATCCGAGAGGCAATTTTAAAATTATTTATATACAAAGCAGAAATAAATCCTTCATACTAACGCTCTGTGTGCAGCATGTCTTAGATGTTTTCTGCGACAATAAATTATGGAAAAATACTTCCTTACTTTTACGTCCCTGACTTAAACATTATAATAAGTATATGTCAAAGAAAGCATTCATGGTGACAAGTCAGCAGGCTTTCCTTTGCCTTCTTGGGGTTCAGAGTTCTGATGCTGCCTGGGAAGGAGGGCTAAAACAGCCTCTCCCTCTTCTTCATGGCAGAGCTTATCCCAATTTCAGATCTCATATGGAATAAAAATCAAGCGTGATTGTGACAAAAAAGGACTCAAGAGAGGAAGACAGCCACGAAGTGGGAGGGGGAAAAAACACCGACAGCAACGAAAGATTATACAAGATAGAAATAGCTCTAAACCTGTTGCAATAAGAAGACTGTCAATTTAGGAAAACAGAGATAAGCACAGAATTACCATGAAGCTTAGAACGAAGGAATGGGAGTTTAATTTTGTATAATAAGAGGTTTTGTTTTGTTTTTCTGGAGAGAAACAAATTCCACGATCTGTATTAGATTAAGGGGAAAAAAACCCTGCTAAAAGGGTGTTATAACACATTCAAATGAAGTAATAGAAATGGTTAAGTGTTCCCCCATTTCATTAAATTGAAAAGTTGGCCTTTGGAATGGGAAGCACGTCCAAATGTACATTTTAGCAAAAAAAAAAAAAAAATCGCCTTCCACAGCTCAGCTCGTTGTTTCTCCAATCAAATGTTACTCATTTGAAAGACAAACTGATTGAGGTATATTTAATATCAAAGATGGGATAGTCTGTTCCTTGGGCTTTCTAAGACCCCAGTAGGAATAGTCCTCAGCAACAGTTTTAAATGAATAATCCCATCCTTTGTAAACAGCCCCAAGAAGAAATATTAAAATCCTTCTAATAAGCATTACCTCCTGCTAGATTTTCAGCTGGAGTAAGAAGTCCCAGAGTGGTTGTGCCATTAGGTTTTCTTCTCGCAAACTCACACTGAAAAAAGATCAAGCTATTAAAGTGGGTCACCTGCACAGAGATTAAAATGCTAGTACAAGAAGGAGCCTTTTTTTTTTTACTGATTAAAAAAAAACTAAATAACTGCTTTGCTAACTGTTTCAATTAATGGAGATTTGGGGAATTTAAAGCATTAAGTTGAGTCTCGGAGACTTATACTGGAAACTTAAGTTTTTCTAAACTTAGTTAACTTTTGTTTGCTTACCTGCGTGTTTGCGGAACGTTTGGTCAACTTTCCCCCTGAATCTTTAATTATACGTTCGATCAGTTCTTGTTCCTTCTCTAAATTACTATTCCTGATTTTTTCTTCCAGTAGATCTTTTTCTTTTCTGGGGGGGAAAAAAAGGCATTAAAACACCCATAAACATGCATTATTTTGTTCCCTTATAGTACGTAAAGTTTTTAAAATTGGTGTGATAAGAAAAATGCCGAATCCTTTGGACTTTGAATATTAGAAATGGTAAATGCCAATAACTGGTAACAGCAACTAGTAACTGTCAAGTTACTATTTTTTTATTTTTGCACTCAGGTCTGAGGCACCGAGGTGCTTCCGGGTTGAAAGGATTGGTCGGTAATATCACTTTTGCCCAATTAGGGGCTCCTTTCACATCCCCAACAGGAGCTGGAGCAAAGGACAGGTGCTCACCTCACCCTATGGCAGCACTCGTGTCTCAAACACGAGCTTGCTGCTTATCAAGCCCATTTCCTAACCACACAACCCACAATGATCCTCTTCATCAAAAGAGTAAAACCGACATTTAGTCAGTGAGGCAGACATGTTTCGGGAATTGGCTTCATTACATGAGCTGGTCATTACTTCTGGATTTGCTAACCTGACTGGCCAAGGTTATTCAGCTTGTGTCCAAAAACCAGGACTAGAACTCCCGATTTCCCGGTTTCTAGCATGGCACCTTAACCACTACACTAAGCTGCCCCTTAGTCTTGCAGTTACCAGCTCCTGATTCGACTGAAATGAAAAAAGAAGTCAACTTCTGGAGGAATATAATCACTTTTTGAACTCTTTGCTGGGACTTTTAAAGGCTCTGAGGTCTGGGTCTGTGCAGTCTCCATCTTTCCCCAGACTGTCCTCCTCTTCTCCTCCAGATTGCGTGCCGGTTTTGTCTGCCTGTTTCCTGCTTTTCTGAAGGTCTGCCATGAAGTCAATACTTTGTTTCAAACTCTGAATCCGTTCCTAAGAAAACAAGATACGCAATGCGAATTTGCCGTTTTATTCCTACCAGCTGAAAAATCTGGGCAGAGTGCAACTTCATGAATTAAGTGCCTAATTTTCCAGCGATTAAAAAGGACATGATTCGACAAGGGACGTTTTAGAAGAATCCATAATGGTTTCCTTTCCTCCAAACAGATGATCCCAAGAATTAAATGCTGTGAAGCAGGGTTTCTCAACTTTGATAACTTTAAAATGTGTGCATGTGGAATTCTGGATGTTGAAGTCTATGCATCTTAAAATCCCCATGGCTGAGAAACACTGCAACACAATTCAAACGAATTTACTCAAATATTCTATTTGTATCAGCGGGACTGACTTTTTGAAAGCATATTTAGGACTGTAATGTTTCTGGGAGATGAAATCAGCTGCAGCCCAAGAGCAAGGCAGCATTTCAAATAGCATGCCAGCAAGTTGAATACTTCTCATTATAAACAATCTGCACTCCAAATAGCAATAAACATTATTATTCTCAAACTTTGTTCTTCCCTCCATCGGTTTACCTGACTGAGTATTTTCATTCCGGAATGTAGGAGCTTTTTCGCAGCCTTGTAATAAATAGTCTCCGGCTTATTATAGACCATAGCATTGGTACACATCAGCCTGAAATTGTCCTGTATAAATAGAAAAATCAAGGCACATGAGGCACACAACTTTGGAAATATTGCCTGGAAAATTCACGTCAAGCTTATAGAAAGAAAGCATTGTTTAGACATATTAAACAAAGTCAATCTCCTGACAGAACAGATAATCTTACGACCGTTTATTTAGTAACCATTCCAAGTTACAACAGCACTAAAAAAAAAAAAGTTTTGCGTGACTGTTTTTCACACTTACGACTGCTGAAACATCCCCAGGGTCACGTGATCCAAATTTGGATGCCGGGCAACTGACTCATATTTATGACGCTTGTAGTGTCCCCAGGGGTCACGTGATCCCCTTTTGCGATCCTTTTATTTTCAAACTCCTTCTTATGGCAGGCAAGAAAATGTGTGAAAAGGAAGGATTTATCCAGAGGGTGCTGTACAGCTGCTCCCTCCACATTGCCTTCAAGCTTGAATGACAGGCCCAACCTTTGGGTGGGATTTAAGACTTTTCTCTTTCGACATTCGCTTGCGAAATGTTGGGTGAACAGCTGATGAGTTTCTGAGATGACAGAGCCGATGTGATGCCAGCAGTTCTTGTGACAGACCTCTGATTTTTACACTTTGGTATTAATGCGCCGATAAAGGCGGCGTTCGTCGCAGACAGTTCTCCCCAGAGATCACAGAGTTGTTTTGTCAGGCTGGATGCATTAATGCACCACCACAACAGACTTGCATTTCTCTTTAATGTGTACAAATAGAAGGGTGGCGCGGAGACAGGCATTTTAACCAGCTGTGCTCAGAAAGAGGAAAGAGGCAAGTTTAACACACACACGTTTGCCATTGTTCCAATAAAGCTATTGTTTATTCAAAAAAAGCCATAATGGCAATGCAAAAGGAAAAAATAAGACACTTAGTGCTCGTTATGTGCAAAGATTTCCCAATCTTTCTCCTCCTCTTAAGAAAAAGACAAAAGTCAAATATTTTTTTCTCTTCCTATTATTCAGAGTGAATAATTTCTGTTTGAAATTTCAACCACTTAATCCTTTAGCATATTGCAGAAGAGCGACTGGGGACAGTCAATGAACTTTTAAAGTTATTATGTAATTATTACTGATCTATGAATGTGACAAACATACAAAAAAAGGTTCTGCTTAAGTCTACATAAAACCTCAGCCACCTTGTTTTACTTTACCCCAAGCTCTAATACAGGGAGTCCTCGGCTTATGATCACCACTGACCCCGAAATTTCTGTTGCTAAGTGAGTCATTTGCTAAGTGGGTTTTCACCCATTGTACGACCTTTCTTGTCACAGTTCTTAAGTGAATCATTGCAGGTGTTGAGTTAGTAACCGCAGTTAAGCGACTCCGGCTTCCCCATTTGGCTTCGCTTATCTGACGGTCACAAAAGGGGATCACACAAATTTTGATCACGTGACCATGGGGATGCTGCAGCCGTCGTAAGTGTGGAAAAAAACAGTCAGTACCATTGTAACTTTGAACAGTCACCAAATGAACTGCTGTAAGTCGGGGACTACCTTAAAACCAGATTTCGGCTTTTCAATTTTTCTTCTCCTTCAACCATCCATTCCAGTTCTAACCTCGTGCAAATTGTTCTTTCAAAAGCGCTACTGAAGAAATCCACAAAGCCTTTCGCCAAGCAAAGGAAAGGAAAAAACATTCTTAAAACGATTCTTTGCTCATAAACTATGGAAGTTTATGAGTGAAAGGCATGTTTTGACAAACTCTGCCCATCATCACCACTGCGACAGCCGGCAAGTGTTGACACTGAATCCTCTCTCTGCAGCTAGGATATAAATTATAAGCACCTTTAGCTCTTCAATGGATTGGTAGCCGTTATTCTTTATCTTCTCTTTCATAGTACTAAAATCCATTGGGCGTTTAATGATCATGGAGTAACCAGGAGCGATGAAGTCCGTCACAGGAAATGAAAAGAAAGCGTTGGGATCCTTTCTGTTAAGAAATGAAAAGAATAGCGTTTCATGTTTCGTTTCTATAACAAAGAACAGAGGTTACTATTAAAAAAGGAGACATGACTCCAGCTTAAAAGAAAGTAGAAAAACTAAGATGAAACTAGAAGCAGATCTGGCCTTACGCCAACTTTCTTTCTTTCTTTCTTTCTTTCTTTCTTTCTCTTTCTTTCTTTCTTTCTTTCTTCTCTTTCTTTTTTAAAAAAGTTTTTTTTAGGTAGAAATATCTCTGTCCCCATCCCCGCTATACCCACTTTTTATACGGAGATTATATGACTAAAATGTGGTTGAGATTTCTAAACTAAACTATAGAGGATTTTGATGCCTCTCCTTCAAATATAATGATGCATTTTGATATCAAGAGCTTCTGATGCAAAGCCACTACATAGTTGCAAAGTATTTTCCTCTCCTCTAAATGTGATCTGTTTTGCAAAGTGGAAAATACTCTAAAGGCCACATGTCTATAATAATAAGATTATTAATAGCTGGGTTATTTCAAAGTAAGCGATTTATAAATGCAGCACAATTACCAGTCAAACACTGCCATAACCTTTTTTCTTTAAAAAAGAGAGAAAGCAAATATTAAATGCAGGTGTTATAAGTGGTATGTGCAATTATGCAATTATGGTTCAGCTTTGACCACTGATATCACTGAAGCATTAACCTCTTTACCAATTCCTATAAGCAACAGCGTTCATACAACTCACCTCTGTAGTTGTCTTACAAGCTGGTTTAAAGCTTCTTGAAGGGGTGTCTGTTCCACTTCTAGGATAAAAAGGGAAACAAAACATAAAGAACTCTCTGTATTTCAATGGAAACAAAGTATTAAACAGTGACAATGGGCTATCACAAAGACAACGAGATACATTTAAGAAGTCTGTTTATCCTTCATTATTTTAACAAAGTTTCCCCATCAGTAACCATCTCCTGAGTTTCATCTGGATCTTTCTCCAGGGGAATAACATTTACTTAATTTTAGGGGAATTTGCCAATGTGTTTCAGGCAGAAAACAACAACAACACGGAAAGAAACATCCTGGAGAAAGCAACAAAATATAGTTGGTGCAATGCTTATTTAGGATTTATCTTGTTACCAGTTTTTGCATAAGTAGTTATGGCTTAGTAGCATTATTATTTTTTTAAGGATTTTTTTTTTACTGCAAAAACAGAAAAAACTGCATAGCGCTTAGAAAGAAAAATAGCATTCTTTTTTACCTTCCTGCTTTGCTAAACTGCTTGCTAGCGATTTCACAAGTGGCACTTCCAATCTTAAAGGAGACTGGCATTTCAGTTCTCTTTCTCCTTCGCTGTCAACAGCGTCTCTGTCTCGCTTCTTTTTATCTTCCTGAAGAAATAAACAAAAAATGCTTGTGACAGATCAAGGCAACCGGTTGCAAAATATTAACTGCAGCTTCTTTATGCAAGGCCTTAAGTCAATATTAATCTGTAATATTTGACATCAATCACCGTAGCTGCATTAATTAGGATATTGATTAATATTAAAAGGATCTCTGCTCATAGGAGTACAGGAAGCTGAGTCGTTATCGGGTTAGAGACAATTTGCTTGTGGAAATTATTTTTACTAAGAGATATTTAGGCTGCTTCCTATATAAAAAGTTTGCGGGTATCTGGAAAATGGAGAGCTTGCAGATACTGAATCCCAAACCAGAAGAGCAACAAGGCCAGAGTTGATGGGGGCTTCAGCCTAGCAGTCACAAATTCTCCACAAGCGTCTTCTCTGAAATAAAAGAACTTTCCACAGTACCGTATCTTTTTTCCACAATTTAAATTTAACCAATATTTGGAAGGGAGACTTTCGGTCTTTTCAAGCTTATTCCTGGTTATTTTCATGCCCCACTTAATAATCTCAAACACAATCCGGCATAAATATACATTTTTAAAAAACATTTTAATAGCACTTAGCAATAGCACTTAGATCAGGGGTCTTCAAACTTGGCCCTTTCATGACTTGTGGATTTCAACTCCCAGAATTCCTCAGCCAGGCATGCCTGGCTGAGGAATTCTGGGAGTTGAAGTCCACAAGTCATAAAAGGGCCAAGTTTGAAGACCTCTTACTTAGATTTATATATTGCTTCACAGTCCTTTACAGCCCTCTCTAAGCGGTCAGACTATTGTCCCCAACCATCTGGGTCCTCATTTTACCAACCTTGGAAGGATGGAAATTCTGAGTCAATCTTGAGCCGGTGAGGATCGAACGGCTGGCAGTGGGCAGAATTAGCCTGCAATACTGCATTCTGATCACTGCTGCCACCACGGCTCTTAAAATAAACCAAGTAACCATTCGAATAATTACCTTTACTTTTCTCTTTCTTTTTTCCTTTTCCTCCCCGGGGACTTGTTTTTCCATTTTTTTCCTTTTCTTTCTTTTCCTGTCTTTGTGTTTTTCATGTTCACTTTTGTCGTCATACAGGGACGAATCGTGCACTGAACTCTGAGTAGATAGTTCTGCGACTTCGTTTCCGCCCACTTTCAAGACAAGTTTTAAGGGTTTCTCCACATATTCTTGAGGAAAACAGATAAAGGAGAACTCCCATTTTAACTTTCTAAATATTGGCAACGTTAACACTTAACCAATTCAATTGTGAATTGAAAAATGAGGAACATTACAGGTAGTTCTCGACTTACACCCATTCATTTAGAGATGGTTCGGAGTTATGACACTGAGAAAAGTGACCTATGACCCTTTTTTATACCGATACTTACAACGGTTGCAGCATCCCACAGTCACTTGATCAAAATTCAGATGCTGGGCAATTGGCTCATAGCTGTGAAGTTTCCTGGGGTCCTGTGATCCCTTTTTGCGACCGTCGTACAAGCAAAGTCAATGGGGAAGCCAGATTCATTTAAGAACCGTGTTGCTAACTTAACAACTGCAGGGAGTCACTTAAGGTGGTAAAACACAGCAAACCACACTTAACAAATGTCTTGCTTAACGACGGAAATGTTGGGCTCAGTTGTGGTTGTAAGTCAAAGACTATCTGTAGTCATGATGCTTAAAGATGGAACTATTAACAGATGAAGACCTCATAAGACAAACCTCAGATCTGCTTTCAATGTTTCAAATTACTACTGGAAATTAGCAGTAATTCAGCCAGTCATACCAGAATATACATTGATTCACTGAGCTTGACACAGATTTTAATTCTATGATCTGAATGCTCAAACAGCAGTGCTTAACCATTCACAATACCACTAGCCAAAGTTATCATCATTACACACACAGAGGCAAATGTTCGCATGGCTCTAAACCACATTTGCTTAGTGTGATATTCCCTCCTGAGTTCAGCGGTGTGCTCCAAATATTTAGGTGCCTCTCTTCCAAAATAGCTTGAGAAAAATGAACAATTCAGTACACAAAGCCACAAATAAATTGCTGTCATAAAGAGGCTAGAAATGTTTGGGATTGGCTCCAAAATTCAATTTCACTTCGAAGTTTTCCAGGTAACCCTGCCAATGAAGAGAAAAGCTGGGCAGGTTTGTATATAATACGGATGGGACACAGATCTAAGTTAAGGACATGGATAGATATGCATGGAGAGACAAAGGCATGAAATTGTGTGGGGGTTTTTGTGTGTGTGTGTTTGGGTGCGTGGGAACTGCAGTTCCTTCTAACAGGGGATACTGGGAGCTGTAGATCCTCCCAGCAGGGGATTCTGGAAGTTGCAGATTCCCCCCCAGTTGGGGATTCTGGGAACTGTAGTTCCTTCTGATATGGGATACTAGGAGCTGCAGTTCCCCCCAGCAGGGGATACTGGAAGTTGCAGTTCCTTCTGGCAGGGGATTTTGGGAGCTGCAGCTCCTTCTGGCAGGGGATTCTGGGAGCTGCAGTCCCTTCTGGCAGGGGATTCTGGGAGCTGCAGTCCCGTCTGGCAGGGGATTCTGGGAGCTGCAGTCCCTTCTGGCAGGGGATTCTGGGAACTGCAGTCCCTTCTGGCAGGGGATTCTGGGAGCTGCAGTTCCTTCTGACACGGGATACTGGGAGCTGCAGTCACCCTAGCAGAGGATTCTGGGAACTGCAGTTCCTTTTGGCAGGGGATTCTGGGAGCTGCAGCCCCCCCAGCAGGGGGTTCTGGGAACTGCAGTTCTTCTGGCAGGGGATTCTGGGAGCTGCAGATCCCTCCCAGCAGGGGATTCCGGGAGTCCTGGTTCCCCCGAAGGCTGAAGCGGAATCGCGCTGCCAGATCGAGCCTCTCGGGCGGCACCTGCTCCTCCCTCCCCTCCCCCCCCAGGAAGGCGCCCCTCCCTCCCTCCCTCCCCCCCCCGGGCGCCGGTACCTTCATACGGGTATTTCTCCCCCTTGTGCCTCTTGTGCTTCTTGCCCATGGCCCGCATCGGGCGGCGGTGACGTCAGCCTCGCGCTCCCCCGGCTCTCGCGAGAGCAGCAAGGGGGCGGGGCCGGGAGGGGGGGGGGAAACGGCGAGGCGCTCGCGAGGTGGCTCTGCTGGGTTCCGCCTTTCCCCTTTCGCTGCGCGCCTCGGGCGCCCTCCCTGCGCCCCGCTCCCGACCGGCTTCGGCTGCCCGAGGGAAGCCGGCCTCGAGGGGGCGGGGGGAAAGCAAGGAGACGCCGGGGGAGCCCCTCTCGGCGCCCCCTGAGGTTGTGCAGCGGCGGCGGGGATGGCAGCCGCGGAGAGGTGAGCCGAAAGCAAATAAGAAATGCGTGTCACTCTGCGTTTCTAGCTCTATGAACCCACCGGCAAGGGCGGGGGAGGCGAGCCACAGCAAGCGGCCAGAGCCCGCGAAAGAGGCAGCGCCCTCTAGTGTTGCCCGCTAAGCATTGCGGCGCCTCGTTTGCGTCGCCGCACCCGCTGCTGCCCTCTGGCGGTGCTCTGGCTTTCTGCAGCAGAAGGAACCTGCTCGCCTGCTCATATCCCAGGGAATCCCAGCCTTAATCTGAGGGGTCTTTGGTGCTCTCTGGGCTTTGTAGTTTCCTTGCAGACGTTTCTTTACCCAAACTAGGTAACATCCTCAAGTGCTTGAATTCTACTCCCTTCTCGCACTGATGATGTTCTCTAGTTGGGTCATGAAACGTCTGCAAGGAAACAACCAAGCTCAGAGCACCAAGGACAGCACAGTCTCCTCCTCCTCCTTCTCGCACTGATGATGTTTGTTAGATGGATCAGGAAACGTCTGCAAGGAAACAACCAAGCTCAGAGAGCACCAAGGACAGCACAGTCTCCTCCTTCTCCTCCTCTCCCTTCTCGCACTGATGATGTTCCCTAGTTGGGTCATGAAACGTCTGCAAGGAAACAACCAAGCTCAGAGAGCACCAAGGACAGCACAGTCTCCTCCTCCTCCTCGCACTGATGATGTTCCCTAGTTGGGTCATGAAACGTCTGCAAGGAAACAACCAAGCTCAGAGATCACCAAGGACAGCACAGTCTCCTCCTCCTCCTCGCACTGATGATGTTCCCTAGATGGATCATGAAACGTCTGCAAGGAAACAACCAAGCTCAGAGAGCACCCAGGACAGCACAATCTCCTGCTCCTCCTCTCCCTTCTCGCACTGATGAAATTACCTACTTGGGTCATGAAATGTCTGCAAGGAAACAACCAAGCCCAGAGAGCACCAAGGACCCCCTCATTTCAACCTTGAGCTACAAATATTCTCCTTTATTCAGCCTCAATTTCTTTGCCCTTCTATTTCCTGTTCCAGTTCTTTGTATAGGACAGTGGTGGTGAACCTATGGCACGGGTGCCAGAGGCGGCACTCAGAGCCCTCTCTGTGGGCACGCGTGCCATCGGCCCAGTCCTAGGCCTTTAGCTGGGTTTTATAAAACCTTTTTGCTTTAGGCCTCTGCCGCCGTGTGCAAAAAAAAAAAAAAAGTTCAATCGATTAGTCAATTTCAACTTCTCGTGGGAAAAAAAAGATCTTGCAAAGTTGGAATTGATTGGTTGAACTTTTTAGTCCCACCCAGTCTGCCGTTACCACCACAGCCACACCCACCCAATGGGCCACACCCACCCAATGGGCCACGCCCACCTGGCACCTGACGATGCATAAGTGGGTTTTGGGTTGCAGTTTGGGCACTCGGTCTCTAAAAGGTTCGCCATCGCTGGTATAGGAAGTCCTCCACTTCACGGCCAGAATTGATCCCAAAATTGAGGTTGCTAAGTGACCCAATTTTGTTAGGGGAGTTCTGGTCCATTTTGTGACTTTTCTCGCCCCGTTTGTTCAGTGAATCACTGCAGTTCTTCAATTAGGAGCATAGTTGTTAAATGAATCTGGATTCCCCATTGACTTTGCTTGTCAGAAGGTTGCCAAAGGAGGATGACGTGACTCCGGGACGCTGTCATAAATGTGAATCAGTTGTCCAGCATCCGAATGTAAATCACCTGACCCTGGGGACACGGCAACGGTCATAAGTGTGAAAAATGGTCATAAGTCACTTTTTTGGTGCCGTTGTAACTTTGGACAGGAAGACCTGGAGGAACGTTGTCCATGGGGTCACGATGGGTCGGACATGACTTCGCAACTGACAAAACAACAGACTTTGAACGGTCACTAGTCAAGGCCATGGTTTTCCCAGTTGCAATGTATGGCTGTGAAAGTTGGACCATAAGAAAGGCTGAGCGCCAAAGAATGGAGGCCTTTGAACTATGGGGCTGGAGAAGATTCCTGCGAGTCCCCTGGACTGCAAGGCGATCAAGCCGGTCAGTCCTAGAGGAGATCAACCCTGACTGCTCTTTAGAAGGCCAGATCCTGAAGTTGAAACTCAAGTACTTTGGCCACCTAATGAGAAGGAAGGACTCACTGGAGAAGTGCCTAATGCTGGGAAAGATTGAGGGCAAGAGAAGAAGGGGACGACAGAGGATGAGGTGGCTGAATGGAGTCCCTGAAGCAGTAGGCATGAGCTTAAATGGACTCCAGAAGATGGTTAGAGGACAGGAAGGCCTGGAGGAACGTTGTCCATGGGGTTGCGATGGGTCAGACACGACTTCGCAATTAACAACAACAAAGTCATTATAACAATGTCCAAATGTTTGCTTCAAGGACACCTGCTTGGCTCTCGGCATTATCTTAAGTTTGGTGAACTTCCTGAAAAAAATTCTCTATTCCTAACTTCTTTCCAGAATTTTGTTCCCTTTTGATCTTCCCTACTAGGGGAACCACAACTTGCAATCCAACAGGCACATTCAGCAGGTGGATCTGACAACTCCCCAAATTCCCAGCTAGCCAGTGGAATGGGGAATTCTGGGAATTGCATACAAGGGTAGACAATCTGATGTCTTCTGGAAGACTTTTTTTTTTTAAAAAAAAAAAAAATCTGGTTAGTTAAAAGTGTATTTTTAATTGCACACAGTCCAGGATCAATCTGTGGGTGAGATGGGTGGTCTCTAAATTTGGTAAGCAAAGCTACCCGTACCACAAACCCTTGCGTTCACTATGACAGTTTGGATCCTGGGAGATGTAGTTCCAAACCTGTGGAAGACCCTTCCCTCCCAGCTGCCTCTCTTTGGAGAAGGAAGATTGGAATGTTCTACACTCTGGTGTTTCCTTCCACTTGGGGGTGTGATACGCCAAGGAAAATATTCCAGCATTTTTCCCTTAATGAAATTTGGATTTCTACTTTAGGTAAAGACAACTTTCTTGATTATTTAATAAAACTGGAGCTTGTCAAGAGATCAGCTTAGCTGTTAGACTATTGAATAACGTAGAAAGAAATATTTCCAACAATTGCTTGTAGGGCCTGTTTAGTTAGCAGCTTTGAGTTGGTGCATTGAGAAGTTGTTGCTCAGGCTAATATTATACCAAAGCAGTAAGATATTTTAATGGAAAATGCTGAGAAACACACACACACACACAACAATAAAGTAAACATTTTGTGCAATGTTGGGTCTGCTTATTTAAGAATGAAGCTCAGACATTTTGCAGTAAGTGCAATCCACCATACTTCTACCCTAGTAATTATTCTTCCCTAATCAATAAACTGGAATTATGTCAACGTAAACAGAACTACCCACACAGGTGTTGTGATTTGTAAACCATATTTTGCAGCATAGCGCATGTGCACAGCCAGTCGAGATTTATTCAATGAATGTTTTTTTAAATATACCAAACCCAAATTTTTAAAAAAGTGCTATTTTAAGAAGTCAAACAATCCCTGGTTATGGTGTGTCCCAAAGAAACTTAGTCTTTGGGTTTGCACAACGTGCTAACCTAAGGTTAGCTGAACCACAGTTTATTGAATGAAAGCAAGCCACAGGGGTTTGCAGAAAACCTGAAACCATAAATTAAGGATTTTTTCTGGTTTGCTCCACACACTGGCTCCCGAAGTCGCCAACCACATTTTGGCTGACAGATCCAGAGCAGGCTTGGAAAATGTCTGCCCAGCCTAAGTCTGATTTGAATGTCACTGGGCTAAATCTAAACCCGTTTCCTAAGAACGGTGTTATTTCGCCTGCCTGAAAGCAAATCGGCAAACTCCGGGATTAGATTACATATTGGAAATTGTAGAGAATCCAAGCTTTGGAAATATGTAGCTGACACCATAACAGATGTAAAAGGTTCCCTACTGTGTGAATTCCTTTGAACGCCAGTTGCTTTTTGAAAGGATTAATCAGAACAGATGCTACAGATACTGGAAATAGCTCTGAACACTCACCACACACACGGCCGGCCGGTTAGCCTGCAGACCTGCTATTGTACCTAATAGGAAAGCAGATATTTTCATACCTTCAGAAAAATGCTGCTTTGTGTGGGAGTTCCCGCTTTGTTGTGTTATTATTTGTATAACATTCATTAGCAGGTCTGGTGCTTCCCTCCCCCCCCCCTTAAAAGGCAAGAGAGCCATGAGGCTTGCGGTTTTCCGTTTGAAAGGAGAGGACCAAAGGCCTTAACAGGAAAGTGGTTCAACACAGTTGCCTTACAGGTAGTCCTCGACTTATGACCACAACTGAGCCCTAAATTTGTGTCGCTGAGACATTTGTTGCATGACTTTGGCCCCGTTTCTACAACTTTTCTTGCTGCATTTGTTCAGTGAACCACTGCAGTTGTTAAATTAGTCAACCCATTATTAGTTGAATAAGTTGTCGTAAGTTTGGTTTATTCATTGTGTTTAAACCCAACACACCTAATGTGGTTTAGTTGGATTTTTGGTTTCCCCTGCATTGCGAAACCAGCCAGAGGAGTTCACAAACCATGGCTTATACCTTGGAATGTTGTGTGAACTCGTCAACAGCTTCCTACAGTGTGCAAACGCAGCTAAAATATGTCCTTTACCCGAGCCAAATCTGAACCTGGGTCTTAATTCACCATGTAAACCCAATACATCTTGCTTCAGGGAACCATGATTTATATATATGTATATATTTTTGGTACGTGCTTCCCTTTTGTTGCGGCTATTTGAAAAACAAGAGAGACAAAGGTATAGGTTTAGAAGATCTGTTCCATTTCTATTTCACGTCTCCACTATCCTTCCCAACTATGTTTAGCTCTCGATCTTGGGGCACATGAACAGAGAGTTACAGCTTTAGGCAAAGGATTGTCTAACTCCAACCTGTCTGAGTTTGGCTTGCATTGATTTATTGGACTTAGAGGCCAGGGGCTGCAGAAAGAGAGAAGGAGTAGCTTCATAGTAACCAAGATGAGAAGAATGCAAGAAATGAAAGACGCCAAGCAGAGAAAATAAGCCAGGAAGCCTCTCCAGCATTTTGTCTTGATAACTCAGTCCGGCAGTCACTTTTTCCCATGATTAAAGAAAAAGGATTCAAATTATAAATTCACAGATAAGTAATTGATGGTCACCGTTACACCAGAAGAGCCTCGATTGTATTTTTGCTAAAGGACCCAAATGGGCTGAATGCAAACATTTGCATTAAGCCAAATAACAGTTTGTTTATTGCAAATTTAACATGATGGGTGAACCCAGTTGTTGCAATTGGCAAAAGTTGGTTGATGCCCAGTGACTTAGTGCAGAGGTCCCCAACCTTTTGGGCACCAGGGACCGGTTACGTAGGGAAAGGTTTTTTTGCGGACTGGGTGTGTGTGTGGTTTTGTGTGCTGCCTACATCTCGCAGATGGGGCTTTGCTTCTTTGTGCGGCCTGGTTGCTGGCATACCGTGGATCGGTGGTGGTCGACGGACCGCGGGTTGGGGATCCCTGACTTAGTGGTTTGTGGTGGTTTTTCAAGCCGGCTAATTGTAATTAGCTGACTAAACCCAAGTTAAAGAAGTGAGATGCATGAATCCGATGACCACATGCCACCTAAGCTCAGCTTAATGAATTGGAGGGAAGACTTTAATTATAAGGTAAGATAAGATAAAATAACTTTTATTGTCATTTTTTTTACTGTGGGCATAACGGCACACATCAAAAATGAAATTTAGTTGCCCGCTCTCAAAATGAAACACGTACATGACACACACCTAAACATACTATGTGCAACATATGTATAGACCCACACCCCTACATATACATAACAATAAATATTAAATACTGTCCATCTTGAATATATAACGGAAGGAGGAAGCTTGAGAGTTCACAAGGTTAATGCTGTATGGAATGAAACTATGGCTGAATCTGGATGTTCTGCTGCAGATACCACGAATTCCCCCCCCTCCCAGAAGGTAGCAAGGAAAACAGGTCGTGGAGAGGATGTGTCGTGTCCCAGACGATCTTGTGGACCCTGCTCAAGCAACGCTTCTGTGCTATGTCCTGGATGGGAGGGAGGGAACTGCCAATGATCTTTTCTGCCGTCCTCACCACTCTCTGCACTGCTTTCCTGTCTGAAGCAGGGATGCTTCCAAAGCAGACTGTAATGCTGTATGACAGGATGTTCTCGATTATCCCCCTGTAGAAAGTGGTCAGGACAGGGGAAGGAAGATGGAATGACCTTCTAGCAGTATTTTTAGATAGCAGATTGCCCCGACCCATCTGGAAAGCTGATCGAAGAAGCCAGCCATAGAAAACCAACTGTGTGCTTGGAAACAACCCATTTCTCAGGACTGTAGAGTTTCTATCAAGCTATGATCCCAGTTAGGTATTTAGAAACAGTACTAGGTTGAAGAGCAAAACCCAAGAATGGCTTTTCAGAATCTTTATAGAAACTTGCACTGAAAAGAACTGTGGAATCCTTTAAGGCCAACCACCTATTCCGTGCAGGAATCCAGATTATAGTTAAGGACCTCAATAGCAATGTTAAATGACAGTCTTAAATTTGTCATCTCATGAAGAGCTTTGGCTATGTCAAGCCTAGCAAAATACAGATAATTTTACATAATTGGGAAGAAAATGCCTCTTCCGATTTTAACAAATTGATCCACGATGTGCATCAGGTAAATCTCAGAGTTCTACAAGTGAAAACAATATGTGTTTATATAGCTGTATAAGCTTAATAATTGAATTGATTTTATGTAGGGACTTAGACTTGTTACATGGAGCTTTTTCTTCCTTTTCATTAGGTGGTTTGTGTTTTGTTTGGTGACATTTAACTTTTTTGAATTACTATACAGTAATAAATATCTTCTTTTCTTTAAGACAACTTTATAAACATATTTTTTTAAAAAGAACCCCATTTTTTTTAAAAAAAATCCTACAGGAATCTGTATTTGTAGCAACGCTGATGATTATCCAATGTCTGCTTTAATATATCCAACGGAATCTACCATTTTTCATAACAATTTTTACAAGCTTCTTGTAATGATAACATTTTATACCATCTAATAGATAAAGGGGCTCCCTTGAGTCCAAATGATTAAAATCTAGTTCACGCACACCAGTCCAAGACATAATTTACCCTCTGGTTAGTGTGTTGTATAACGAAGCCATTGATTTATAGCTTCACAGAATCTGAAATATCAGCCAGTTGTGCTTTATTCAACAAACCACGATTTAGGGTGAGGTACAAACCCAGTCACTTCCGTAGCAGTTTTTGTGGAACCAAAAAGTCATCAGAATTACCTAATAACAACAAGGGGGAAACAGTAAGTAACAGTTTTTGGACACTGGATTTTGATAACTTCTGGAGTAGCAAAATTTAGAGGAGCTTCAAATCCCGGCCTGTGAATCAAAGTATTTCCTCAAATGTATGTTCCACCATCATGTTCAACTATGCACCTAATTCACCCCTTGGTGGCACTCCCCTGGTTCATGACTACCTTTATTTTCGCCGCTAGCCCAAGGTGGGGAGTGAAAGCTGACAGCATCTGTAATATGTAAATCCGTCTTTCTAATATCTCCCTTCTGGAAATATTCAAGATCACCCAGGGAAATGTAACAAACACATTTGATGTAGTCAGAGATCACAGCATCCCTTCCTTCTGTGATTTCTTTCTTCTTCTGTTTCCTTTTAACGCTTCCAACTTTGAATGTTGGGAGGCACCGTTCCAGTTCAGAAGATGCGTATGGCTAGATGCTTTTTTTTTTTTTTTTACATGACACCATTGTAATTAGGCAGATAGTTATGGATTGTCTTCAGCGTTGTTTTGTTTCTTAGGATGAAATCGTGTTCCTTTCTGATGCTATTCGCCCCCTGGGCATGTTGCTTGTCTGTCTACTCTCTATCATCAATTATCTACCTCTATTATCTATTAATTATCTATCTTTGTCTCATCTCTATCATTTCTCTATCCATTTATATCTGTCTCTATTATCTCTCTATTATTTATCATTTATCCATCCATCTTTATAATTTTATTATTCTATCTATCTATCTATCTATCTCCATCCATCTTTATAATTTTATTGTATCTATCATTTATCTATCATCTATCTTTGTCATCTATCTCCATCCATCTTTATAAATTTATTGTATCTCTATATCTATTTATCTCTATATCATTTATCATCTATCATCTATTTTTGTCATTTATTTATTTATGTCTATCTACCTATCTCCATCCATCTTTACAATTTTATTGTATCTATCTATCTATCTATCTATCTATCTATCTCTATATCATTTATCATCTATCTATCTATCTATCTATCTATCTATCTATCTATCTATCTATCTACCTACCTACCTACCTACCTACCTACCTATCTATCTCTAAAGAGCTCTTCCTCTTTGCAAAGATTTAGCAACTCCAAATGAATTGTTTAATTATGTAATTACCAAAAAGAAAAGCCACCTTGGATTAAAAGAGTCTCCTCCTCCTGCTGGGAACTAGTGGGAGCAGCTTGCTCCCATCAGCCGTCCTTCGCCCGCTTCGTCCCCTCCCTGCGATTGCCTAGGTGTTCTTGTGACTTTTGGGAGGGTGACACATGAAAGACAAAGCCCCAGCTCCACAAACCTGCCAGCCAGCCATTGTTGCTTTGAAGAAACTGTTTCAATCACTTTGCCGTTGTCTTTATGTCAGTTTGCCAGATGTTTTTGGTCTGTCTGAGGTCCTTACCAACGGGGTTTACAGAGCACTGTTAAAGCTTCAAAGCTGTTTTTTAATCTTCCCGAACATCACAAGGGCTGCAAAAGTGACTTCGGCTCCCTGAAGTCTTTGCTACAAAAGAGGCCAAGCAGGGCTGGAAATGAAAGCCAGATAAAGGGATTGCTGGAATAAGAAACAGAGGGAAAAGAGCAGTAGTTAGGCTTTCTTGTAGCTTTTCAAAAGAAATTCTAAGACAAATTATGGCTTTGGGTGATTCTCCCCCTTCCCTTCCTCCTCTCTAGAGATGCCGAGGCAAAATATTTTGACCTGGAGAACCTTTAACCTTGAATAAAGCGAGTTGAGTTAAGAAACAATAACCCCTTTTATTTTATTTTATTTTTTTTTTAAAGAAAAGCATATCTTAAGAAAGTAGTTTTTTCCATAATTATCAATATAGGAAGGAAGGAAGGAAGGAAGGAAGGAAGGAAGGAAGGAAGGAAGGAAGGAAGGAAGGAAGGAAGGAAGATGGAAGGAAGGAAGGAAGGAAGATGGAAGGAAGGAAGGAACGAAGGAAGGAACGAAGGAAGGAAGGAAGGAAAGAAGATGGAAGGAAGGAAGGTGGAAGGAAGGAAGATGGAAGGAAGGAAAGAAGGAAGATGGAAGGAAGGAAGGAAGGAAGATGGAAGGAAGGAAGGAAGGAAGGAAGGAAGGAAGGAAGGAAGGAAGGAAGGAAGGAAGGAAGGAAGGAAGGAAGGCAGGCAGTTTCCTATTTTTCTTACCAGCTGTGAGGTCTCCATTTTGTTTTAATGAGTTTTTAAATATTTTTTTTGAAGAGTTGGTCTGAGAATTTTCTAATCAGTCTGCATTGCTACACTATGCAGTGTTGCCGTCAGATGTTGCTGACATTTAATAACAATAGTGCTTACTAGATGTGGCACTCTGTCTCAAGAATAACATTTTTTGTTATCAAGAAAGGACTGGCTATGGCTATTTCCTTAAGGTGTAATCTCCTACAGATGTATTGATTTATTGACTGTGTGCCATCAGATCAGTGTTGACTCTAGATTTTCTTCAGGAGGATCTGTCTCCATCTAGCCCTTCAGATCTTCCATGGTGCCTCCATTGCCCCTGCACTCAAGCCCGTCCACTTTGCTTTTTTCCAGACAGTTGTGTGTTGTGTTTGGAGGATGGTAGTTCCTCTGCCTCAGAAGCTTCTTTCTGACCTGACTCACAACAAACTATGGTAGTCCTTGAGCTATGACTGTAATGGAGCCTAATCATCATGGACATAACTCATCATGGTTATAAATCGGGCCACCAATCTGACCAACCCAATTTTACAACCTGTTTTGGAGAGGCATAGGGTATGATATAGGGTCTCCTGCTTGAGCAAGGGGCTGGACTAGAAGACCTCCAAGATCCCTTCTAGCTCTACTCTACTCTACTCTACTCTACTCTACTCTACTCTACTCTACTCTACTCTACTCTCTCTATTCTTATCCTGTCCTGTCCTGTCCTGTCCTGTATGGTTGTTAAGCAAATTATTGAGCAAGTTTGTTCTTGCAACAAATTCAGATGAAGTTCACCTTGCTATAGAACAGAACAGGCAAACCACATTCAAACCATGATCCTGCATTTCAGTTTCCATACTCTCACCTTGCTGTCCTTTGACCAATCCCTTCTTTTCATAGTAAAGATGTATTTTCTAGTCACGGTATGTGTAATTTATCTCTCTTCCATTTCACTCTCAGGTTATTACCTATAAAAGAAACGGAATATGTGCCTCCTTGCATAGATCCCAAATGTAGGTCACCTATAATAATTTTCACCAACAAACTTAAGCGAAAGGAAGCGGGGGGGGGGAGGCACAGGCCGAAAAAATACACACTATAACTTGGCCTTGACCTTGCACTCCTCAAAAGGGGAATCACTTCTGAGCCACAGACATCAAAAAGAATAAATAATTGTTTTTCTTTTTTTGTTGTTATGATATGGATCATCCGAGCAGTTAGTGGTAAGCAAAGCTGTCTTTGATATGATTTAGATGCCCTGGTGCTTGCGCCTCTATTTATGTCAGCGTGTTCCTGTTCCCACACCGGGAAAGTAGAATCCCTTGATTAAATTCATATTTGTTTTAATCTTTCCCGGTGTCTGATCTCAGCCTCAAAGATTCTAATAAAAAAGTAACACATCCTGCTGAGTTTGGGGTTGTTTAGGGGGGACATTGGTGGGGCTTGCTCTGTTGTAGCGTGCTAATGTTGGAAGTCCAAATAGCTGAGGCTTCCCCAATTCGAAAGAGAAAGCTTTTTCAAAGATGCACACGGGGTGTTCCCACAGCCCTGGGGGAAAAGAGAGGGAAAATTAAGTTTATTTATAGAACTGGAAACAAAGGAGAAAAGAGAACCTAGATAAACAGCCATTTATAAAATATCAATTGGAACCTAATGGGGTGTTTAATTAGTCTGATCCCCATATAACTGTATGTGCAGAGAACATTTGTAAGGCATTTATGGGAGTAAACAAGAACAAGAAAGAAAGGAAAGAAAAAAAGAAAAAGGAAGAAAGAAAGAAAGGAAGGAAGAAAGAGAAAGAAAGAAAGAAAGAAAGAAAGAAAGAAAGAAAGAAAGAAAGAAAGAAAGAAAAAGAAAGAAAGAAAGAGAAAGAAAGAAGCAAACTGATGGCCATAATAAGGCAAAAAAGTCAGTTTAGGGTTTTGTTTTGTTTTTTTGTGTTTTGTTTTTGGAACATTTAGCATTAAAAAGAACCAAAAGCCATCATTAAGTACCTGGAGTTTTTTCAGTGGTTTTGATTTGAAGGGATATGAAGATCCAGTGGGTTTCCTCTCTTCTAGATCCGGTGGAATCTTATTTTTGCATGCTCTAATTGTTTGATTTTATGTTGTACAACTGATGATGTAATTGCTTACATTTGCCTTGTGGCCTAGATCACAATTGGCAATGAAATGTTGAACGAGAACCACACTGGCCCTTTGGAAGAATTTGTAGAACAAATGAAATGAGATTCATCATGTATAAAGCAGGATGCGCGCGCTCTCTCTCTCCCTCTCTCCCTCCCTCCCTCCCTCCCTCTCTCTTTCTGTCTCTCTCTTTTATGTTTGTATCTCTCAGTCTGTAGGCGATGACCAGGCTGAGCCCGAGGGAGGGATCAAATGCGTCATTAGTCATGAGTCCCTGCCCATTCTCAAGACCTAAGTTGGCCCTCCTTGAATTCCTTGATTAATGTCAAGGGCTGGGGAAATCAGGAGATCTGGGCAGTTCAAATTATAAAGATTTATCACAAGCTTAAGCTTTCTATGAGATTCTGAACTACTAATGATCAAGGAAAATTTGCGGGAGTTAGGGATAGAAAGGTAGACTAGACTTAGATCTCTGGTGGGCACGCAGGAACTCATGACTGATGACACGTTTGACCCCCTCCCTCTAGGGCTTTGCCTGGATATTTCCTACATAGTCTTTCCCAATGTTCGATGCATTTGCTGCAGATAAGTGGTTTATGATATCATGAGTGAGTTGCCTTTTTAGACCTCTATGCACTTCTGCATGATGATGGTGGTGATGATGATATAATCCATTCAGTTATGTCCGGCTCTTGGCGATTCTATGGGCCAGATCTCTGCACATTTTCCAATCTTGCGCTATTTCTTTGAGTTTTTCTATGCTCTGCCTGGTGTCAGCTTCGATGGTGTCCAACTTTCATGTTCTTTGGCAGACTGGTATCCTTTTACAGTTTTGTGTGCGCTTTTCCTCAAATTGCCATCCCTAACTTGAATCTCAACCTACTTTATCCCTAATATGAACCTCAGAGAACATCTTGCACAAGGATTCCTGAAGCTGAGTAGCACACTGTCTCCTTGGGGAATAACATGCAAGTTCTAAAACATAACACTGAGGAGTGAAGGGATGACATTCCTTAACTGGTTTTCCATGGTATCCCATTCCCAATTCATGGGGATATCCTCCCTCCAAGAACTGGGTATGTAGAGTTCTGATTTAGTCAGCTCCGTCTGCATGAAGGTATCTGCTATTTTGTCCCAAAGGTGTTTTTCAAAAGGCAACTGGACTTTCTTCATTTTGTTTTCCTGGAAAACGTTTCACTTCTCATCCAAGAAGCTTCTTCAGTGCTTCTTGGATGAGAATAGCCAGTGCTTTCTTTTGTAAAAAAAAATAAAATAAAAGGTGCTGGAACTCACACACGTCATACAACCCGCCTTGCCTACCCTACAACGTTCCATCCAAAAAAGGTACCAGAATTCCGTTCTGGGCGTTCTATGACAATCCCCCCCCCCTGAAAATAGCAACAGCAGTAGCACTTAGACTTATATACCACTTCATAATTCTTCACAGACCTCTCTAAGCAGTTTGCAGAGTCAGCCTATTGCTCCCAACAATCTGGGTCCTCATTTTACCGACCTCGGAAGGAGAGAAGGCTGAGTCAACCTGGAATCGGTGAGAATCGAACTTCTGGCAGTTGGCAGAATTAGCCTGCAATATTGCATTCTAACCACTGCAACACCACAAAATGTTTTTAAGGGAAAAAAAAAAACCCAAGAAAGTCCAGTTGCCTTTTGAAAAGCACCTTTGGATCAAGCATGACCTGGATGGCTGAGAATCTCCATAGACATTTAGCCCTCTGATATTTTGATACTTCAAGTAAAGAGTTCTTGGTTTCAGGGGATTTGTACACTATCACTCACTTCTGGACTTTGGGCCAGGCAGAACTAGAGCCTCAGTTGTTCAATAAATCTGTCTCTATCGGTTGGTCTTAACCCTCTAGAGCAGATGTCCCCCATAAATGATCCAGCTGCCAGCAGACAATTGGATAGATTTATGATGCACTGCACAGAGCTTCCTTTTTCTTATTCTTCACTCAAAGAGCTTCTTCGCTAGCCCACAGTTCCACACAAAAGTTTGCTCTTTAAAAAAAAAAAAAAGACCCTGTCTTCAAAATCTTTTCAAAGTTTGAACGCGTGTAACACAAGAAATCAGACAAAAATCTTGAAAGTTGATTTCTGAAACCAGATCAAACCATTTCTGACATTTGCTATCTAGCCTTTAAAAGTTGTACTGGCAGTAATTTATTTCCTGGTTGATCTGTTGCAGATAAAGAGCTAAACTGCACCTGTCATTATAAATACGTAGAGACCCAGATTGGGGAGATCCAAAACCCTGGAGAGAAACACATTTCTTTAAATGTTAATCCGTTGGCTTAACTTTTTACACCTCTTTATTTCTTTTAAGAAATCAGGGCTGGGCACAAATTGAATTCCCCTGCTACAAATCTTTGAGGAGAAAAAAAATGCTTTGGTCTCATCTAGCTGGACATTTGTCCTCAAATTCTAGGTGGACAAAGGTTGATTCTTTGAAATGGATGTGCTGACTTCAGCCAGCTTCACTAAGTCCAGGGATCTCACACAAAGCTAACCTATCATGGCTTGTTTCGTTTACGGTCCAGCACCACCTGGAAATCCTTGAGCTTTGCTGACCTGTATGTCATGGTCCATAAGACTGCTACTTTAAGATAAGGGGACTCCATCTTCTAGAATTCTGGCTTGTTCTGGCAAGATTGAGAAAAGTTGATTTAGATGGAAATCCTTCTCATTAATAAAATCCCAAGACTTGACTTAGGAAAAGATTAGCTAATTAGTGTAAACTATTCCATTGGGCCTGGAAGTTTCTTGGACTGAATAGTGATCCAAATTTTGCTTCATATTCTAGGCGTTCTTGAATTCTGCAACTCCCAGCCACAAAAAGGTCCAGATCCAGAAAACTGTATAATAAATACTTTGGAAAGTAAGATGGGCAGCATCTAAGTTTAATAAATCAATAATTAACCCGCAGCTTAAGGCTCAGGGGGAGTCCTTTTCTGCGGCAGTTTTGAAGCCAAAAACCTCATCTCCAACCCATGATTCACGAAGGGACACCTAGCCCAATTCTATAAAGACCAACCCTCCATTAGATTCTTGTTCCCTTCCATCAGGAAGAAAGGCATGAGATCTCTGTAGGCCCAAATAGCCCTGCTGATCTTCCTCTACTTCTTCTTCCCTTTAATGGAACAAAATGAAGGTTCCAAAAAGGAAACCAGATGTGAGACGGGGATCACTTGAAAGCCCAGGTATAATTAACATCATCTGCTTGAGCCTTCTTATTATCAGGGACCCAAGTATGCCACTTTGACCTTTGGGTCAGCAGGGGACCTGACCCCATACATCTATAAAGAAGAGAACTCAATGACTCTTGTGCTTGATGGATAGCTATTCTCTGCCTGTGGGGCCCAAACGATCTGTGGGCCAGAAATAAGGGAAATTATTTTATATATATATATATATATTAAAAAAAATCAGTTCTCTTCTTAAGTTTTTCCATGGTCAGGGTTGTTGAGGGGAAGCAGCTGCTAACCATGCATTTCCTAAGTTCTCTTGTCTTCCGTGCCTTCTTTTCCTAAAAAAATATTAATACACTTATGGATATATAGGAAACACATAAGAAGCGCTGATTTCTAATGGTTCCCCTCCCAATCTCTCTCTCTTTTTTTTTTGTCTACTATTTTTTTTTGTGCTTAATTACTCCTGACATTTTACCCATCATGTTGTAATGAGTTCCTTTGCAAGAAATGAAAACAGCTTGTCTCTTTGAACGTGGAGAAGGAGCTTTTTTTTTTCCTCTGTCTTTGTTATCACAATACGTTTTCTTTCCTTTTCTATCTTTTTTTCTCCCTCTCTCAAAGGACACCTAGCTGAATAATAGAATCAGAGGAAACAACAAGTCAGATAACAGCAGGTTCTGTGTGTGTGTGGGGGGGAACTGGGTTTCTTTAAACACAGCCGTTCACTCGTGGGCTTTAGAATTTTAGCCTTTTTTGAGGTCCCACCATGTCAGCTGCTGTGGGTGTCTCTGTATTTCTCTGCGTCCATGTGTGATGTGCAAGGATGGAATAGTGAGGAACTATTGTAGATCTTCAGATAATAGGCTGTTTGTAAATGATGAAGCTTGAATTAATTCACTTGCAAGGTCTTCTTGATAACTGCTCATATTTTAATTGCTGTTATGCTATTTTATATGAGAATCGTTTATAGTTCCCTGCTCACTTCAAAATCACTATCCTCATTAGATTGTCAGATTAGACTGCTTTGTACTGATGTCCAAGACAGGAGGATGAAGGTTTTCTTTGGAACCTGCTGTAAAGTTTATGTCTGCCCATAAAAATACATAAAAGTCGAGTAAGTATCCATGAACGTAAGAGGATGAGAGGTCTGGATTGGGATGTATGATTAGAGTTGGCTCATTTGCTCTTTCTTCCATTAAGGGCTTCTCAAATTATCGGTGTTATCATTACAAATGTCCATCCTTTATCACCAGCAAGATTCCATGTTATGGCAGGGGGTCAAGGACAAATTAGATGTTGATACAATAAGAACCGTGATTTTCTTCCAGGAAAAAAAATGGGCATTGGGGTCCGGGCACCACATTCTTGGTGGTGGATGGGGCCAAGACTTTTTCTTTTGTTGTGATGGTTTTTCTCATTGGGTTAGAAAGAGTATTTTTAGCATTAAAACTATTTTGTGATATTCAGCGCACGTCCCAGTGAAGGAACTGCTGAGATTTAGCAGTTGAGATGTTATGATCCAGGGAGAGTAATGGCTTTATTCTGCTGGGAGGACTCTCCTTAGCCTCTGCTTCTGGGTTTTTTCATCCAACCCTTGCTGCATTGCTGCTTGTAGTTATCCTTTCCAAATACAAGTAGTCCTCCACTTACGACAACCGAGTCCCAGATTTCTGTTGCTAAGCGAGACAGTTGTCAAGTGAATTTTGCCCCCTTTTACGACCTTTCTTGCAGTGAATCGCTGCAGCTGTTAAGTTAGTAGCATGGTTGATAAGTGAATCTGGCTTTCCCCATTGACTTAGGTCGCAAAAGGGGATTACGTGACCCACGGGACACTGCAACCGTTACATGTACATGCCAGTTGCCAAGCATCTGAATTTTGATCACATGACCGTGGGGATGTGAAAAGCGAAGTCACTTTTTTTGTGTCGTGGTAACTCTGAATGGTCACTAAATGAAGTCGGGGACTACCTGTAATTCCTTTGGGTTGAATGTATGTAGATGATGATGATGATGTTGATGTTGGAAGGGACCTTGGAGGTCATCTAGTCCAAATCCCTGCTTAGGCAGGAAACCCTATACCATTTCGGACAAATGCTGTCCAGTCTCTTCTTAAAAACTTCCAGTGTTGGAGCATTCACCGTTTCTGGAGGCAGGTTGTTCCACTGGTTATTTGTTCTCACTGTCAGGAAATTTCTCCTTAGTTCTAGGTTGCTTCTCTCTTTGGTTAGTTTCCATCCGTTGCTTCTTGTCCTGCCTCCAGGTGTTTTGGAGAATAGAATAGGCCATAATGTTAAGCTCTGCCGTGACTACTGAATTTTCATCCACTGTAAGAATTCGCCCCAACAGGCAGGTCTCTTGGTTGTGAATTCCGGTGCTTCCAAAGATACAGTGCTTTTCTCAATTCACCCACCTCTCCTTTGATAAGTTCCAGGCAGCTTAGAACTCCAACTTATATTTTTTTAGTGTGCGTGTAGCTCCAAGTTGAAACAATGTTGTCTTCCTTAGAAACTTAATAATAATAATAATAATAATAATAATAATAATAATAATAATAATAATAATAATAAAAAAACAAAGTCAAAATTGAGAAGACAGCAACAGACAGTAAGTGCCGCCTATGCAAAGAAGCTGAAGAAACAGTGGACCACCTGGTAAGCTGTTGCAAGAAGATTGCACAAACTGATTACAAGCAGTGGCATGACAAAGTAGCAACAATGGTGCATTGGAAGATCTGCAAAAAATATCATTTGCCTGTAAGCAAAAACTGGTGGGATCATAAAATAGAGAAAGTCATAGAAAATGATAAAAATTAAACTGCTCTGGGACTTCAGAATTCAAACAGACAAGCACCTGCAACATAACACCCCAGACGTAACAATTGTCGATAAGAAAGACAAAAAAGTCTGGATAGTGGACGTGGCAGTGCCTGGAGACAGCAGAATAGAAGAGAAAGAACTGGAGAAGATAACAAAATACAAAGACCTACAAATAGAAATAGAAAGACTGTGGCAAAAGCAAGCAAGGGTAGTACCAATAGTCATAGGCTCCTTGGGTGCAATCCCAAAACAACTGGAGCACCACCTGAACACAATTGGCATTGACAAATTCGCTATTAGTCAATTGCAAAAGGCGGCCTTATTAGGAACTGCTTCCATCCTGCGACGATATCTGTAATACCATCAAACATCCACACTGCCTATCCCAGGTCCTGGGTAAGGACTCGATAGGTAGACAAAATGCCAAATCCAGTCTGAACATCTGGCTGACTGTGCGATGATCGATAATAATAATAATAATCAGAATAGAGCTGGAAGGGACCTTGGAGGTCTTCTAGTCCAGCCCCTGCTCAAGCAGGAGTCCCTCTACCATTTCAGACAAGTGGCTGTCCAGTCTCTTCTTAAAAACCTCCAGTGATGAAACACCCACAACTTCTGGAGGCAAGTCGTTCCACAGATTATTTATAACTGTCAGGAAATTTTTCCTTAATTCCATGTTGCTTCTCTTCTTGATTAGTTTCCATCCGTTGTTTCTTGCCTTCTTAACAATGTCGATTTCTCAGAGCGATGCTACCTGGATGCAACACAACAGCTTCGATCTTCCTGTTGAATGTTGCTACTGCTCCACTGGACATCATGAAGGAGAGAACATAAGAAGACCCTCCAAAAAGGATTGTCTTAAGCCTAACCCTACGATCTGAAATTGGTCCCCGGAACTAGAAATGCTACCGATAGACCACAGGAACCTCTGTACAGGCAGAATTCACTTCTGCAGAGGCCAGAAACCCACCCCGAAGTCATATTTTAATCAACCGAGAAGAATTCCTGATCTAGAAGTTGGCAAAACTTGAGTGAAGAGCAAACCAAATCATGAAGAATGTGTGCTGTTGTCGATGGGCATGAAAGCCCGTATTATTTTAGGATGGCATACGACGAGCCAAATTAAAATTCTTGCTCAGTGGCCCTTCCTCTATGAGGCCTATTGTCCTCTTCCAGAAGCTTCTCAGACATTCTAACTGAATAATGAAGTACTGTCTGAGCTGCAGATGCCTGCCGCTTTCCCATTCCCCAAGCCGCATAGCTTTCCTTCAACTTAAAAGTGACCCAGATGTTGACAAGGGAGCCTATTTATCTCGTGGTGACCTAGATAATTTGAGGGTTTGCTGAGTCAGGAAGGGAATTCCACCTTCACTTTATTTTTGTTTTCTTTTTCTGTTTACAACTCGGAGTCTGGACAGATTCAAGGTCTGTGTTGATGTGGTGGGAAATCCATCAGAGACCCGTTTCCAGTTAATGTGCCCTGCAAACAGAGCTTCTGTTTTTTAGTAATTTCGGCTAAGGAAAATAGCTATCCTTAACCCTTCCCTTATACTGCTTTTTGGACTTGTTTGCTTGACTAAATGTTGGAGAGGTCCCCGCCATTACAGTGGAAGAACCCAAAGCTATAAAGTCCTATCACTTTTAAAGTATATACGGATGGCGCCCACCTAGTTCACACTTGTATTGTGATTCCACCCAAACATATAGTCAGATTACAGGTAGTCCTCAATTTACAATAGTTCATTTAGTGACAGTTGGAAGTTGCAGTATCCCGGGGGGGGGGAGTGTCACGGGATCCCCTTTTGTGACCTTCTGGCAAGCAAAGTCAACAAGGAAGCCAGATTTGCTTAACAGCCGTGTTGCTAACTAAACAGCTGCGGTGATTCGCTTAACAACGGGGGCAAGAAAGATTGTAAACTGGGGCAAAACTTGCTTAGCAACTGTCTTACTTAGCAACAGAAATGTTGGCCTCAGTTGTGATTGTGAGTCAAGGACTGTCACTTGTATTAGCTGCCTGTTTAGTGGTGGTGTGTCCCAACATTGCCTTGTCCTTACTCTCTTTTTTCACAGTGTCCACTTTTTCCATACTTCCCAGTGAGATCGAAGAGAAATGGAGAAATAGAGAATACAGAATAACAGAGCTGGACAGCACCTTGCCCAAGCAGGTGACCTTATATCATTCTGGACAAATGACTGACCAGTCTCTTCTTGTAAATCTCCAGTGATCAAACACCCACAACTTCCAGAAGTGTGTCTTTGTTCACACAATCTCCCCCCTTGTTTTGGTGATACACAGTGCACTGAACCAGCAATGAAGCAAAGGAGTTGGGTTTACCCACATCAATACGCTAGATAAACAAGTTATTACCATGATCCTTGTCCACCTTTGGCATGTGTGAATGAGGCTGGTCATTCTTACATTGACCTGCTAAAGCATGCTGTGTGAACCACCAATTTTGGAGGGGGAAAGACCTCAGGAGGTGGTATTTGCACGTGGGATCCTTTGGTTGCTTGAATCCTGGACCTGCATGTATAGCAGTGGTCCAACCAGGTCTGTTGGATTACGGAATGATACACAAAAATGATTTTGCATTAGAATTTGGAAACCATTCTCTTCAACTCCCAAAACTTTCCATATCATTGGAGCTGCAAAAGGTCACTCTTAAGCTCGTTTCCTGTCATAAGGATGAAACTAGATGTGCCTCTTTGGAGATGAGCCGGATGGGACCGTAAGAACAATAAAGTGGTTTCTATGAGGCTATCAGCTGGATTCCTGTAAGGAGCAGAGGGTTGGGCTTGATGACCTACATGACCTGTTCTGTCTCAAATATCCTTCAAATCTACAATAGGAGAGATTGTTCGGTTGATCGGCTCTCTTGCGACCTTCTATGGACATCCCCCACCCCCAAATCAACAAACGGACAGCTCTGCTAGGAAAGCTGTTTAGCCAAGGGAGAAGATTATTACCGCTGGGAAGAAGATCTAGACAGTTTATAGAGTTGACTTGAATCAAGTTTAGATTTGGCTTTCTGGCCCGTGACATCTTTTGGAAGCTGCCTTATTTTGCCACAGCAGGAAAAGCTAGTAAATTTTCTATTACCTTAAAGACCAACTCAGTTGATATGGCTTTCATGGATATTGGTCCACTTGTTTTCATGTCTAGTAGCATCTCCAACAGAAAAAGACCCTGGATTGTCAATTCACAACATTTACCCAACCCTCTCTCCCTCCCTCCTTCCCTCCATCCCTCCCTCCCTCCCTCCCTTCCTTCCTTCCTCCCTCCCTCCCTTCCTTCCTCTATCCTTCTCTTCCCTTCTCTTAATCCTTCCTTCCTTCCTTCCTTCCTTCCTTCCTTCCTTCCTTCCTTCCTTCCTTCCTTCCTTCCTTCCTTCCTTCCTTCCTTCTCCCTTTCTTTCTCTCTTTGTGTTCCTAGGATCACTTTTTCAAAATGTCATTACTTTTCCTGAACATTACTGCTTCTTAAATCATTACAGAGAGAAACATTGTGTGTGGGGGGGGGGGAATAAAAAGAAGAAAAAATAGTTCTCTACTCTAGTAACTTGTTTTTCTTTGCTATTCATGTTGAGTTTTGGGGGAAGTGGAGGAACAACTGCTCTAACCTGAAGGCTTTTTGCCAAATGTGAAGTATTAAAATACAACACCAGCAGCACCTATATGTCCACAAACACACTGCGGAAAAAGTCCGGAAGCCTCCAGCTACATTATTTATTAGAAAAACCCAGAAGCGGTCATGAAGTGTTCATTGTGTTCAGCAAATTGTGCTGACTAATACCATCTCTAGTTACCTGAATGTTGGAGGGATGTCTTGTTGTGTTTGCCAAAGAAAACAACTTCTAATACTTAAAAAAAAATTAACTGGAGGATATATGTTTATATAAGGGTATATACATATATAAAGAGGTGGGGGGAGGCAGAGGGAGAGAACTGTGGTCTGTGTTTATTTTTGGCAATGGCATTACAGTAGAAAAAAAGAGAGTAAAAGTAAAAATACAAGGAGCTTATGCTGCTGATGACCACTGTTGATTGTTGCTTTTTTGCTTGTGATGAAAGTTGAAAAACACCTTATTAAGTAGCTCCCTCTGGCACAAGAAATCTCACACCCTTTTTGGGGGGGGTAGGTGGAGGGAGATGAAAGACGTCATCTTTCTCGGTGAATTTTTGAATCATTCTACACGGAAGTCAAGTTTTCTCCAACATTAAAAACCAGAACCAAGAACAATATTTGGAGTAGAAGTATAGCTATCCATTTGAAAGCCAAGGATCACATTGAACCGGTCCTGATCTTTGCAGAAGTGGCCAGGTCTTCTCTCTCCTTGGGTGTGTCCGTTTTTCACCTCCAGATAATGGCAATGGTTGTGTTTGCATGACACTTTTTCCTTGGTTGTAGTCAACTGCCCCTTTTTCTTGATTATAAAGTAAGCAAATAGACTGCACAACTTGCTAAATAAACCAATCTCTGGGCTGGCCAAAGGAAGCCCTCCACATTTTCTTTACAAAGTCCAAGAGGTTTCTCAGAATGTGCTAAAAAAAAAAAAAAAAAGACGAAAAATGGCTGTAACAAAGTGATGAAGCTCATGCGTTTTTGGTGTACACCCTAAGGCAGTGGTGGGATTCAGCCAGTTCACACCACTTCGGCAGAACCGGCTGTTGCCCAGCCCCAGAATGGACTTCCAGAAATGGCATCCACACAGAGAACCGGTTGTTCACATATTTGAATCTCACCAGTACCCTAAAGATGTCTGCCAGGCGCAAACAACCAGACCTGCATGTGTAGAGTTCAAACTATCTCCTTTATTATTCTCGGCCTATAATACAGGAATCTTTCCAAGATGGCAGCTTTTGCCTAGGAAAGAGCAGATGAAGCTGAAAGGGAGGGTCAGGTCTTCCCCACTGGTGTTTACATAGTGAATCTCGGCTTATCCCTTGATTGGCCCCTCCTCCAAACTGAGATTGTTGCTCAACACCCCTGCCTTCCCCTTGTGTCCGATACATTCAATCCCTCTGAACGTAGCTCCAGATGAGAAATGAGGTCGTTTCTCATCTGGAACTACGTTCAGAAGAAACGGCTCTGCTCTGCCTTTCTGGAGATGCCCAACGCAAGGGTTTTCCTTAGGGAGACAATGGACAGGACGCTAATCTGGCGGAAAGCAGGGATGCTCCCGAAGTGTCCGCCAGGCTAAATGAGCCCGTATTGGGCTAAGCACGGCCGCAAGCTGCTTATGAAAGCCAACCATTCTTTTGATGTCAAGCCTTTCACCTCGTGCCTTTTCTTTGAATGATGCCATTCAGAGGGCGGAATTTAATCCCCCTTTAGTTTATCCACGCTCAGCTGCCTGCCAGCATCGCAGCTATCCTAAAAGGTGGGAGCTGCCTTTTCATAGCTGCAGGCTTCCAGCCCAGTTGTGAGTTTTCTTTTCTTTTAAATATGTATGTATGTATGTATGTATGTATGTATGTATGTATGTATGTCTTTGGTTATTTGGGTTTTCTCCCGCGTCAAATTGGAAGTGTCTTGGCGACGTTTCGACGAAGTCTCATTCGTCATCTTCAGGCTGGTGTTTTTGGCTTCGTGCTCCTAGAAGAACGAAGCCGAAAACACCAGCCTGAAGATGACGAATGAGACTTCGTCGAAACGTCGCCAAGACACTTCCAATTTGACGTGGGAGAAAACCCGAATAACCAAAGACCTACATACAAACACCCGTGAAAACCTCAGAAAACAATATATTTATATATTTAATATTTATATACATATTTAAAAAGCAAACAAGATTTTTACAGCGTTCCACAGAGAGTCACTTTCACTCTGGAAGGATAGCCCTATCCTTGATTCTTAACTTACCAACAGAAGGATAAGGCCGGATGGTGAAAAATGGAAGTGATGCTACTAGTAATAGTAGTATAGTAGTTCAAAGCATAGAGACAAAGCATAGAGCAGGAAGCGAGAGATGCACTTTGATGGGGCCATTCTTCTTTGTGGAAGCACTCTGAAGAGAACTTGGACTTCTGTTGAAGAAAAACAGCTTTCAAAATCTTTATTATACAGGCAGTCTTTAGGGTCAGGGTTACGTCTCCATGAATTCGGACAGCAAAATGGACATTGCCAAGGGATTCAGAGCGCATCGGTATGCTTAGGAAAGTGCTGACTTTTCGAGCCTGCCTTATCTTCTTTTCCTGGGTCATACATGGGAAAATCCCATTGGGGAGCAAATCCACTTAGGGCTAAAACATTTTGCTTAATGACTGTTCAAAGTGACAATGGCACGGAAAAAATGACCTATGACTGCTTTTCAGACCACTGGTCACCTGATCAAAGTTCAGACGCTTGGCAATTAGTTCATCTTTATGTGATCCCTTTGTGCGTCCTTCCGACAAGCAAAGTCAATGGGGGAAGCCGGATTCAAAGACCGTGTTCCACATTGAACAGTTGCAGGGAATTCACTTAACAGGGGTGGCAAGGAAGGTCATAAAACGGGGGCTAAATTCACTTAGCAAATGTCTCACTTAGCCACAGAAATTTTGGGGTCCATTGTGGGCTACATGGAATTAGAACAGTCCAGCCCACCAGCCTCTAGTTCCCCTTCCTCTCGTTTTGCCACCCAAAACTCAGCGGTTTGAAAAGCAGGTTGGCACAGTTAGTGACCAGCACTTTTCAGGCCTTGACAAGACCTTTGGGAACACCTGAAGGAGCTCATGAGTTTGGTAGCAACGCACCAAAGTTTGTAAGACCTCAAAGGCAAATGGAAGAGATTGCTATCGGTTTTCTTCAGAGTGCAAATATCACTGCTTTCCCGTTGCTAAAATCCCCTTTTTTGTGCAGGCGGCTGATTAAATTTTGCACAGAAAATGTGTAATGGGAAGCCGCCTTGAAACAAAACAGGTCTGTTTCGGGGGGGGGGGGGAAATATATCATTTTGTAATTGTTTGAGCTCATTTGATTAGCAGAGACAAGCAGGCTGTAAGAGCTATAAAAGAAGTGGCATTCTCCATCAATTGAACCAAATCCACCTTTGATCTCTTAATCCCGAATTTATAAGGTTAGGCGATAAGCATAACCAAAGTCCTTTTTCTTTTTCCTTTTTGTTTCTTTTCTTTCTTTTCGTCTTTGCCTAATAGTCTATGTAGCAAAGCAAACACAATAAGCTCCTTTGCTCTCTCTCTCTCTCTCTCTCTCTCTCTCTCTCTCTCTCTCCCTCTCCTTAAATCCCCCCTTTTTTTGCTAACAGTTCAGAGACCACATTACAAATATTTTAAATGTCCGAGTCTATACATCAGTAATGCTTCTAGTTTCTTTTTCTTTTTTTTTACTTTTCCTACTTTTTTTTTTTTTTTTTTGCATTCATAATATTTTGATTTTGCATTTCTGGCACAGCAACTGATGCCCATAGTTTTTTTTGGGGGGGGAGGTGGTTGAGTTGCGGTGGGGGAAGAAAGGACATTCATAATTTTATATATATATTTGAAGCTTGGTGCGCCAAAGAAGACTTCTTGTGTTTTGAAAAGCCTTAAAGCGGAACTAGGTTAACTTGGAAGCCACAGGCTTGAGGCTTGCTAAATGTCACCCAAATGGTTCTCTTTATGTATTGAAATATCACCCTTCTCTTCTAGGAAAATGGTCTGCATTACCAGGCGGGGGGAAAAAAAGTCTTTATTGGAGGAGACAGAAAGTCTACGGGACCATTTAACAAGATGCTTTTAATTCCCATCGCTATTTTCCATAGACTTGCCCTTACCTGTGGCACAAATCAGTCCTAGCAATATTCCCCCCCCCCAGCAATGCCCCCCTGGTGTTGCCTTCATGCTATCTTTAACCCAAGACCAAGATAAACCAAAGACATCTTTCGTGTTTCTGGAGGGCCCACTTAGAATTTGAGAAAGTGTCACAGCGCTATCTGGAAATGAGGCCATAAAGAGAAAGAATTGGCATAGAACCAATCTTCGTCTATATACAAAAAGACCAAATAGAGTGTTTTGCTCACCTGGAGAGGATGTTGTGGGAATCCATGCCCTACGAGGCATGTACAAAAAAAGGAGAAGGTCAAAGATCACGAGGCAGACCCAGAAAAAGATGGAGAGACAACATCGAAGGCACACTTTGACACACAGTTTCCTATCGTTCGAAAACCTCAGACTTTTGAAATTTGCCCACCAGCGTTTGGAGCATAGCATTCTTGGCATCAGGCTGCTCTATGCTGTATGAACCATCTATTCTGCCCTTCTTATGCCAGGAAATTAAAAGAATGAGTTTCTTCCTAAAATAAGGTATTTTTTTCATCCGTCTTGCTGCATTATTATACGGGATTAATACGTTTATTTATCTATACGTTTCTAATATCAGTATTTCCTTTCACTTTAAAAATAATATTATTTTTTCCCTTTGTGTTTACTTCTAGGTTGACCCCCCCCTTTACAGTGCCTGCACCTCTGCTTCCTATTTCCACTAATCTGACAATTCAGATACTGCCTTTCTATTTTTTACCATCTTCACCCAACACTGCAGCCCCCGTGAAGCAACTTTTGGTGCAGAATTGTTCAGTGGGTGTGAATACTCATGATGTTGAAATAGTAACAGAGAACTTGAAAATCAAATCTTCTTAACCTGTGGAGAACTAGGGAACCAACTGCTGACCAGCCTTTTTTTCTACCCTCTGCTCTCTGACTTACCAAGCGCTCTATTTGTTAACAGCTTAATAATCAATGCAAGAATAATTTCTTGTATTTGCTCAAAAGAAGGGAAGCATTCCACTGAAAAGGAGAAAAATCAAATTTCCACAGGATATTAGATGTTCCAGAATAGGAGCCCTGCTGTGCAACACAGATATTTTTAATGGCTTATTGTTCAGCTCTTTTATTCCATATACAAATGCATGGAAAAGACAGGATTAAAAGATTAGATTTATCAAGTCCTTCTTTTAACAAACGCCTGTCCTACTATTTAGCTTTCTGTGTTATTAAACCAAGCCCCCGATCAGATCAGATTGATGGGCGTCTTTTCCTGGAGAAGAAAAGCAGTTTCCTTCATGGCAACGATTGATTTCCACAGTTTACATCAAAGATAATTCTGTTTTTGCTAGATGTCTGTTGTATCCTTCACAGGTTTTGCAAAACAATGCCCTTAAAGTCTATATACATCATCGCAATCTTGAATACACTAAAACTTTGTAGGTCTCTGGAGGCTGAGTCACAGGGGTATAAACGCTTAAAAAAAAAGTAATGGTTCTCAGTTAGATTTTGGCAGGTGGAAGAATATGGCCCATACATTATATACTCCCCCCTCCCACTCCAAAGAGACATACACACCCACCCTGGGAAAAGAACATAGGCAAAGAAATACTCCTATATTAAAAATGGTTGATAAGTTTGAGGAAAGAGAACAGAATTTCAGGGAATGTCTCCCAGGTTGTATGTGGTACATTAAGATGGTTATGAAGTGGGAAAGAAATGTATGTGCATTTTGTTATTTTCTGTACTTTCTTTGGTCTGCAGCCTACTAGGATTCACAGATTTTTGCAAAACCTACATTATTTCTTCTAGTAACGATAATCGTGCAGAATTCTGAAAGATATTTGTGGCCAATAGTTCTTTCTCCTTGGCTTTCAGTATTACGGAAATGATAGTAAACCAGTAGGACTTGCAATCAATCAGTAAGACCTCCCTAAACTCCATAGCACTATTTGGAAAATGCAACTCATATTTAATTAAAAGTGAAAATGTGTCCTGGATGATCTCAAATTCTTAATCTCTCCTAAAGTTGCAAGAAAGACTGAAGAAAAATTCGGTAGCTCGAGGTGGGATCTGTGGAGTCCTTGGTGCCCTCTGAGCTCCCTGGTTTGCTTGCAGATGTTTAATGATCCAGCTTGGGAAGATAATCAAACCCAACACTCACACATACTTATCAGGTTATCTAGTGAGATAACGAGACTTCTGTAAATTAACCAGCTTGGGAGTGCTTTCTTGAAGGCTTGATCAGGTTAAGTGAATTATTTTTTGGGGGGAAGGAGTTCTAATATTAATGTAATCCAACTCTACATCTGTGCCAATCATCCGGTTGGCTCAACTATTCTCTGTGTTTTGTTTCAGAAGAGATGATATCAAGGAAAAACAATGAAAGAGAGGATCCCAATAATCACTTGGAACAAGCGAGTTGTTACCCTTGCAGTATATTAAATGTTGAGTTTGTGATTGGCAAGACTCAGCAACCGCCTACAAACACGTCACAACCGTATAGTTTTCTTATATCTAGATTTTAGTGCCCTGAACCTGTGGACACCTCTGCAAATAAATATATAAATACAGTGGATTTCATACCCAGGATTCAAATCTTTGCTGCTAATTGCAAGCCTTTCATCCCATCACAATCTCTGAATTTTTTGGTTAGCGTTAATAATCCAGCACGCCGCTTCCTACCTTCTTTTATGGAGGCAGCTCTGCTCGTCTGCACCTTTTTTTCAAAAAGTTTTGTCTCGGCTGGAAAGAGTTGAAAAGGGAGAGCTCAAACAAGTCATTTGAATTCTGCTCTGAAAACATGTGAGAGGTTGACATGCATATGGCATCAAGGACAATTCATAGCGTCAACCCGAACGCCACAGTGTGTTGCCTGCCGTCTGCTTACCTGGAAGCGTTTTTTTTTGAGCAAGGCCATTTGGTTCTCCCACTGAGGCTCTGGATGACTTTGCCAAGTTTTGATAATTAAGCCCGGCAGCACCCTTGTGACGGGAAGGAGGGACATCTAAGCGCGGCCTTACGCGCAGCTCAAAATGCAACCACCAGTGAGATAGAACATGACAGTTCTCTTATGAGGAAGCCTACATGGCTAGGGTACTAATTAAGCAATTAAAAAAAAACTTTTTAGTCAAAGCCTGTGTAATGACAGGGACCGCAGGCGGGGAAATGATCGGTTTGATTTTGCCTACGCCTAGTTCAAGCCAGATAAGTTTGCTGGATTGCAATGTCGATTTAGCCTCCTACATAATGTCGCCGGTATGATGGAGAGAGTAATATTTGAACAGAACAAAATCACAGAGTTGGAAGGAACCTTAGAGGTCATCTAGTCCAACCCTCTACTCAGGCAGGAAACCCCCACACCATTTCAGACAAATGGTTGTCCAATCTCGTCTTAAACACTTCCAGTGTTGGAGCATTCACAACTTCTGGAGGCAGGTTGTTCCACTGGTTAATTGTTCTAACGGTCAGGAAGTTTCTCCTTAGTTCCAGGTTGCTTCTCTCCTTGATTAGTTTCCACCCGTTGCTCCTTGTTCTCCCTTCAGGTGCTTTGGAGAATAGCTGGACTCCTTCTTCTTTGTGATGTCAGAGACATCTGTAATTGGGGCTTCCCTATTTCTAGAAGAGACAGTTCCTGAGGTTGGTTTTCTTTGCATTCGTGGACTCTTTTTTTCGGCTCAGGTAGAAGGAGAACTGAGAAGAAATGAAGGGCTTGGCAGATTCCCGTTCTCGTTATAGCTACGCAAACATGGGTGGTGCAAAGCTTTGAAGGAACCCTTTAATTCAACTGAACGTCGATGGACGCCTTAGTTTCTAAGGAAGCTCAGAATCAAAATGCTGCTTTTCTTCCAAGATTAGAGCACCTGTTTGGGCTGCTTCCGTTCAGATACTAAAAGGGGCTTCTGTTCATGAGCAGAATCCCAGCTTTGGTAGGACAGAGCAACCAGCTAGATCAGATTAACTTAGATTTCTGGCTCGGAGGCAGACTCCATTCCACTCCATCGTGCAGATTGTTCTAGAACAGGGGTTCCCAAATGAGGGAGCGTGCAACCCCTGGGGGTGCGAGGTGATATTTCAGGGGGTGTGAAAATTTGGGTTTTCAAAATTATAGTGTATATGCATAATTCATTACCGTTATTTTGAACTTTTTTTTAAGGGATGCAAGAATATATCGGAAGCGTTCTAGGGGTGTGGGGTATAGAATCGGTTGGGCACCACAGTTCTAGACTGAATGGGATTCTTCCAGCTAGCCACATCATTGTGGCACTTGGACATACATCATGTATCCCACCAGCTCAAGTGTGTGTCCCCATTAGTGGAAATACCTGCCACTGGCTGTCTAGAAGAGGATCAGAGTTGTAACATCTAATGGTTCCCATTCCCAGCACAGAATCGTTATGCGTTCGACCTTTTAATTAGCTAAAAGAGAATGCAGACCAGTAGCTGCTCCTAAAGGAGACCAGAGAAAATTTGTTTAGAGATTTGGAAGGGACCTTGGAGATCTTCTAATTCAACTCTCTGCTCAGGAAAGAGACCCTATACTCTTTCAGACAAATGTTGTCTAAACTCTTCTTCAACACCTCCAGCGTTGGAGCACTCATAACTTTTGAAGGCAGACTGTTCCACTGGTTGATTCTTCTTACTGTCACGAAGTTTCTTCTCAGTTCGAGGTTGGTTCTCTTCTGAATCAATTTCCATCTTCTCATCCTGCTTCGGGTACTTTGGAGAAGAGGTTGACTCCCCCCTCTTCTATTTTTTTTTATTGCAATGGCTCACGTTGGGTTGCATAATTCTATGTTGCCAGGTAAATAGTTTATTCCTTCTGAGAATCTGCTCAGAACCACCACTCGCTGGGCTTCTGACACTTTTAGAGCAAAGCACACAACTCTTGCATCCAACATGTTTCAATCAGCTCTTATCAGCACTGTGGGTTATTTGGCCTTTTGCAATGATTAGGAATGCAACTCCGTGACATTCCTTGTTTGTGCAAATGTTGGGACTCCTGTAATGGGACCGTCTTCATTGGAGGACGGATACTGAAGTTGGAGAGAAGTGGGAACTTTGTTTTTAAGCATCCCTGCTGGATTTACTATTAATATATAGGTAGTCTTTAGCTTACATCCATAATTGACCCCGGCAATTAGGGTCATAAGTTATGATGGTTGTAAAGTGGGTCACTAAGTAACTGGGTTTCATTTTCCTAAGTCTAGAACTGACGCACTGTGAAACTTCTAATGGACACAGCTTAAGCTGCTGCCCATATAACACCTCCTGCACCTAAATGTTTGGTGCATCACCTTGTCTTCCCTCCCCACAGAAAAAGGAGTAATGCTGTTGGACCATATTTTTAAAAAATGGCCAGATGAAGATTTAATGAAGACGTGTTCAGGAAAACCTGGAGGAATGACAAGCATAGTATAGATCAGGGGTAGGCAACCTTGGCCCTTTTAAGACTCGTGGATTTCAACTTCCATGCTGCCTCAGGAATTCTGGGAGTTGAAGCCCACGAGTCATAAAAGAGCCAAGGTTGCCTACCACTGGTATAGATGACTTGTGGTCATTTTCTACCACCAAATTGTAGATTTGTACGTAGGTACCACCCATGACTGGTTATCTTATTGGGCAACTCTGGCAATGCTTCCATTATGAGTCCCTTCCTTCCTTCCTTCCTTCCTTCCTTCCTTCCTTCCTTCCTTCCTTCCTTCCTTCCTTCCTTCCTTCCTTCCTTCCTTCCTTCTGGCAAAAAACCATGCTAGCTTAAAATCCACCATGTTCCTTGTTTCTATCCAGTCTCTCTTAACTTGGTAAATTTCCATCCAGTTAACACGGATTCGAAAAAGTCAATCCAAAAATAAGAAGCTAATTGGTACCATCCCTGGCTGATTATTGGAGAACTCTTGCAATGCTTTCTTTATGAACCTTCCTTCCTTCCTTCCTTCCTTCCTTCCTTCCTTCCTTCCTTCCTTCCTTCCTTCCTTCCTTCCTTCCTTCCTTCCTTCCTGTCCTCCCATTTCTACACAATGCTCATGTTCAACTTACAAGAGAACCAGCTAGCCCTAGACATTTTCTCATGCAACATTCCTTGCATGCTAATGCTTTTGTATTATAAAATATTCCTCAGATGTTTTCTTATTAAATCAGATCCAGCCCAACCGTCTGAGCAGTATCATAAAAGGAATTAAAACAATAATTTTGACTATAGATATTCCGGTGTTTTCTTTCTTTCTTTTTTTCTTTAAGTAAGAAAATTATATCTAAGGGCGAATTTTTAGATATTCTTTTTTGCAGCCAAAGATTTAGCCATTTATTGTGATTCTTGAACATTACCCTGAAGGTTTAATTCAAGTTGAAGGCAAAAGAATACTTTTGTAGTCCTTCATTTACATGTATGCCAACAAGCTTAAATGTACTGCAACCTTGGAAGACTTTCAAAGGAAGTAATAATTCCTCTGAAATAGGTCTTTTGAAAGCTTTATCTTGTTCATTCTCTTTTTGTTAATCTCGGAAAGCCCTTAGCATGTCAAAGCAATTTTTCTAATGTCACATCTTCTCAACATTTGCATGAAAGCGCCTTAAAAGGATGATTTGAGGAAGAATGGATGTTGAATGAGCATTTATTAAAGTGCCATTTACGCCCTATTTGCATTTTGACTACATTTTCCCCCCTCCCAACGAGAAATGTTTGAAAAGCAAGCTAATTTGAAAGGCAGCCTCATCACCAAATAAACTAAATCATAAGCGTGTTTATTCCAGTCGCTTGTTTGTGCCTTCATTAAAACAGAGATGAAGACTGTGCTACTTTAAAGCTGAGTCTTTTGAAAGGAATGTCTTAAGATCTTTTTTTTTTTTTTTTCTTCCTGCTTTGGAGAAGGAGAAGTAGTGCCAAGTCAGCCACCGGCCTTGGGAAGTAAGACACATTTCCTTTAGAATAGAATAGAATGGAATTCTTTATTGGCCAAGTGTGGTTGGACACACAAAGAATTTGTCTCTGGTGCAGAAGCTCTCAGTGTACATACAAGCAATGAGTGATAAATCACGATCATAATCAAAATACCATCATCATAAATCATAAGATACAATACTCAGTCATAGGATACCAAATGAGCAATCAACACAAATCATAACAGACACCAAATAAAAGCAATCCTCACATCTTTGCAAGCAGTCACGGTTGAAAAATGCTGGCTTAGTTTATGTCTACAGTTAGTTCTTCCACTCGCCTGAGGTGAATGAGATCCAAAGGCTACTATTAAAATAGGACAGGAAGTAAAAGAAAGAAACTGTTGTTGTTGGCTGTATTGTAGCTAGAAGGGCAGGTTGCAACAATAAAAAGAAACAATAAAAAGAAACAACAAAGGACGAAATGAAATAATAGAGGTAATCTATTTAGAATAGAATGGAATGGAATGGAATGGAATAGAATAGAATAGAATAGAATAGAATAGAATAGAATAGAATAGAATAGAATAGAGCTGGAAGGGACCTTGGAGGTCTTCTAGTCCAGCCCCCTGCTCAAGCAGGAGAACGTATACTATCTCAGACAAGTGACTGTCCAGTCTCTTTTTAAAAATCTCCAGTGATGGAGCGCCCATGATTTCTGGAGGCAAAGCTGTTCCACTGGTTGATTGTCCTCACTGTCAGGAAGTTTCTCCTTAATTCCAGGTTGCTTCTCTCTTTGATCAGTTTCCAACCATTGTTTCTTGTCCTTCCCTCTGGTGAACAACCTGACCCCCTCTGCCTTGTGGCAGCCCCTCAAATGCTGGAAGACTGCTATCATGTCTATTTCTTCTTTTTCTTTAACCAAACCCAAGTCCCGCAGCCTTTCTTCGTATGTTTTAGCCTCCAGGCCTTTGATTATCTTAGTTGCTCTTCTCTGAATTTTTTCCAAACTCTCAACATCTTTTTTGTGATATGGTGACCAAAACTGGCTGCAGTATTCCAGGTGTGGCCTCACTAGGGTTTTATAAAGCGGTACTAATACCTGGTGTGATCTTGATTCTATGCTTCTGTTTATACAACCCAGGATTGTATTAGCTTTTTTGGTTGCTGCTGCACACTGATGGGTGAGGCCCCCAAATCCTCCATCAGCGATGGAACTTTATGACCTTTCCAACATTAGGATTGTACCCAACTTCTGAAGCTGCAAGAGCTGGAAGAGTCTAAATAAAGAGGTTTTTTTTTTTTTTTTTTTTTTGGCAGAGGAATGTTGGATCATAAAAAGATAACTGTGTTTCAGATTTTTTTTTTTTTTTAAATGCACTTCTGACACGATTGGCCAGACGCAGCAGTGCTTTGAGAATGAGTGGAAGTTTTAGTCACAGATATTCCCTTTGTTTGTGGACTTTTGGAATTAAATCAGAGGACGGCGATGAAAGAGGATTCTGAAAACTCTACAGTTGAAAATGCCCCAAGAATAAAACTTTTGTACCGCTTTGCTCTCCGCACACGTATATTTTATTCATTTTTATTTATAGCCTTTCATCTTGACAGCCCATTCTTCTGAGGGATTCATGTGCCAAATTTTTCTCCTCTTTCTTTTTCTCATTTCCATCCCCCTCCCTCCACCTTTCAAATATGGATTCTGGAGAGCTCTTTGATTAGGAGATCTCTAGAAGAGGAGTTTGAATGTCGAACTACTTGATTAAAAACTGGGATCACCTGGTGGCCTACTTTCCACCTCTGTTCTGATGCTGTTAGGGGGATAAGAGGGTTAAAACTGGAACAACTGAAGGCCATGTTCCCTGATTTGGCTGCCTTTCCCGCCCTTTTTCTCCACATTTCTGATACTTGCCAATGTTTAATAAATATTTATATATAGGGAGATGCTAGCTGGACTGTGTTTCGTACTCTGATCTTGGTTGGAAGAAGGGTTGACTAGGAGTGTTCTGGGTGCAAACCTGCATCTTCTAGCTTTGTAACTGACCTGGTCAGTGGGTCATGCAAAACCAGTTATGGTTATTTTGGCTGGAGAAGATCCATACCCTCTTGAATCTGTGATGCAGTAGAAGAATTCCAGAGCAGTGGTCTGTGGTCAGTCCTGATACCCTTGGAGAAGATGGTTGAGTTAACTTCCATACAATTAGTCCTCGACTTACCACCATAATGGAGCCCAACATTTCTTTCGCTAAACAAGATGGCTGTTAAGTGAATTTTGCCCCCTTTTAGCACCCTTCCTTGCTTTTTTCTTGTTAATTGAATCGCTGTTGTTAAGTTAGTCACGCAGTCGTTAAGCGAACCTGGCTTTCCCCCATTGACTTTGCTTGCCAGAAGGTCACCCAAGCTGACCGCATGACCCCGGGACACGGCAACCGTCATAAATATGAACCAGTTGCCCAGCAGTCTGAATTTTGATTATGTGATCACACAGATGCTGCAATGGTCGTAAGTGTGAAAAAGCGGTCCTAAGTCACTTTTTTCAGTGCCGTTGTAACTTCAGTCAAGGATTACCTGTATTAGTTCCTCAAGACTTGACTTGATTACCTGTACTTAGTTCCTCAAATACTTGATCGTGGGTTCTCTTTTTCTTTTTAATGTCTTGCCCAGATGTGCAGCTTTACATCTTTTTTTTTATTATGTCTTTCCTAACAAGAAAAGAAATAAAAAGTACCACATTCCACAGATCTCAGCACGTTGGCAATCTTCATTCCTTACGAGCTCCTGGGGGCACACTCTCCCGTTTAAATTCTTGCCGGAGACTGCGTTCACTTAAGGAATTAGGGGGACAAGGATAATTAATGGAAAATCGTTATTTATAGAATAGCATAAATAGGCAGCACAATGAAAGCAGCATTCCAGCCTTGAAGAAAAGAAAAAAAATCTTTCAGTCGAGCAAAGGCCACATGGAACAGCGCAACTGCTCCAGATGTGCTTGTGGCTTTCCGAACGTGGGAACAAGGCCAACGAAAGTACGATTGGGAGTTTTCTTTCAGCGGCAGATCTCAGGGAAATATTTATTTATTGATGGGATTTGGATCCCGCCGCAATTTCATGAAGCCATTAGGTGAAACCATGCTTGGCTGACGTCTCGTTCGGTGGGGTTGAGCAAAGGCAGTTCAGCACCTGGAACGATCCCCAAACCACAAGCAACAGAAGCCCAAAAGCGATTCTCAGGCATCTTGAGGATCAGGTCAAAAAACTAGAAAGGGCCCTTCACCGGAAATGGAAGTTTTGAATAACAGAATAACAGAGTTGGAAGGGACCTTGGAGGTCTTCTAGTCCACCCCCCTGCTCAGACAGGAAACCCTGCACCAGTCCAGACAAATGGTTGTCCAGTCTCTTCTTAAAAACCTCCAGTGTTGGAGCATCCACAACTTCTGGAGGCAAGTCACTCCACCGATTAATTGTTGTAACTCAGTGGTTCTCAACCTGTGGGTCGGGACCCCATTTGGGGTCGAACGACCATTTCACAGGGGTCGCCAAACAACACAGTCTGCCATTTTCCCCCCTTTTCCTTAGCTGTGCTACTCCCTTTTATTCTATTGGCTTTTGAAAGCCAATCGAATAGACTCTCTTGAATAGAGTCTAATTCTATTGGCTTTCAAAAGCCAGTAGGAATTGTCCAGGCTGTCTCTGCCCTGCTGAGCCCGCCAAAAGTCCCATTCTGCAAACGGTGTTGCACCAGTTGAGTAGTCCTTGACTTACGACCGGTTGAGTAGTCCTCAACTTATGATCGGTTGGGGGTCACAGCATTAAAAAGGTTGAGAACCACTGTTCTAACTGTTAGGAAATTTCTCCTTATTTCTAGGTTGGTTCTCTCCTTGGTTAGTTTCCATCCGTTGCTTCTTGTCCTGCCTTCAGGCACTTTGGAGAACAGGTTGACCTTCCCTCTTCCTTGTGGCAGCCCCTCAAATATTGGAAGGCTGCTATCATGTCACCCCTGGTCCTTCTTTTCATTAAAGAGCCGGGCTGGCACAGTGGTTAGAATGCAGTATTGCAGGCTAATTCTGCTGACTGCTGGGAGTTCGATCCTAATCGGCTCAAGGTTGACTCATCCTTCCAGCCTTCTGAGGTCAGTAAAATGAGGATCCAGATTGTTGGGGAGACAATAGGCTGACTCTATAAACCACTTAGAGAGGGCTGCAAACCATTGTGCAGCGGTATATAAATACTAAGTCCTACTGCTGTTGCTAAACTAGACATAGCCCATTTCCTGCAAGCATTCTTCATCTTGAGAAATTACAAATTGTCCATTGTGGCACAGGATTACTTTTAGGATGTCTCTTCAGCTGGGCTGAGATTTTCCTGCCTCAAATTCCAACTGCCTTGTGGAGAGAAGCAGAAGAGAAAGACAAGGAAGGGAAGGGGGAAAAAAAACCTCAACCTTTTTGGAATTGCCATGGTAGCACATCTGGAGAGCAGATGGCTGAGGAAAGATGGTGTCAGACTTTGCTAGCCAGCCAAAGGCACAAATAACAAGCCAGAAGGATGCCACACCATCACAATATCCTGGTGCAAGTCACATGAATGTTGTAACGCAAGTCACATGAATGTTGTAACGCAAGTCAACTGTGCGCATTGAGGCCAGGATGTCCATGATGCTCCTACAGAGATGCTCCTACAGCATCATTCTTATAAGGATGTTACATTACAGATAATTCTCGACTTGCAACTGTTCATTTAGCGACCATTTAATTGGGACTGGAAAAAGTAGCTTGCAACCATTTTTCACACGTATGACCATCACAGCATCCCCACAGTCACGTGATCAAAATTGGGATGCTTGGCAGCTGGCACGTATCTATGGTGGTTACAGCGTCAAAACTCACTTAGCAAATGTTTTGCTTAAGCAACAGAAATTTTGCAAGTCCGTCGTGATCATAACTGGATTAACGAAGGATTATAGTAATAGTAATAGTAGTAAAGTTGGAAGGGACCTTGGAGGTCAGCTAGTCCAACCCCCTGCTCAGGGAGGAAACCCTACACCATTTCGGACAAATGGCTGTCCAGTCTCTTCTTAAAAACTTCCAGTGTTGGAGCGTTTACTGCTTCTGGAGGCAGGTTGTTCCACTGGTTATTTGTTCTCACTGTCAGAAATTTTCTTCTTAGTTCCAGGTTGCTTCTCTCCTTGATTAGTTTCCACCCATTGCTTCTTGTCCCGCCTTCAGGTGCTTTGGAAAATAGCTTGATTCCCTCTTCTTTATGGCAGCCCCTGAGATATTGGAATACTGCTATCATATCCCCCCTTGTCCTTCTCTTCATTAAACTAGACATACCCAATTCTAGCAACCGTTCCTTATATGTTTTAGCCTCCAGTCCCCTTATCTGTATTAATATTTTGGACCTGCCATTGGATGACTGTTAATGATGTTTACAAACGTAAATTGATAAGAGGTCAACTTCCATTTAGGAAAAGTGTAGTTTGATACCCAATTAGACATCACTTTTTGCCTGCTAAGACCCCTCCCGTTGTTTCTTGCTAGTTGCTTACAGCTTTTCTGATTTTGCATGATTGAATTCCTCTCTCCTGAAAGGCGCCCTTCAAGTGCATTAGTATTTACAAGAATGAAGTTGGTTGCCTTGGCATGTTTAATAATTCACTTCCTTTTCCGCCCTCGGTGAAGTGTTCTTATTGTGGTGTGGCCTCCGAAACATTTTTTTCACACCCACGCAGAGAAAAGCATAATCCATAAAATATGAAGTTCGTAACAATGAGCTCTGACATTTTAATTCTGGACAAAAGGGGGAATAACAATAGAACATTGTTGTTGATGATAACAGTAAAAAGGATTTGCTTCTGTCTGAAAGAGTCGTTTGGTATTTTGAAGCATAATGTCACTAACAATAAGTAACACTGAATGGGTTCCACAGTTTTTAAGTATAGCTTTATTCTGTGTGTTTCCTTCCTCTCTTTTCCTACCACCTCATTGGGGTGGCTTTCTTCTAGCAAATACATAGAATAGCTGGTAATAAGATAAGTATGCCCATAACTAGGATGATTAATGAATAAACAAAGCACAGCTTTGAAATGTAATTCCTATAAGATTATATATTTTAAAAAAAACGGTGTGACTTTTTAAAACGCAAAGCCAAGTAATACACTTGAGATACAAGGAATTATTAATGCATAGAAATGTATTGTGCAGTGGGGGCAAATGCCTTTATTTTTCGCTTTTACTTGATATGTTCTTTTAATTGGTACAGATCTCTTTTGTAGCTCTCTTTTTCCCCCCCCCCTAACTGAAAAAAAAAAAAAACGATAGAGAGATGCTTAAAATAGGTTACAGAATCCATAAAACTTCATCTTTGCATCCTGCATTGGTGCCTTTGTAATTTTGGACAATTCTGAAGCTCTGGAGCTGACTACAGGCAATGTTTTCCTCTGGCAGTAGATCTCTGGAAGTTGAGTCATAGATTTTTTCCCCCACTTTTTTCTTTGGCTTGAAACCTTTCGCTGCTTATCTGAGTAGCTTTTTTCCAGAAGATGTTGGTAGAAGTGGAAAGGGTTGTCATGCTAAGATGGGAGGAGAACTCACCATCTCCTGGTGAGTGGTCCAAAGTCACCTAGCCTAGAGGGTCCCCAACCTCCAGTCCATGGACCGTTATCAGGCCACGGAATGCCAGCCACAGGTCCACACAAGCAAGCAAAGCCCCATCTGTGGAATGCAGGCAGCACACAAAACCACACACTCTCTGGTCCGTGGAGAAACCTTTCTGCACAGAACCGGTCCCTGGTGTCCAAAAGGTTGGGGACCTCTGACCTAGCCGGCTTTCATGCCTAAAGTGGGACTAGAACTCTCCGTTTCCTGGTGATTGGCCCAAAGTCACCCAGCTCCTTTTAATGCTTAAGGCGGGACTAGATTTCACAGTCTCCTAGTGTCTAGAGCGGCACTTTAGCCATTACGCCAAACCTTCTCTCTTATTTCACAGCCACCCATCTCACAAAAATCAGTAACGCTGGGTGATGTGCAACAAACTGTTTACTCAACAAGCATAAAATTTATCAGGACCCATCCTATGTATTAGACTGTAGATCAGTGGTTCTCAACCTTTTTAATGCCGCGACCCCCCAACCGGTCATAAGTCGAGGACTACTCAACCGGTCGTAAGTCGAGGACTACTCAAGTGGTGCAGCACCGTTTGCAGAATGGGACTTTTGGCGGGCTCAGCAGGGTAGAGACAGCCTGGACAATTCCTATTGGCTTTTGAAAGCCAATAGAATTAGCCTCTATTCCTCCTGATTGAAGAGGAATGATTGCCATCTCCGGGGCATGGCGCACGTGCCCATAGAGAGGGCTCTGAGTGCCGCCTCTAGCACGCGTGCCATAGGTTCACCACCACTGCACTAGAAGATGGTGATCCATTTCACACATGCAGAAAAATCAAAATTGGGATCCTGAATAAGCCACAATTGACTGGAATCTAACATTAAGTTAAGGCAAAAGCCGAATGAGCTTATTCCATTGGATGAGTTTGCGGCTTATCACAATGGTCGGGCCAACTGCATTTGACAAGCGTAATTAATGGCTCTGTTTGATATAGGTACCACTGGCTTCTCAATATTAAGGAACAATTCGCCTAACAAAGAGCCGCTCAACCTGCGATATAATAATACGGGAGTCCCTCTTTTTATGGGGACGAATGTTTATGGGATTTTATTTTAAAAAAGGGGTTAACAATTCTCAGGTTATTGAAGTCCAAAGTCATGTGCAAAACTCTTACCTGCCATGTTCCCGCGGAGTGTTGGAACTCTTTCGTGGGAAAGAAATGGTGGGAGAACCAGGCCCAAACTCTCTTTCCAATTAAGTAATTAGACAAGGTGCTAAAGTAAAAAAAAAAAGGGTGGGTGGGTGGGAGGGAATTACAGTATAACTGGCTAAGATCATTAAAAGAAGCTTTGCTGGCAATCTGAAATTAGGATTCCATTTTTAAAGCCCCTTCAAAAGAGAGAGAGAGGGAGAGAAGCTGTACTTCAAAGCGGCTTTTTCTTCTCTCCCTTGGAAACCAGCCTGTGTTAGGATGAAATGAATGTGGGGAAAAAGAGCAGCGTTTGCCTTCTAATAAAGCATCTGTTGCCCACTTTGAACATTTCTTTACTTCTTTGTAAGCAGGCCTCTCTGGTTTTGGCCACTACTGACAATGAGAAACAGGGGCCTGGGGGAAGGGGGGGGGGAGAGAGAAGACGAAGGAGACAATATATGTTAGATAACCAATATTTCTGATTTCATGTCACTTTGAACTGGATCTCCGTTTGACCACACGCTGCGTCTAAAAAGAATTTCTTTGTCAGCTGATCCAAAGAGACGAGTGGACACTATAAAAAAAAAAAAAAGGAAAGAGAGAAAGAGAGAAAGAGAAAGTAAATGGCAGGAATCTTCTCAATAAAGGAGAGATGAAAACAAGCTTTGGGGCATTCGTTTCACGTACAAACCCGCATTTTTAAAAATCGCCCTCTTGTGCAGCGGCAAAGGGACCCCATAAATGCAAATGACGTGGCCGTGGGGTATTGGTGGACAGGTGGGCATGTATATGTGAAATTCCACCCTGGATTCTAAGTTTGTGCCTTTTTCCATGACTGCAAAAAGCAAACCAAAAACCACTTACAGGGGCCAAAGATGTCGTGGGAACCAGCTGAGAGAAGACTTCTACTTTGGGGAACACACCACAGAAGACCTAAAGATGCTTTTTGGGGAGGAAACGGGACTTTCTTGTTTTTCTTTGAAGAAGTTTCACTTCTCATCCGAGAAACTTCTTCAGCTCTGACTGGATGGTGGGGAATGGAAGGATTTATATTCCTTGCAGAGAGCTGGTCATTTGGATTCTTTCAGAGAGTCGTTGAGGCCACTTGGAAGTTTATCTGTATCGGAGGGATACAACATCATCTATCTGCTGTCTACAACACAGTCCTTTCAGCAGTTCCACACCCATTTGCACTACTCAGGTGACCCTGAGGACATAGATAAACCTCAATAGCCTCAACAACTTTCTAAAATATTGCAAATGACCAGCTGTGTGCAAGGAGTAAAAACAAAGAATTCTATTCTATTCTATTCTATTCTGTTCTGTTCTGTTCTGTTCTGTTCTATTCCATTCCATTCCATTCCATTCCACTCCACTCCACTCCACTCCACCCCACCCCACCCCACCCCACCCCACCCCATCCCACCCCACCCCGCCCCATCCCATCCCATCCCATCCTATTCTATTCTATTCTATTCTATTCTATTCTATTCTATTCTATTCTATTCTATTCTATTCTATTCTATTCTATTATTACATCTATTCTATTCTATTCTATTCTATTCTATTCTATTCTATTCTATTCTATTCTATTCTATTCTATTCTATTCTATTCTATTCTATTCTTTCCTTTCCATTCTATTTCTATTCTGTTCTGTTCTGTTCCGTTGCGTTACGTTGCGTTCCGTTCCATTCCGTTCCATTCCATTCCATTCCATTCCATTCTATATGCAGGAGCTTATTGTAATCATTGCACCCCCTTACTGGAATGTCACCCTTTCTACCTGCACACACCCTTTTCTTCAGGAGCACCCCTGAATACATCAGGACATATTTTTTGCATCGGACAAGGAACCACAAGCCCTTTTAGTAGCAACGTTCAGTTCCACTCGTATGGTAATTTCCACTTTCTCAGCCAGCCCAGCTAGACACCTGCTAGTTTTCCCTCCGGACCTACATTTTGTAATATGCATTCATTCCTCCAGAGTCTTTAGCGATGTCAGTTGGAACAGATGTCTGTTCTGTAATTGATTAGGTATCTTTCCATGCTAAAATCGCTCCTGAGTTTGGATCAAATGAACAGTTGGTAACCATCCCCCCTCCTCTCCTGCCCGCTGCTCCTGCCTCAGAATCTGATTACGTCTTCTGACAGCGAGCCTTTGAAGTGAGCCAGCTAACTGTCGGGTAATTCCAGCTTATCTGTCTTCCGCAAAATTCATCTGGAAAGGAGAGATTTGCCCAGGTGTGGAGTCAAGAGAGAGGAAGATTGTTTCTATTAGGCCCCATCTGTTGGCTTCAAAGTTCAGATGTCAGGGAGAGATTGATCTACCAAGCTGGTCAAGTTAGGTATGCTGGTTCCGCTTTGGGGGCACCTGGTGGAATCAAACGTGGTCAGGTCCCGACATCAGGAGGAGCCTGATAGCACCTTTTCGGATGAAACGTGTTTTATTAAAAGCCATCAGCTATCATGAGTGATGGTTTCAACAGATACACGCTGCAGATGAAGTGAATTGTGGCTCATCAAAAATTGAATGTCTTCTACCACATATGCTCATGGATAAGCTGAGAACTCGAGGTTCCGACTGGGTTCAGCTTATTCACAGACAGGCTCCGTGTCAACCAGGTCTGCTGAGAGAAACATATCTTCAGGCCCTTCTGGAAAACTATCAAAATGGGAGTCAATCTTATCCCTGGGGGAATGAAACAAGGAAGAGGGGGTCAGGTTGTTCACCAGAGCACCAGAGGGAAGGACGAGAAACAATGGTTGGAAACTGATCAAAGAGAGAAGCAACTTGGAATTAAGGAGAAACTTCCTGACAGTGAGGACAATCAACCAGTGGAACAGCTTTGCCTCCAGAAATCATAGGTGCTCCATCACTGGAGGTTTTTAAGAAGAGACTGGACATTCACCTGTCTGAGATGGTATAGGTTCTCCTGCTTGAGCAGGGGGCTGGACTAGAAGACCTCCAAGGTCCCTTCCAGCTCTATTCTTTTCTATTCTAAATTCCAGAGGGAGGGAGACACCACAGAGAAGGCCCTTTTTCTGGATCCCACTAGATGCATTTCCTTGATGGATGTGATCCGTAGTATACCTTGCCTTGCTGGTCTGGAGAACAAGGTAGATGTAACCAGTGGTCCCCAAGCTTTTGGGCATCAGGGACCGGTTCCATGGAGAGAGGTTTTTCCGCAGAGCGGAGGGGGTTTCGCATGCTGCTAGCATCCCACAGATGGAGCTTTGCTTGTTTGCATGGACTGGATTCTGCGGATCGATGCCAGTCTGTGGACAGAGGGTTGGGGACCCCTGCTTTAGATAACCTAGCCCTGAAGTCATATAGGACTTTAAAGGTAATAACCAGCACCCTGAAAATCTCATTTAGTAAATATCTCATGAAGTAGATTTTTTTTCCCCACCAAAAAAGAGGTCATTCCGGCCTTCATTTTATTCCTTCTCATTGTGATTCTTTCTGGGGTTGAACTTTATGTTGGCTATTATCCACATCCTATGTAATAGTGGTGGTTTTGTGACCTGTAACATTGTTAAGAACAGGCAGTGGTTTGCAATGCTTGGCATAACTCATTATTTCACATAAAAATGGGGTTTGTGTGTAAGAATAAGCACTGACTCAAGATTCAGGATAGGCAGCCAATGAATTCTGCGCAACGCCTTCAAGATTGAATATATCTTGGCATCAGTTTCCTTCGGTGTGTGTTTCCTTATTATCGGGACCACCCAGAACTTAATACGTCAATTTTTATTGGCAGCTGGAAAATCTAATGCATTCTGCTAACAGGGCAAAAAAGTGTCGAGGCCACAACACAGACACATATCTCAAATCTCACACAAATGTAGAGCAGGAACTAATTTATCCTTGATAAGACCAAGCAGAATAATTCCATTTTGTCTTAGGTATCTCCTTTTGCTGAATGAGGTAGCTAGGTGGTCTCCGAGGTCCTGCCATTAGGACTGATGTACACGGCGACATAGGAGTTGCGCAATCCCAAGGACATTGCCACAGAAGTGATCGCGTGGGAAGGCTAAGCCAGGAGCTGATGGGCCAGGAGTTTCTAAAAGGAGACGGTGGTGAGCCACGGGGGTTAGCAGTGTGAAAGAAATAATTGAGCAGTGTCAAGTTAAGAGGGACCACAGATATTGGCAGAAGCTTTGGGGCTTGGCTGGATGATATACCTGGCCTTGGTGTGCTCACACCAAAAGACAGATATTCCCAAATGGGTGTAGATTTCAAACTGCTAAGTGGGCAGGAGCTGGAGCAAGGGACGGGAACTCACCCCCACTGTGCAACATTTGAGTCCTGAACCCAGACTGTCAGCTTTCTAGCTTACAAGCGCAGCATTTTAACTCTGGAGCCGTAGCATCCCCATTTATCTAATAAATCTATATCCAACTACATCAGTGGTTCTCAACCTTTTTAATGCCGTGAACCCCAACTGGTCGTAAGTCGAGGACTACTCAACTGGTGCAGCACCGTTTGCAGAATGGGACTTTTGGCGGGCTCAGCAGGGCAGAGACAGCCTGGACAATTCCTATTGGCTTTTGAAAGCCAATAGAATTAGATTCTATTCAAGAGAGTCTATCCTATTGGCTTTCAAAAGCCAGTAGAATAAAAGGGAGTAGCACAGCTAAGGAAAAGGGGAAAAAATGGTGGACTGTGTTATTTGGCGACCCCCGTGAAATGGTCGTTCGACCCCAAATGGGGTCCCGACCCACAGGTTGAGAACCACTGAACTACATGAATAGATCTATATCTTTATCCATCTTGAGAGCCAGTTCTAGGTTGGGCCAAGGTTTGCATTTTCCTGTCAAGTTGCAAAGAGTGCCCTGTGACCTATCGCTCCATCCTTTTACCACAACTCTTGTCAAAGGGACCACTGTGAGATTCCACCACCAGATGGCATTTGGGAAGGAAATGAAACAGCTGCATTGAATTGATGGGCTTTTGATGTTCCTACTCAGAGAGAGGAACAAAATAATAACAGAATGTCCTGTACTCTTGGACTGGAGAGGTCCTTTCTATAGAAAAAAAAAACCCCTCTTAAAACTCACAAGTCACCTTAAATTTGTGAAAGTATTTGGTGAAAAAAAAAACATCTGAGGTCAAAAGCTCCCTAGAGATTCTTCTAACTTGGCTGGGACCAAACCATGCCTACTACATTGTACCCATTTCATTATATTAGATGGAAAAAGCAGGAAGGGGTCAATGGGGGCAAGGTCCACTTGATCAAAGCCCCTCCCTTTTATTTGCAATGCACACTTGCCGCTCATTAAAAAGGGGTGAGGCTTTGGTCACTTGGTTATTGCAGACCTCTGGACTTTAGAATCCACACACACACACACACACACACACACACACACACACACGACCCCCAGGTGTACGTTCCCAAAGAAGAAATCACTTGATGGTTTAAAATGGTAGTTGCTTTAGTCTTAGAAGGGGTTCTGTTGCAGGGGAGAAAAGAGGAATTTAAATACTCCTGTTAATAGTTTTCATAATATTCAAAACTCAGTTATGGATACGTTGTGTGAATCAACCCCTTGTGCTTGGTGAAGCATTGTTTAAGAGACTGTGAGTCCCGCCTTAGCCCTGAAAGTCAACCGGATGACTTCGGGCGAATCAACAGAAGAATGAGAGTTCTAATCCCACCTTAGGTATGGAAACCAACTGGGTGATTTTGGGCCAGATCCTCTCTTTCAGCCCAACTCACCTCATCAGCTTGTTGTTATGGGGAAATAGGAGGAGAAAGATGTGTTTGATATGTTTGTTGTTTTGAGTTATTCATCAAAATAATAAAGGCGGGATATAAATGAATAATCCCTAGAATAGTTCAGTGCTTTCCCCCAAAGATAGAACAGATGAGACTTCTGCTCCTATTTAATTAGGGTGATGAAATCCCTGCAATTTGCATCTTTGTGTCCCCTTAGGAATTCTTAACCCCCACTCAATAAAATATGTCCAAATCCCCCCCCCCAAAGCATGTCCATTTTCCCATGCCCTATCGCTAAGAAATATTGGTCTAAGATCCATAGATGGTTGGAAAAGATGATGAAACTACAAATAGAATTTAAACCAGAATTGTTTTTGTTAGGAATATTAAGACCTAATTATGGCAAAGAAAATGACTACTTGATAGTGCATGTTTTAACTGCTGCAAGGATAGTATTTGCCCAATTTTGGAAAAATGAGAATCTACCATCTGACCAGATTATTATTACCAAAACTTTAGAGTGTGCAGAAATGGATAGACTAACATTAGAAATGAAAGAAAAAGATGATTCAATTTATTTTAGAACTTGGGAAAATTTTTATCAATGGTTAGAGACACGTTAGAACTTGAAGGATTTAATATTTTAGAATAGATGACTGATTTTTTAATCGAGTTCTAACTAACATTTTGATGATACGATTACTTTTCTTGATTTACTGATTTTCATTTGTTACTTTTGATTGTTAGGATTTATTTTTTTTTTGAGATTTGATTAGTAGTGTTTACTTAGATCAACGTATTTGTTTACTAATTATTTTTAATATGTTACAGTTTAAGCTTTGTTAAAAATGGTTGAATATGATATTTACTCATTATTATGATCCGGACGGTTGCTTGTTTGTTGAAATACGTGATTGTACCTATCCTTAGTTTACCCTAATCCCTTATTTCCTTCCCTTCCCCCTTTCCTTTTACCCCCTCCCTTTACCATACCTGTATTGTTCCTATTTTTCCTCACCTATATAAATTGAATAAAATTTTGTTAAAAAAAAAAAAAAAGCATGTCCATTTTCCCACCCAAGAGTGGCCTCTTCAGGTTTATGGCTGAGAGGGATGTGTGAACCCAGCCCCTTTGACAAACGGCCTGCTTTAAGAAAATGGAGCCCGCTGGTTCATTTGTTTGTCTTCTGGACAGATGGCATCCAGAAACATCTTGAGAGATGAAAGCTCTCCAACATCCTGAGCCACTTTGCCACCAAACCCTTTAGAAGGGCTCTCGTAATGGGAAACACTGAAGAGCTGGCCAGAGTGATTCATGCTTTTTCAAACACGCTTAATTGTCCACATGTGTTTAGCTTTCTTGAATCTCCAAAGCTGGCGGCAGGCAAAGAGTGAGAAACTCAGCTGGATGGGTTTAAAAGGAAGGCCAGGTCTTGTAAAAAAAAAAAAAAAAAACCACAAGAATTTTTTTTTCATCCAAATTGAAAATTAAAAGCCCTTTTGAAAGAATGTGTTTTTCCCTTTTTTTTTTTTTTTTTGCAAAACTGGATGGGAAAAAAAAAAATCTGTGAATACGCAATTACGTGTGCATGCAATTATTTGCCACTTCTGAGATATTTCATTGGATGCTGATTAGAGGCTTTTATGATGTTGCTGTCTCAGAAATGAATCTTACTTTTAGCACCTGCAACGTGCAAGGAGGAAAAAAAGAATAGCTTGGCAAGGTCCCAGAATATCTGCTAGCATCACCATGTAAAAACCATGTTTTCCTTAACATAGGCTGTGTTGATTAAAACACAGTGCCTGATTTCAATTCATGGCCCATGAAACAAAACCTAAGAACTTTAGTAGGGATAAATATTTGTAGCTCGGGGTTAAACTGTGGTGTCTTTGGTGCTCTCTGAGCTTGGTTGTTTTCTTGCAGAATCAATGGTTGTTTCATTATCCATCCAGATCACATCTTCAGTGGTTTGCAGAGAAGAGGAAGAGGAGAAGGTGGTGGGGGTGAACGACTGTGGGATCTTTAGTGCTCTGTGAGCTTGGTAGTTTTCTTGCAGACGTTTCATTACCCAAGTAGGTAACATCTTCAGTGCTAGTAAGGAGTGGGGTTTCCTCTCTGTTTATATACTCATGGCTTGCCCTGTCCCTGTTGGTGAGACTGTTCTGCTGGCTCCTTCATTAGGCTGTTATTTACTGTTAGCTTGTTTGTCTGAGTTAGTAGTTCCTTAATTGGGATATTGTTTACTTCTTGATTGTTGATCTAATGTTAATTTTGGTATTAATCTCTGCATATTTGAGATTGCTGGTGAGGAGATGTTTTGGTCTTTTTTGTTTCCTTTTCAGCTTTGTAATTGGCTCTCTTGAATGGTGTGCCGATGTTGTTTATCTCTTTGTGCCTGTTGATGGCCGATTTGTCCAAGCGCCACAGTAGCATGGCTTGAACTTCCTCTAAACTTTGGTCTTGGTTCTTCGGAAAAGGAGATGGCATTCTTCTGAGGTCTTTCTCCATTTTTGCAAAAAATACTTAAGAAACAGCACAGGGGCCTCAATTTTTTTTTTTGCCAAAACTCAATTAAATCAGCGTCCCTTCTTCTATCGCCCTTCTGAGCTTTGCCAATTTTATTTTAGTTTCTTGTACTCCCAATAGGGAAACTTTCGTTTCAGCCACATTTTTGGAAGATTCCTTCATAAGCAGGTTTTGCTGGCCTACATCACCCTTAATTCACCACCCAGAGTCTTTACTTGTGACTTCTTCCAACAAAAAGATGTGTTGTGATTGTAGAACTGGGTTCCCCCCCCCCAATTCTTCTGTAAAGGGCACCGGGTTTCAGCCTTTGGAGAGGGATGGGGGTGGATCAAAGCACAGCCTGCCTCAGAGCACCTTCGAGCTTTCTCCAAGTTCTGTGACATGAGTTGTACCAGTCCACCTGGAAACAATGACTACAAAGCACCATCATCAGTGATTCTCTTTCTCCTTCTGCCATCCACGCACAAAACATAAGAGGTGGAGAAGATCAAGGAACAGGGAAGAAATTTGTAGCTGACATCTTCGGAAAGAAACAGGAAGCAAGACAAAATTCATCCCTTTCTCAGTCAAGGAAGAACTTGATGTTCACTGCATCTCCTATCAATATTCTGCCATTTTATTCTACCTCACAGAGAGGCCCACTTCATACAACTGAAGACCTGTCCCATCTCATCTTGCATAGTCCTCCGTAGATTCCGTGACAGATTGTGACTGCATTTCTATTACTTGTTTCTCAGTGGTTCACTGACCCATCATTTATTTAATTCACCCAGTGTTCTGAGTTCCCATGACACAATGAACTATGAAATAACCATAAGGGCTAGTCATAAAGACTGACATCCAGGCTCTTCTTCTACTGGCAAAGCTTTCACTGAATCAGAGCCTTCAGATCTGGATGTCCCAGAAGAGCAACAGCATCAAGGAGTCCTGGTCTGAAGCCAGGGAAGAGAGGACTCTAAAGATGTTAGATGACTCCAAATCCCACAGGGGAAAACTCTAATCCAGGGGTCTTCAAACTTGGCCCTTTTATGATTTGTGGACTTCAACTCCCAGAATTCCTCAGCCAGTGTGCCTGGCTGAGGAATTCTGAGAGCTGAAGTCCACAAATCAAAAAAGGGCCAGGTTTGAAGACCTCTGCTCTAATCCCAGGGAATGGGAGTGGCTGAAGGTTGTCACCCAGTTGAGAAGGTTGACACCCAATTGAGAAGGTTTAGATGAGAACCAGGCCTTCTCAAGAATAAAAAGAGTTCAGTAGAGAACTGCTTACAGATAATGTAAACGTAGAACCTTTTTCTTAAAAAACTCCCAGGCTCAGATTAGCTATTGAATGACTGAACTACGTACCCCAGATTTCTGAAAGTTGGTTTCTGGATCCTCCCCGGATTATCACTTTGTAGATTTGCTATGTTTTAAAAGTGACTGATCCTGGCTTCCTGATTTTACATAGGCAAACTGCAAGAACAAGTTTTGGGATATATTAGCATGTGAAATTTCAACTTTCTCTACTACTATTAGGCTTCATTGCAGCAAGAAGTGGAAAATGCAACTAAATATATACTGATGTTAATTAAGATAATAAAGCCCAGCCTCCCACACGGTGCTGCCTTCCAAACTTGTTTGAATCTCAAATTGTAGCATTGTAAACTGGGAACTTTGGGGGCTCATCCTTTCAATATATCTTGATGTCACCAGCCTGGGAAAGACAAGCCTGAATTTATGTGTAGTCTCACCCTTGTCACATGCTCACAGTTGCTCTGATCAAGCCGCAAGTGATTTATTCAGCTAGCTAGATTCCCACGGTGTTCATTATGGAAAGAAGAAGCAGGCAGAAAAACAAGAATGAAGTTGGAACATGGATGTTCAGATAAGGATTATTAAGCCAGCAAGCCAAGTCAGTCCTCCCACATCCCAAATGCACATTCAAATATATATTATCACATTGGTTGCCCAGTCAGCCAGATGTTGTGATAATGATGTTGTTGATGATGATTATATATCCAACAACGTGAAATCACAGCTGCCAGTTCTTTAGCTAGAGTTGGCCTCATATTCACGGAGTTCTTTTCAAGGACTTAGGATGTCATCATATATCAGAGTAGCATGGATCCAAGAAGTGTGGTCTTTTGGTAATTGACAGATGGAAATGTTGTCAATGTGCAGATTTTCCAAGTGCTGGCCAAGATGTCTTTGGTATGGCCGATAACCAAGGCTGGTGATGCCATAATCTTTCAACATCAATTTTCATTCAGTTTATTCAAATCTTACAATGTATTCAATTTTATTCAATTACTATTACAGTATGTGTGGCTCAATTTACAGTTAGATTCACAGTGTAAAACTGGTGGAAACTTAGCAATTCTACTTAGCAAACTTAACCCTAACCAAGGACCTAAGAATGATTAAAGGAGCATCTAATAATATAGGCGGCTCCGGGCAGGATGCTCTTTTAAAAAATTAGGGTGTTCAGGTCTGATCAATATTTCCAGATAGTGATGTAGTCCTTTAGATCAAGGGTCTTGAACCTTCACGCTGTGGACCAGTACCGGTCCACAACTCATTGGGATTCACAAGTGGTGGGTGAACACACAAAGCTTTATTTGCACATGTGCGGGATTAAGTTGTGCACACAAAAACATCTCCTTTCGCCCCTCCCCCCACACACAGTGCTTGCCACTGGTGCTGCTGCTGATCCACAGAACCAAAAGGTTTGGGGACCGCTGCTTCAGATATTGCTCCAATCACAATTGGTATAACAATAGATTTCTTTTGAATCATCTTTCTTTATTTTTAAATAACTATGTAATTATTGAAATTGCATTAATTCAGATGCAATTGTTAAACGTCATTTAATTTTATTGTTAAACGTCATTTAATTTTATTAATTAATAATATTAAAATAATAATCTATTATTAATATAATGATGATGATGATGATGATGATGATGATGATGATGATGATGATAATGGGCATGCTTGCAAGTTGAAATGACAAGACCTCTAAAACTTTTACTCCTTTGTGGATATAGCAGCTTGTTTGTTCTCCTCTGCCCATTCAAGGTCTGAGAATCCCTGCCACTCTTCCCAGCATGCATTGTTGGGTGACCCTTACTCTCTGGCAGTGATTAATTGTCTTAATGTCATCACAATCACCTTGCTTTTTCAGATGCTTACTGCCTTCGGTCTCCCTGAACTGACAACAGCCCTAACCGCAAGCAGTTGAGCTGCTGAGTTTTTCTTCCCCTTGTTAAAAAAATTCTGCCCGGTATCCTGGATACTGCGAAGAGCCAGCTAGAAATGCATGTAATCAATAACTTGGCTTAGGAAGATGTGAGAATTCACTCAGAGGCATTCTGAGATGATTTTTGGCCCTGGCTGGGGCTGCAAGGAAGCCATCTCTTTTCTTCTTGTGTCATTCGTATCTACTACTCTGAAGTTCATGTGTTTGATTAAGCCAGCTTGTGATTATCTTGGTTTGGGCTGAATCAAGATCATTTTTAGTGGCTACTGAATGCTCCATTTGGAGGTTGAAAAGTGTCAGGTTAAACTAGAATAACTAACACTACGGAACAATCTTCTTCTTCTTCTTCTTCTTCTTCTTCTTCTTCTTCTTCTTCTTCTTCTTCTTCTTCTTCTTCTTCTTCTTCTCCTTCTTCTTCTTCTTCTTCTTCTTCTTCTTCTTCTTCTTCTTCTTCTTCTTCTTCTTCCTACTCCTACTCCTCTACTTCCTCCTCTACCTCTACCACCACCTGCTCTTCTTCTTTTTCTTCTTCTTCCTCCTACTCCTACTCCTCTACTTCCTCTTCTACCTCTACCACCTCTTCTTCTTTTTCTTCTTTTTCCTCCTACCCCTACCCCTACTCTTCTACTTCCTCCACTACCACCACCACCTCCTCCTCCTCCTCCTCCTCCTCCTTCCTCATCCTCTTCCCCCCCTCTTCCCCATCCTCCTTCTCACCACTACCTTTTTGAACAGATAAATATATTGGAAAAGCGATTTGCAAATTTGTTGCACTAGATTGTCCATCTCTAGACTGATGAAGTGATTGAGGAATAGCTGTGATCCATTCAGACCATCCTGGCACCAATCTTTTCTTCATGGCAACAACAGTTTGTTGATCCTACCAGACGTCTATTGTGGAAAAAAATAACAAGTGACATATGTCACCAAGTGACCTTGGGGTTTGTTTAAGTTATGGTAGGCTTGAGGTGCTATCTACAAATGTTTGAAGAAAATAATAAAAACTTTGAGTAGGATAATTTTCAAGGCAAAAGATAAGGAAAGTATGGGGGGGGGGAAGCCCAAATGATATTTATAGCTGTTTGGAAAACAAAAGCTTTTCCTTTTTCCCAAATAAGGACTGAGGAGAAAGGGACAATTAAGACAAATATATCTGCTTACCTTCACCCCCAATTGTCTATCCTTGACTTAGCAGCACACTTTAAGCATGAAAAATGCTCTGAGTTTTAAGTTTCCGAATGTTTGTATCAGGTTTTCAAAGGTCATGTTTTTTGCTCTTGTGTAAATTGAGAATTCCTACCTCAGGCTTGGATTATGAAAAGGATGTAAAAAATTTAGAGCAGCAGAAGAAAAAGAGAAGCGTTTTCTCTGTTCAATCTACAGCTGAGGAGAGAAGGAGAAAAAAAATCATAGCGGAACATTACAAAATATCAGAACATTACAAAATATTTTGAAATTTTGCTGCTGACACTGAGACATTATAGGATATTTTCTCTTCAGGTAACCAAGCATATCTCCAAAGCAGAGAACTTACCCTCCTTCCACTTGGAGGAGGATTGTGAAGCCATGTTGTCCGAGAGACTTCTAGGAAAGAAAGACAGCGATATGTTAATTTTACAGCAAATAAAGGTAGGAGATGAATAAGATCTCGAGGGAGCAGCTAAACACAGGGATGTCATCACTAACATTCTACTTTGCAATGTGTTGAGCAGAATTTAAGGATGGTTGTTTTCTTGCAGATGTTTCGTTACCCAACTAGGTAATACTGACAGGGCAAGCCATGAGCAAATAACATGAGAGCACTGAAAATGTTACCAAACTGGGTTATGTAACATCTTCAAGAAAACCACCAAGCTCAGAGAGCACCAAGGACCCCATAGACGCCCCCCTCCTCCTCCCAAATCCCAATTCTCTTCTAGCACTGAAGACATTACCTAACTGGGTCATGTAATGTCTTCAAGAAAACCACCAAGCTCAGAGAGCACCAAGGACCCCACAGACGCCCCCTGTCCTCCTCCCAAATCCCAATTCTCTTCTAGCACTGAAGACGTTACCTAACTGGGTCATGTAACGTCTTCAAGAAAACCACCAAGCTCAGAGAGCACCAAGGACCCCACAGATGCCCCCTGTCCTCCTCCCAAATCCCAATACTCTTCTAGCACTGAAGATGTTACCAAACTGGTAACATCTTCAAGAAAACCACCAAGTTCAGAGAGCACCAAGGACCCCACAAATGCCCCCCCTCCTCCTCCCAAATCCCAATTCTCTTCTAGCACTGAAGATGTTACCTAACTGGGTCATGTAATGTCTTCAAGAAAACCACCAAGCTTAGAGAGCACCAAGGGCCCTGCAGTTCAACCCTAAGCTACAAATATTCACTTCTATCTGAATCTGATGATTTGGTAGAATGGATTTTGGGAAATGACAAGTCGCCACTGGACAGAACTCACAATGATTGTGCTTCACATTAATTAAATGTAAATGAAATTGAATTTAGAGTTGATTGTGCGCCGTAGAGTTTTGTAACGTGCTTCTGTCTTCAAAGCCCCCGAGAATGCCTGGGGAAATTGTGAGCCCAGGTTTTTAAACAAGGGCATGCTATCACACACAGTTACTTCCTCGCCCCTTCCTCCTTGCATGGGATCTCCTCCAGCCCATCTCCCACCGGAGTGCAAGGAAGATGATGGACCTCCAAGAGGTGTTTCCAACCAAAATGCTTTCCCATCAAAGCAGGAACAAAAATCCAAGTCGTGATGGTGGTTTTTTTGCCAACTTTCCTAAGACTGTTATTCTTTGGATGCGAACACGTCGACTTTAGCTTGAAACTGCATTTTGATCTAAATTGGCTGTACAAACAAAATGGGACCGTCAAGGTTTCCTAAGCAGGATTTGAAAAAATCCAATCGGCAACATTTTTGCGGTTGTTTTCCATCCCAAATTAGGACATTTGTTTAGAAGGGAACTGGAGATGTTATTCGGAAGAAGAGCGCAAAATCCTTCGGAGGCCAACCATACTTTTACGCACTTCTCTTTAACTGTTAATCCTCCTGTAGAGGCATAAAGCGACGGCCCAAAGGAACGCTCCATGTGGAATTATTTAATTCTGATGAACAAAGTCCTACTTTTAGCTGAGAAAATGTTCCCTTCCAGTCTTAGGAAAAAAGAAAAGGATGATGACATCACCACTTTCAGAGAGGAAGGAAAGCCCCACTGCATCTCCCTTGCTGCGTGAAAATTAGCAGCACATTTGAATCCAGGGTAAATTCTTTGAAAGCAAGGGATGGGTGACTTCCCTCAGGGAATCAGCATTCATTCGTCAAAGCTCGGCCGCCATCTTGTTTTGGCTCTTCACGCCATTTGTTGTCCCTTTTATAATCCTACTCAGGTAGCCTTACAACTGTTCATTTAGTGACCGTTACATGACCGCTTTTCACACTTACGACCGCTGCAGCATCGCCACGGTCATGTTATCGAAATTCAGAAGCTTGGCAACTGACTCATGTTTAGGATGGTTTCAGTGTCCCGGGGTCCTGTGAGGTCCTCTTTTGCGACCTTTGGACAAGCAAAGTCAATGGGCAAGCCAGATTCCCTTAACAAGCGTGTCACAAATTGAACAACTGCAGCGATTCACTTAACGGTGGCCAGAAGGTCATAAAATGGGGCCAAATTCACTTCACAACTGCCTCTCTTAGCAACAGAAATTTTGGGCTCAATTGTGGTCGTTAAGTCCAGGACTATAATGGTGCATTTTGAAGGCATTTCAAATTTTATTTGCAGTTCAATGCATAAATTGAAATGTGAATATAGCTACCCATTTTTGCAATTGCTTGTCGCCTGAAACAATAAAAACCCAGCTTATTAGGGAAGATCATGCACCTGAAGGTCTACATTGAGGAAAATAAGATGGAGAACCTACAGGGTATTCCAGAAAACCATTTGTGAAGACTATATACCAGTGGTGGCAAACCTATGGCACCCGTGCCAGAGGTGGCACTCAGAGCTCTCTCTGTTGGCACGCGTGCCACTGCTACCAGCAGCAGGTCCATCAGGCCACCACCGCCACCTGGAGCAGGAGCCCCACCCAGCACAACGGAGGCGAAGCGGCCGACTAGCAAGCTCCAGTAGAGGTGGTAGAGCAGAGGTCATCAACCATTGTTGATTGGTGGACTGGAAGAAAAGGGAGGGGGAAGCATTTTACTTGCATGCATGCGTGCATGGGGCCGCGAGCACGCATGTGCTGCAAATGGGGCAGGGCTAGTGCCTGCGTTATCCACTAGCCCTGCCCCATTCTTATGTGGTGCAGCGCCTTGTATCTGCACACCGTGGCGTGGCAGTGGCCGTTTTTGCACCTTGCAGCGCGGTGGCCCATTTTTTTGCCACCAGTTTTTGCGTGTCAGAGATGGCACTCAGAGGCACCTCCCTGCCACCCCCCAGGGCACCACAATGCTGACACGGTCCTGGCACTTTGCAATAAATAAGTGGGTTTGGGGTTGCAGTTTGGGCAATCGGTCTCTAAAAGGTTCACCATCACTGCTATATACCTTATACCAAATCCAAGCACATATATCTAGAGTGGGGTTTTTCAAACTTGGCAGCTTTAAGCTGTTAGACATGCTGGCTGAGAATTCCGGGAGTCGAAGTCCACAGGTCTTAAAAGTTGCCAAGTTTAAAAAACCTCCTTCTACTGGAGCTATATGTGGGCAAGAAATAATGTATTTAAATTATACCACACGGATAGTCCTTACATCCAAAATTTCCATTGCTAAAAAATTATTAAGTCAGTTTTGCTCCATTTTACGGCCTTTCTTGCCACAGTGGTTAAGCCAATTGCTGCAGTTGTTAAGTTAGTTAACACAGTTGTTCAGTGAATCTGGTTTCTCCATTGACATGGCTTGTCAGAAAGTCTCAAAAAGAGATTGCACAACCCCGGGACACAGCAACCGTCATAAACACAGGCCAGTGTGTCCAAATTTTGTTCACATGACCATGGAGTACCCATTAATGGTTGTTAAGTGTGAATCACGGCCATAAGTCACTTTTTTCAGGGCTTTTGTAAGAGATAACCTTTATTGTCATTGTTTTACTATGGGCACAACGGCACACATCAAAAATGAAATTTAGTTGCCCACTCTCAAAGTGAAACACATACATGACACACACCTAAACATACTATGTACAACATATGTACAGACCCACACCCCTACATATACGTAACAAATAAATATTAAATACTGTCCATCTTGAATATATAAGGAAAGGAGGAAGCTTGAGAGTTCACAAGGTTAATGCTGTATGGAATGAAACTATGGCTGAATCTAGATGTTCTGCTATGGATACCACGAATTCCCCCCCCCTCCCAGAAGGTAGCAAAAAAAAAAAAACAGGTCGTGGAGAGGATGTGTAGTGTCCCAGATGATCTTACGGACCCTGCTTAAGCAACGTTTCTGTGCTATATCCTGGATGGGAGGGAGGGAACTGCCAATGATCTTTTCTGCCGTCCTCGCCACTCTCCGCACCGCCTTCCTGTCTGAAGCAGGGATGCTTCCAAACCAGACGGTGATGCTGTAGGACAGAATGCTCTCGATCGTCCCCCTGTAGAAAGTGGTCAGGACAGGGGAAGGAAGATGTGCTTTTCTCATGTGACGCAGAAAATGCAGGCGCCAGTTTCTCACTGTTGAGCGACCAAGCCAGCCTACTTGTTGGCTGCACACCCAGGAATTTGTAACTTTGAACAGTCACTAAACCAATGGTTTTAAGTTTGTACAACACTCCGAATCGAGACAAGGAGGAAATAAGGTGAACTTCATGAATGAAACAACAAGAAACTTGGCAAGGGTAAACAAAATCATTGGATTTGCCTTGCTCAGAGCCTCTTTTTATGTGTTATCGTAAAGGTCTCGTGGGCAAATTCTCACAGCAGAAGAATGTTTACATGGGAAAGTAAGGCGTAGCAGATTTCATATGCCTCCAGCATCTAGGAAGCTTCACTTACATTTGTTCTTTGTGTAAACCATTTTTTTTCATCCCTCGTAGTTGGTGAAGGGAAGAGGAAACAGCAAGATTGGGACCTATGGAAGGAAGAGGAGGATCTCTCTTTCGTCATCCTTGTAAAAATAGGGGAGTGTGTGTGTGTGTGTGTGTGAGGGTTGTTGTTTCAGACAAATGAGAATCAGAATAGAGCTGGAAGAGACCTTGGAGATCTTCTAGTCTAGCCCCCTGCTCAAGCAGGAGATCCTATACCATTTCAGACAAGTGACTGTCCAGTCTCTTCTTAAAAACCTCCACTACTTCTGAAGGCAATCCATTAATTGTCCTCACTGTTAGGCATACACATCAGTTGTATACTCTTTTAATAATCATATTTCACTCTCCGTGCATTTTTCCAGTGACTCTCGGAAATTTCTCCCGCGTCAAATTGGAAGTGTCTTGGCGACGTTTCGACGAAGTCTCATTCGTCATCTTCAGGCTGGTGTTTTTGGCTTCATGCTTCTAGGAGCAAATACATATATATATATATATATGTAGGTCTTTGGTTATTCGGGTTTTCTCCCGCGTAAAATTGGAAGTGTCTTGGCGACGTTTCGATGAAGTCCCATTCGTCATCTTCAGGCTGGTGTTTTCAGCAATTGCTCCTAGAAGCACAAAGCCGAAAACACCAGCCTGAAGATGATGAATGGGACTTCGTCGAAACGTCGCCAAGACACTTCCAATTTGACGCGGGAGAAAACCCGAATAACTAAAGACCTACATACAAACACCTGCGAAAACCTCAGAAAACATATATATATAAATTATTTGGAGAAAATCTTTCGACTTCTACCTTCCACACCACACAGTACAGTTTTCCTGCCCCTCCCCCAGAGGTAAAGAAAATACTTTCCCAACTCTTTAAAACTCTGATGTAGGTAATAGAGCGTTCCCTTTCTCCCACAAGTATTCTCCTGCTAGCAGCTATCCAAGGAGCTGTTTCTCAAAACTTGAGGTTATTGATTGCTCTCTAAGACAATAAAAAGAGCATTTGGCCTTTTGTCTTTCTAGCAAACCTTCTGGGTTCCAAAATGTTTTGGAAAAGCAAGGAATGGAAAGGGGTTGGGGGGGGAGATCGGTTTGACTCAGGGCTGAGGGAATGAGGTGGAAATTGTGGTGGGTGGGCTGAATCTCAACCGATGCACATGGTGAATTATGAAACTTCTTTTCTTTAACTTTGAGGAACATGGCTGACCCAGAATTCCCCCGATGCACATTGTGAATTATGAAACTTTTTTTCATTAACTTTGAGGAACATGGCTGACCCAGAATTCCCAGAATTCAGTTGTTAGACCCCTTTTTAGTTCACAAAATTGTTTGGCAGGCTTCCATTTCCTTTCGCGTTTCTCCTTTTCTTTTGGAATAAAGAACCAAGAGTTCATTCATGGTGGCACCTTCGGGACCAGTGTCTCTAAAGACAAAAATTAGCAGGGAATTGCTGACCTGACCCTCTGACAGCCCTTATAGTATTTTCCAGCCACACACAGGAGTAAAATGACATAATTCTCACAGCTCTTGTTAAATAGGATCCTCCATACATAGAGATATGATGTCATCCCATCCATCAACTCTTTTGTAGCATCAGTCGTGGTTGAGGTCCTTTCAATGGGCTTTCCAGATTAAGAGTCTCTTGCCCCATTAATCAGTCTGAGATATTGAGGGAATCTGGAGTCCTAGTTTTGTGAGAAAAAGCATAACCCTGATAGTCAGCTGCCTCTTGAAATCCTCAGAAGAATGTATTCATGACACCAGATCCCCCAGTTGCCAATAAGGTGCAGATATAACCTTTAGATATATGATGAATAACAGAATAGCAGAGTTGGAAGGGACCTTGGAGGTCTTCAAGTCCAACCCCCTGCTCAAGCAGGAGATGGTACATCATTTCAGACAAATGGCTGTCCAGTTTCTTCTTAAAAACTTCCAATGTTGGCGCATTCACCATTTCTGGAGGCAGGTTGTTCCACTGGTTAATTGTTCTAATTGTCATGAAGTTTCTCCTTAGTTCTAGGTTGCTTCTCTCCTTGGTTAGTTTCCATCTGTTGCTTCTTGTCCTGCCTTCAGGAGCTTTGGAAAATAGCTTGACTCCCTCTTCTTTGGGGCAGCCCCTGAGATATTGGAACACTGCTATCATGTCCCCCCCTCATCCTTCTCTTTGTTAAACTAGACATACCCAATTCCAGCAACCATTCCTTATATGTTTTAGCCTCCAGTCCCCTAATCATCTTAGCTGCTCTTCTCTGTACTCTTTCTAGAGTCTCAACATCTTTTTTTTCACGGTGGCAAACCAACCTGGACGCAGTATTCCAAACATGGTCTTAATATCTATGAGGAAAAGAAAGTTCTTGAGCCATCTTCGTGTTGAAGTTTTTAAGCAACAGTTATTGTGCTGATTGGGCTAATCCTCTTTAGATCTATGGCAAAACTCACTATTTATGAGAAAAAGAACGTTTACGAGTTTTCTTCCTGTTGATGTTTTAAGCACCATTTATTGTGAGGATTGTATCCCAAATGCAAAAGTTCACACTTGTAGCCCAGAAAGAGGAATATTTTTTATCTAGGACAGTAGAAAGATAAAAGCCGCATCTGAACATATGGTGTGAGGTGGTATTTCAAATAGGGTTATGCAAAGGCTTCTGTTCACGATTAGACATTTCTTTTGAACAGCTTTTTCCTCTAGATCTCCAAAGCTGAAAATTATGTCCATGAGCATCAGTATGCCTACAGATATCTAGCTTGGCGCCTTTTAAAACATTTTTTTAATGATATAAAATAAAAAGAGAAAAGCTGATCTGTTACAAAGCACAATGCCGCTCACCAAAGCCCCTCTTATCTCCAAATGCTTGTAGGCCAGACATGTCAAACACAAGGCCCGGGGGCCGGATGCAGCCCGCAAAGTGGTTTCATGTGGCCCGCGAAGCCATCCTGGAAACACTGAGGGAATGGCCCCTGCTGCCTTGGCTGTGGCCCAGGCCAGCCAGGAGCCAATGTACAATTTTGTGGTGGCCATCTATGCTGAAAAGCATTCAGTCTTAGCTCCACAAGGCCGTCTGGAACCAGCGAGGAACCAGCCCCTGCTGTGTTGGTCCCAGCCTCTGGGTGAATGCTGGGGAGGTGTCACCCTTTGTGAGGAATGAAGAAATGGACCATGCCTTGGCACTTGCCCTGGTCCCACCCCCTTCTGCCGGAGACCCTCAGATCTGTCCCACTCCTGCCCAGACCCCCACAGGCACCCTTGACGCGAACGATGTAGAGCTGGCCAAGCCCACCCAGTCAGCCACACCCACTCCATCCATGCCCACCCAGTAGGCTGCACCCACCCTGCCCACACCCCCCCGAGGGCAACCGCAATGCTGATGCGGCCCTCAATGAAATTGAGTTTGACACCCCTGTTCTAGACCTGCAGGACACTCTTTTTTCTCCCCCTCCCCAAATTCTTTTCTCCTTGCAAAGAGGGGTGCAATGACAATTGAGAATAAATGATGAGAAGGGGTGAGAGCTAAAACAGGATAACTTTTCATCGGCCCCGCTCACCGAAAGGATTGAAACAAAAGCACGCCGGTGGTCCCCTACTTGTAGCCGCAACTCAGCCGCAAATTTCTGTGCCTAAGTGAGACATTCCTTAAGGGAGTCTTGACCCATTTTACGACCTTTCCTGCCCCAGTTGCTAAGGGAATCGCGTCGGTTGTTAAATTGGTAATATGGCTGTTAAAAACTTGGGTTCCCCCCCCCAACTTGATGGGGCTTGTCAGACGGTGGCAAAAGGGGATCACACGGGACACTGCGACGGTCATAAGTGTGAGTCAGTGGGCCAAGCCTCTGAATGTTGATCACGTGACCCCCGGAGATGCTGCAACGGTCGTAAGTGGGAAAAAATGGTCACACGTCATTTTTTTTAGTGAATCGATGGAAGTTGAGGACCGGCTGTGTTTATTTTTTTTCTTGCTTTTGCAAAAGGGGGGGGGGAAGGGGCCCAACTCCCAAAGCTTTATGGCAGGTATCCTTAAGACTTGTGGACCTCAACTCCCAGAATTCACCAGCCAGCCATGGCTGGCTGGGGAATTCTGGGAGTTGAGGTCCACAAGTCTTAAAGTGGCCAAGTTTGAGGACCCCTGCTTTATGGAGATACTCAATCATCCAGATCATGCTTGTCCCAGAGGGGCTTTTTTTTCCCAAAAGCAGCTGGATTTTCTTGGGTTACTTTCTTGGACTCGTATTTATGACGGTCTCAGTGTCCCTGGGGTGTGTGTGTCACACGATCCTCTTTGCCGACCTTCTGACTAGCAAAGTCAACGGGGGGGGGGGGGGAGAGCCAGAGTCACCTAACAACAGTGTGACTAGCTTAACCACTGCAGCGATTCTCTTAACCACCTTAGCGAGGAAGATCATAAAGTGGGGCAACCCCCCCCCCCTTAACAGCTGTCTCACTTGGCAACAGAAATTGTGGTCCCCAATGTGTGGTCCTAAGCTGAGGACTCCCTGTAAGAAAAATGGTAAACGCACAACCTTTAACTAAGAGATGGGGAGACAGGCAGTAGGAGTTGGACTTTTTCACAGGGAAAACTCCGATCCCTGCACACCTGTGGATCACAGAAATCGTGGGAGGGTCTTGCCAGAGCCCCCCACATCTCTAAGGAATGCCTCTGCTGCGGAAGTATATGGAACAGCTGCAGCCCTTAGTAGTTCCAACCTCTTTTTTTCTGGGAGTTGAATAAACATCCCTTTCCTTAAACAAAAGTCTCTGCCAGGCCCTTTTCCTTGCCTCCAAGAGCTTTGCAGGCCTTTTTGCTCAGTAATCAGTTAATTGGTGAGCCAAGATGAGAAAAAATGCCTGCTCCAAGGGGAACAAAACAAAGGAAGCCCTCCCCCCCCCCACAAATTTCCTAGTCATAAATATAAATCTGGGCACTCAGCAAATTGCTATAGCGCTCTCAGCTGTCATCCTCACTTTGTGTGAGGCTGGTACCTGGGGTTGCCGTCTACTGGTGCCTGACGGAAGAAAACGTCTTGCGTGGGTTCCCCCCCCCCATTCTCATCCTACATGGATGAGAAAAGAATTCCGGTTTGTTTGTTTGTTTTTAGAAAGGCCACTTAAGAAATCTTCCAAAGGGGAAGAACAGTTTGGAGATATGATCGGAGATGGAGGGTTGAACTCAAGACGTGCGGATGCTCTATCTGTCATTATGCTTCTTTAAATATAGAACGCTGCATGAAACCAGGCATTGTGGTTTGTTAGTTGTAGTTTGCAGTTTAGCACATAAAGGTGAATCTAACTCGTTTGGGGTAGACTAACTAACGGCCTCACTGCTAGCATGACCAGTTCAGTCAAACTGGGGCGCCGGCGTGCTGTGCTTAGCCGGATCAGTGGAAGATTTTGCACTGCATTTACACAAAGTGTGAATGTTAGTTCATTTTAATTTTGGATATTTTTCGCCTTGCTTAGTGTGTCGTGTGAAAATGGCTGGTTCATTTGGTTCATTTATATTGCAGGGTATTATGCCCATCCAGAAAATGGATCCTGCCTGTAACCAGGTGATGTGTTATTGATGGATGGATGGATGGATTGATTGATTTACTTACTTATTGATTGATTGAATTTATTTGCCACTCATCTGGTAACAAAATGACTCTGGGTGGCTTATAGCATTAAGTGTGTCTTCCTCTTCAGAATAATCTGTCTTCAAATACCTAAAGGAATGTCACACCTAAGAGGGAATGGTTATGTTGCTGTAGATGGCAGGACAAGGATCAATGGACTAAGTCTGTTCCAATAGTCCTTGCCTTAACGACTGCAAGCCTTCCACAGGAAGGTTCAACCTCTGATTTGACTACCAGATCTTCTAGCCTTTAATAATAATAATAGTAAAGTTGGAAGGGACCTTGGAGGTCATCTAGTCCAATCCCCTGCTCAGGCAAGAAACCCTATACCATTTCGGACAAATGGCTGTCCAGTCTCTTCTTAAAAACTTCCAGTGTTGGAGCATTCACCGCTTCTGGAGGCAGGTTGTTCCACAGGTTAATTGTTCTCACTGTGAGGAAGTTTCTCCTTAGTTCTAGGTTGCTTCTCTCCTTGATGAGTTTCCATCCGATGCTTCTTGTCCTGCCTTCTGATGCTTTGGAGAATAGCTTGATTCCCTCTTCTTTGGGGCAGCCCCTGAGATATTGGAATACTGCTATCATGTCCCCCCTTGTCCTTCTCTTCGTTAAACTAGACATACCCAATTCTAGCAGCCTTTCCTTATATGTTTTAGCCTCCAGTCCCCTAATCATCTTAGCTGCTCTTCTCTGCACTCTTTCTAGAGTCTCACCATCTTTTTTTCAGCCAGTGACCAAAACTGGATGCAGTATTCCAAGTGTGGCCTTACCAAGGCATTGTAAAGTGGTATTAACACTAGCCAACCCTCAAAGTGACAGTTTTCTGGGGCTCACGCTGTCCTCTTCAAGAAAGAGGAACAATTTATGTCAGGTTTTTTGTTTTCAGCTCCAGAACGCGATAGAATTCAAGATTTGGAAGGAGTAAAAAACTCTTTCGTATTGTTTTGTTTTATGTTAACATATAATGAGAACTTTGTGTGCACTGCTAGCAGAAGTTCTATTAGAATGTGATTAATGTCTGTGTATTATTCTGACAAGCCAAGCATTCCTGTGGCATGCCTTGATCTTCTGAGTCTCCTTCCCCCCCACACTTCTCTTTCTCTCTGGATCTTATTTATTTATTGAACAACAAGTAATTGTGGCTTATCTTTTATTTTAAAATATAGATTTTTGTCTACACGGACCCATATTTCAATGCTGGAACCTTGCACCGTATGCCTTTTTGGCAATCTTGAGGTCATTTAGACAATCAGGATTTGTATTTGCCTTTTGGGGGGGGGGGAACCCTTTATTAGTAAAGAAGATTACTGAATCACCGAGAAACGTTATCTGTTAGTTATCTGCCTACTAACCCTCAGAGGAGGGAGGAGGGAGAACTCTGGGTATTTGAATGTTCTGCTTCTATACAGTCAAGGTACAGACAATTGTGAACTAACCAATGTGTAACCAATCAGATTATTGTGGAAAGAAGATCAGAATTGAGAGTGGAGATTTGTTCTCTGAGTTTGTGGGTTGATTTCCAAACATTTTGTTACCAGGCTAGGTAACATCTTCAGCGGAATTTAGGGAACGTCATTGTTGGTCTTCTTCTGCTCATAATGGCTTCATGTGGTCACTAGTGACCACATAAAGCCCCTATCAGCTCTTAGAAATCCATATTAGTCCTTATAAACAGAAGGACACTGACACTGACATCCCCTAAACTCTGCTGAAGATGTTACCTAGCCTGGTAATGAAACATTGGGAAGCCAACCACAATCTCGGAGAACGAATCTCCACTCTCATTCTACAGTTAAGCTACAGATATTCACCACTATTGCAAGATCAGAATTCTTTTGGGTCCCATCTCAACCATCTTGGGTTGGACCAGGAGTTCTTGGAGGTGCCTACGGCTCGTGAACTCATCATTTCTTCAAAGTTCAGGCAAATAAAATACAATGAAAGAGAAAACTGGTGCCTAAAAATCTGAGAATGTCAAGCACTGGGCAAATCAGGAGATTCAGGTAGTTCAAGCGAGTATAAAGATTTATTGCAAGCTTAAGCTCTCTACAAGAATCTGACCAACTAATAGTCAAGGGAAACGAATGGGAGATAAGAGAGGCATTCAAGGTGGGCTGGACTTAGATCTCTTGCAAGCGCACAGGGACTCATGACTTATGATGCGTTTGACCCCTCCCTCGGGCTCAGCCTGGTCATCTCCTACAGATAGTCTCCTTATGAAAGGCATTTTGTGGTGGACATTCACTATGGAGAAGATGTTCACTGGGATTGCAGCTTGGATTATACAGGTTTATGGAGAACTTGCGAGTGGAACCTCCAAACTCAATGTTGTAGCACATGCAGATGCACAGCGTGCATGTGGATGCCATATGTTGTCCCCAAGGCATTTTTGTGAGCCCCCCCCCACAACCCCTTTCCCCAGCTTTCATGAACTTTCAAAAGTTAAAATTAAAGGGACGGTTTTTAAGAGTGGAAAAGAGGGAAGATAGAACACGGGAGGAGAAGGTTAAATTTAATGGTGGGTGGGGGTTAAGAAAAATGTGCTTTTAATCTGAATATGCCCACTTCCTCTTTGTCCCGCTCTCATGTTTATTCCATTGCTTTCCACAAGATTCATGTGTGGTCTCCACAAAAGGCTACGCACTCTTATTGTTGCATTTTCCCAGAAAGCTTAGCAACCTTTGACCCTGGACTTATACCATCCCACTCAGTTCTTTCTGGATAAGAAGGAAGGGGGGAAAGAAATCCTGGCTAAGCTAGTTGTTATTTGAGCAATTATAAGTTTGGGAAACTGGTTTATTCCAACTTCTTTGGTAAGTCTTCAGTTATGGCTTTGGGCTTGCTCTAATCTCTGGTTTGGTTTCCTAAAGACACCCAAATACTAACCACTGCATATAAATATTACAGATGAAAATGAAATGGATACTAATCAAAACCTAAATGCTAAATGTTAAACGTGAAATACTAAATTCCATAATGTGTAAGTAGGTAGATAGATTAGGGTACTAAATAGTACCCCCTTGGAGTGATCGTATTAAACCTAAATCCTAAATCTCAATCCCAAATACATTGTCTGACACCTGACTTTCAGTCCAGCATTCAGCCAGAACTTCATCTGCCTTAACTCTGGAGGTATGGCTCAGATCAGAAGACATAGGTAACCTGGGATGGATTCACCAGCTGAAGGAGAGAGGACCCTTGGGGTGGTGGTGGAGTAAAGACATATTTCAACTTGGAGTTGGTTTGGGGGAGGAAAGGTCTGAGGTCAAACCTTTAGGTCTATATGGCCATTTCTCCAAGGAAAGCAGAAAGTCTGATGAGAGTCTTGTAGTAGAGGTGATCAGATGGATGTGACTCATCATTTTAGCAGAAATTTGCTGAGCCAGAACATAACTTCAGCCAACACCTCTTATCCCAAACCAAATTCTTCGTCCAGTTGAATCCATGAATGGCCTTCTTCTAGGGCAGGGGTAGGCAACCTTGGCTCTTTTATGACTCATGGACTTCAACTCCCAGAATTCCTGAGCCAGCATGGCTGGCTCAGGAATTCTGGAAGTTGAAGTCCATGAGTCATAAAAGAGCCAAGGTTGCCTACCCCTGTTCTAGGGTGAACATAATTTCCATCCCTTCTTGAAATCCACCCAAGGTGGACTTTGCTGCCTCCATCGCTGCTTCCTCTTTGGCCTCTGTTCCTTCTGTTCCCAGCCGCTGCCAATCCCCTGACTCTCCTCCAAGGCGTTATGTGACAAAGCCTAACGCATTTTGTACCCTTGAGACTGCCTTCAGCTGGTATTGGAATGTGGGAGAAAATATTGCAGCCGCGTTCTTGAGGCTAAGGGTGCTTTAAGCCTGTTTTACTCACGGGCTGGGGATAAGATGAAAGTAATATGGCAGAACAGGATGCCAAGGACGGGTGATATTCCGATTAGGTGCAAGTGAGGAGAAGGCTTAAGCACTGAAATGTATCTCTCATTCTGAGCAGGCAACTAGCCTGCTTACAACGCCAGATAGGCTGGGCTAGAGGGAGCCCTTCATTTTATAAAATAGCGGCTGGATAGTGCGTGATAGAGAAGTCCCATCAAAACTAGATTAAAATAACATCAAAGAATGAAAATAAGTGAATTCTGAGTTTAACTATGAGCCTGTCTTTCCTGCTGCGTATCTGGATACTGCAGGAGCCTCAAAACTTTGATTAGCTTAGACACCAAAGGCTGGAATGATACCGTGGATCAGCTCACGCAGTTGTAGATGGCATCAAAGCAATTGCAGACGAAAGACAAGAGTAGGCTGTATCCAGTGCTACTATGCCTCATCAGCATCGGTGGGGTGTCATAAAAACTGTTGAAATATATATATATGTATGTGTATGTATGTATGTATGTATGTATGTATGTATGTATGTATGTATACCCATCGTCAGGGTATAAACAGGTTGATGGGAGAACTTACTTATAGATGTAACCGCGTCTGCGCTCGACTCCTGGACCTCGTGATAGGTCCCGGCTGACCAATCTTTGCCTCACCTACAAAGTCAATTGGTTTGTCCTTGCATCCTTTGCCTACATGTTTATACCCTGACGATGATGGCACTTATAGGCCATCGAAAGCTTGGTTTTATTTATTAAAACTTTATTATTTATATTTCCTGGTGATCACTCTTTGTCTTTTAATATGTACATACCCAGGAATCATTCTTCTATTTTTAGTGTTGTTTTTAATATATATATATATTCACTTCCAATTTTACATGGGAGAAAACCTGAATAACCAAAGACCTTTGTATGTAGGTCTTTGGTTATTCGGGTTTTCTCCTGCGTAAAATTGGAAGTGTCTTGGCAACGTTTCGACGAAGTCTCATTCGTTATCTTCAGGCTGGTGTTTTCAGCTTCGTGCTTCAAGGAGCAATGTGTGATCATAGCTGTTTCTTCCTTTTAACTGCCAGTGGGGGTATGAACTGATTGGGTGGGATATCTCCGCCATTCCCACAATTTACTTAGATCCATCTTCTACAGCCTGGTTAACGTTGAAATATGTTGGGGGGGGGGCTTAAGCTCACAATATTTCCAGCCAGTGTGCTCCAACATCTGGAGAACAAGGTGGGCAAAAGCTGGATGATAAATAAGAGCCGAGGTGGCGCAGCAGTTAGAGTGCAGTACTGCAGGCCGCTTTAGCTGACTGTGTTCAGCAGGTCAGCGGTTCAAATCTCACCGGCTCAAGGTTGACTCAGCCTTCCATCCTTCCGGGGTAGGTAAAATGAGGACCCAGATTGTTGGGGGCAATGTAAATATATATATATATATATATATATATATATATATATATATATATATATACATTGCTTACTGGTGTACACCGCTTAGAGAGTGCTTGCACTTAAAGTGGTACATAGGTCTCATAAATAAATAAATATTGTGATAGCATTTTCATTGCTCAGGGTGATGAGGACATGAGAAGGATGGTTCAGGACGTCACAGATATCTGTTATGGTCAATTGGCCAGGCGTCATCCTGTGCTGAAAACGGATTTTGTCTGGATTCCCAGGAAGGAGGGGCTGCATTCCAGAGGAGAAAGAGACAACATAATTTCTGTGAGTGAAAGAGAATGAAGATGACTCCTCCCTAAGAGTTCCCGGACTGTATGCTTTACGATGCGTGCATTCTGCTTTACTTTGGAAGGATTTCTATTTATAGTGAAGAACAATAGAGAGATTTGCTTGGAAGAATTTCAACACGTCTTCCTTAGGCTTTGGAGCCTGGTAGTTGAGAAGATCATAACTTTTTGCAGAGGGGTGCAACCCCGCCACCAGATCCACCCAGCAATTTCTTTAAAGAACACCCAGAAAATTGCTATAAATTTCCCCCTAAAATAGGAGTGGGCAATGATGGTCCTTTATGCCAGTGGTTCTCAACCTGTGGGTCAGGACCCCATTTGGGGTCAAATGACCATTTCACGGGGGTCACCAAACCATGCTGTCCGCCATTTTTTTCCCTTTTCCCTAGCTGTCCTACTCCCTCTTATTGGTGGCCACACCCACTTGGGGGTCACCACAACATGGGGAACTGTATTATGGGGTCACGGCATTAGAAAGGTTGAGAATCACTGCTTTACGCCCTGTGGAGTTGAAGTCCACAGGTCGTAAAGGGGCCATAGTTGCCCCTGCTCTAGAATAATCAAGCGTGATCTAAAACAATAGAACGTTGACATATTTCTCTGCAAAGTTACGAAAAAGAAAAAAAAGAAAAAGAAAACCATAGCCAATATTCAGGTTTTATTTTGGATCGATCCTTCTGAAAGTGCATGGGAAAACATGAGGCTGAAGTCAACAAGATGGGAGGGTCCATGCTCAAAAGCCAGTGTGCTTTGTATTCTCCCCTTCCTATGGAGTTGAACGCTCAGCGTAGAATATTTTTCTAGGAGAAGCCAAGCCATTTCCTTCCCAGAACATGTTTCTGGCATCATCTGTGCCTTGCTGTTCACTCCAAAAGTAAGCGATGGAAGTCCTGCCCAGACAAACACTTCAGAATTAGTCCCAACCTTGGAGATCAGACTATATAAAGCTACAGAAAGAACACACTGGTATTCTGAGCTTTACAGAGAAAAGCCCCTTCATGAATCTCCACCATGGCTGTTTCTTCACTGTTGTTAATGTTTCTCTCTCTCCCCCCCACCACCACCACCACTAGGCTCTACTGCAAAAAGAAACAAAGCAGCATGGATGTTCTCTACCCCACTGTTACTTTTCCTGGATCAAGGGCCATGGATCAGGTGGCATGGAAGACTGGCACAATTGTATTCTATTCAATTACCTAGCTCTGGTCTCTGAATGTTGTATGAATCCTAAAAGTTCTCCCACTAGTTGCCTCCAACAGGACGTTTTGAGAGATCAGTCCAAGAAGCAGAGCTCAGAACTCAAGCCAGGAAGCTAAACAAACAAACAAACAAACAAACAAACAACAACAACAAAAAAAAAACCCCACACCTCAGAACCAAAGGAAATAATTATTCCAGACAATGTCTTCTTAGGAAGTCCTTCCTTTTGTAAATAGCCAGTGGTCAGTTTAAGTGGATGGAGCTATCCAAAACAAGGAAAGCTTGATTGCCTTAAGAAATAACAGAATAACAGTGTTGGAAGGGACCTTGGAGATCTTCTAGTCTAGCCCCCTGCTGAAGCAGGAGGCTCTATAGAATTTCAGACAAATGGCCGTCCAATCTCTTCTTTAAAAATCTCCAGTGATGGAGCCCCTACCACTTCTGGAGGCAAGCCGTTCCACCGATTAATTGTTCTCACAGCCAGGAAATTTCTCCTTAGTGCTAGGTTGACATCTAGATAAACATCTAAATAAACCAAAAGTTCTAGAATCTAACTTTTTCTTGCCTAGGAACCTGTGGATGAGAATATGGCCTATTCTGGACATCTGAAATGAGATGAGAGTATCAGGTTCAATCCTGTTGGTCTTCCAGTTCAGGGGTCCCCAACCTTAACCCCTGTTCTAGTTGGCAAAAATCTCCCGAAGAACTATTACGCAGTATCAGCCTAGATGAGTCCAATATGACGTCAATTGCTAATTCAACCTGTACATTTCTTTAAATTTCACTTACTGGAGTAAGTCTGTCGTAGACCATTGCAGATTCGTAAGTTTTGATCTGGCAGATCCTGATGGAATTAGTAAGGACTGAGATATACCAAAAAAAAAGTCCCAAGAACAGTATTTCCTCCAGGTTTTGGGGGAGATTTAGCAAAGTTACGTTCAAGGTCCATCTGAACTTGGAGCAGAAGAGGTATTCAAACTTGGTATTTTTCACCCAGCATCAGATGGGTTGGGAATTCCCTGTACTGTAGGTGTCTTTGTTTTATTTATCAGGAGTTTCTTTTGGATATCTCCTCCATCTTTCCAGTTTCTGTGCTCTCAGCTTCTTACTTTCCAGGCCAATACCTGTATCTAATGAAAACCAGGCGAAGTCTTTACAAAGATCAAGTGCCAATGTAAAATCAGGGTACAGCAAATTCCAAATAGACCTTTCTGTCTCCATGTGTGTTTAGCCTGGCACACGGAATATCGCTCATGCTCAAACAATAATGTGAAACATTCCTGTTCTCTTTTGAATCTCCGCCAGAGAGAAATCATATCCAGACAAAACAAGGAAAATGAAATGGAACCGTATGCCATAATGGGAATTGAGGGAAGAGAAGGATAGGATGCCTTTAAAAAACGGAGAAGAGGCGGAGGAGAAGACAGATGAAAATGCAAAAAAAAAAAAAAAAAATCAGAGAAGAAAAAGTGTTTATGAATGGAACTTGATCAACAAAAGTTGGGAAAAGGGGACATTATAATCTGTGGGCTAAGCTGACAATTAGTCTCGCAAAGCAGCAATTGACAATCCTCTGTGGCTCAGGAGTTGCCGTTCAAATTGTGTTGATAGGACTGGGTTTGTGGTTTCTCCCACAGTATTGAAAAATATTGTTGAATTTGTTTGGGTGGGGGAAAAAATGGACAAGCTGGCGGATTTCAGATAATGGGAGGGTGGTCTTCCATAACTAGTCCAAGCCTATGAAAACAAGATGAGCAGATATCTTGAAAACCCGCTAACCACAGAGCTTGTACATGGATCCTTCCTAACAAAATGAGACCTGCCTTCTCTTAGGGATCATGTCACGACTGGAAAAACCCTTTCACAGCTCTTAATGAAGATGTCATGATTCATCGAAATGAAAATCCCAAGGACCTGCTGTGGGAGGAGGGAAAGGAGAACTCCTACGTGGGTTCCCATGGAAAAATAAAGGAGATATCCTGGTGCCATTCATAATATGAATCACAGGAGCACTTGATCATCTTCTGTTTCTTGGTCAAGATGGCAGTAGTGGTTGACACAGAGAGAAATGGTCACCAGTTCTAATCATCCAGCTGAGTCAAGTATCTCAGGGATATTCATGATTTAGTTGCTTCTCCTCTGTGGTGTCTGGCCTTACTTCTGCTAACAGAGTCGTGGGGATTTAATTCGGGGTTAAAATATTGCTTATAGGGGCTGGAATGATACCAAGCGCCAGGGAAACAAGAAGAAGCCAAGGGGGATTGATGCTGGATGGAGAAGATAACACCAGCCAATATAAAGGTTCTTGATCTCAAGGGCTAGGGAAAATATAGAGATTCTGGCAGTTCAAACGAGTATAAAGATTTATTGCAAGCTTCAGCTCTCTACAAGAATCTGACCAACTAACAGTCAAAGGAAATGAGCAAGAGATAAGAGAGGCATTCAAGGTGGGCTGGACTTAGATCTCTTGCAAGCCCCAGGGACTCGTGACTTGTGACATGTTTGACCCCTCCCTCGGGCTCAGCCCCGTCATTTCCTACACCTGGATGCTTTTACACAATCTGTTCAAATCACTGTGGATGTTGGTGTTAAAAAAAAAGAGCTATAAGACATTCCCTTATATGGGTAAAGATGGGATCTTATGCAGAGTCTGGTTGTAAAAATTAAGCAACAGTGTAAACAATACTCCCCTGAGTTAAACACGGAATGTCTTTTAGGCTGCAGTTGATGTTCAATTTCCTTCCCCAGGGTTGGGGAAAATATATTGACCATGGAGGGGGATGTTAGAATAACTCCTCTAAGGTTACTTCTTAGTCTTAGAAGTGGCTGTCTTTGAGATTGGAAAGCTGGAATGCTGCTGATGTTATTGAGTTATTTATATGCTTCCAATTTTTTTTAACCTGCCGGACATCATTTTGCCAGGAACTTCCAGAAGTCCTTTTTTGAATCCCTGTAAGCTATGCCCTATCTAACTAGTTTATCCTCTGTTGGATGTCCCTTCCCTTCCCTTCCCTTCCTACTTCCTCCTTTCCTCCGTCCCTTTCCTCCTTCCTTCCGCCCTTCCTCCCCTCCCCTCCCATTTTCTTCTTTCTTTCCTTCTTTCTTCCATCCCTCCCTCCCTCCCCCTCTCTTTCTTTCTTTCTTTCTTTCTTTCTTTCTTTCTTTCTTTCTTTCTTTCTTTCTTTCCCTCTCTTCCTCTTTCTTTCTTTCTTTCTTTCTTTTTTTCTTTCTTTCCTTCTTTCTTTCTTTCTGTCTTTCTTTCTTTCCCTCTCTTCCTCTTTCTTTTTTTCTTTCTTTCTTTCTCTTTCTTTCTTTCTTTCTTTCTTTCTTTCTTTCTCTCTCTCTCTCTCTTTCTTTCTTTCTTTCTCTTTCTTTTTTCTTTCTGTCTTTCTTTCTCTCTCTCTCTCTCTCTCTCTCTCTCTCTCTCTTTCTCCAGCTTTTGATAAAACTTTGTGCAGGTTGCTCTTTTTTCCAAGCAGCCCCAGTGTAATATTGGCAAAAAGAACCACCCTGTAAAGTTTTCCTCCTCCTCCTCCTCCTCCTCCTCCTCCTCCTCCTCCTCCTCCTCTTTTTTCTGATCTCTTTGCCAGAGAACTCTAGAATGTCTACCTTTCACCCCTTTTCTGTTTTCTTTTCTTTTGAAATCTGATGCAGGAGAATTCAGTCTTGGCTGCTGCTAATGAAAGGACCAGAGTTTGACCACTGGGTAATATTATATATCCGTCGTGTGCAGGTCACCGTGGTCACCCTGAGTAGGAATCCAAAAGCTGTGTTCTCGGCTCTAAATCTGTCGCAATAAATTGCATGTGTGGTTTTGGGGGCACATACTTTTTATCATGCATGGCGTGACCCCCATGACTACTGAATTCATTCACGTCCAAAGCTGGTCTAGAATTCCATTTGTTTCCATTTGAGAAAGATGAATGTCTGCAGAAACCATTTATAGCAAACATAGTTCTTTTGATTTGCTTTTAAAAAGAGTTTTCTCTTTTCCCTTCCCTGCTTCCCTGTTCGGTCAAAACTGCTACTGGGTCTTGGGATGTATATTGTATAAAACTTTTCAATAAAAAAAAACCTGCTACATTCAAACTAACTGGAAAAATGTATTTTCTAAATCTAGCAAGTTTTTAAAAAAAACCCCACGAGCAGCCTATTGGGTATAAAAGAGCATTACAGCGAGTCCTCGCTTACCGACTGCCTCGTTTAGCGAGCATTCTCAGAAGGGTGTTAAAAATAAAGCTTTGGGGCAGGTCCTTGTGTTTACAACTATAGTGGCATCCCACAGTCACAGGGGAAGGGGGGGGATGGTCAAAAGCAGTGTAATGGAGCTGCAGGACGTTATGTCAGGTGTGAGAAATGTGGGGCGAGATTTTTTAAAATTTCCTTCTTAAACTGTGTTACCGCCTGTGATCATCAGATATAGCGGAACCCAAGGCAGTAGAAAAGAAGTACCTTCAATAATACACATTCAAATAATGACCTTTGGTACTCTAAGATCTAATGACATTTGCACTTTTGTGTGGCTTTAAACAAGAATTGTAGAAAAAGAAATCAGTGTTCATTAGTTATGTTGACCACAAATAACCTCTGATAGAAGAGAATATTTGTAGCTCAGCGTTGAACTGTGGGGTCCTTGGTGCTCTCTGAGCTTGGTGGTTTTCTTGTAGACGTTTCATGACCCAGTTAGGTAACATCTTCAGTGCTAGAAGGGAGTGGGGTTTTTGACGAGGAGGAGAAAGAAGAGGAGGAGGGGTTGGCATAGGGGGGTAGGAGGAGGAGGAGGAGGAGGAGGGAAGGACGAAGAGGATTGTGGAGTCCTTGATGCTCTCTGAGCTTGGTGGTTTTCTTGCAGGTGTTTTGTTACCCAACTAAGTAATATCATCAGTGATAGAAGAAAATGGGATTTGAGAGGAGGAGGAGGAGGAGGAGGAGGAAGAAGAAGAAGAAGAAGAAGAAGAAGACTACTACTGTCGGGTCCTTGGTGCTCTCTGAGCTTGGTGGTTTTCTTGCAGATGTTTCATTAACAACTACGTGACATCAACAGTGCTAGTAGGGAGTGGTTCCTTGATTAGGCCATTGTTTACTGTTAGCTTGTTTGTCTGAATTGGTAGCTCCGTGATTGGGGTTTTGCTGACCTTACTTCTTCTAATGAAGGAACCCCCAAGAATATCCACACCAACATTAACAGGGCTAGTGACTTGTATATAAATGGGAAGAAAACCCCACTCCCTTCTAACACTGATGACGTTACCTAGTTTGGGTAATGAAATATCTGCAAGAAGACAACCAACTCAGAGCACCAAGAACTACACAGTCTCCTCCTCCTTCTCCCCCTCCTCCTCTTCCTCCTCCTCTTCCTCCTCCCCCTCCTCCTCTTCCTCCTCCTCCCTTCTAGCTCTGATGATGTTACCTAGTTTGGGTAATGAAACATCTGCAAGAAGACAGCCAACTCAGAGCACCAAGGGTCTGAAAATCATTCCAGCATCAGAGACAATGAGGTTCTAGATCTATCAGTTGTGGAGGAACCCAAGTAGAAAAGAAGAACGAAATTGTTGGGAGCTTCCTAGAGAAATTGGATCCTTTCAATAGGAGCCAAAAGCCTTTTTCTAGGTCCCTTCCATCTTTGTCGGTGTCTGAAATCCTTCCAAATTCTTGGGGAAGACCCAGATGACCCATCACATGTGATCTCTGTGATTTACAGGATAAAAAGAGTGTCTGGAGATCATTTAATAGGAGCATCTTTTGATTTCCTAAGAGATTTTGTGTGCTGCCCATTGTCAACCATCTCCCGGTGTTGATATCACCTTTATAGTCCTAAGAAGCGATTATCTGTTTCGCCACCTCAAGCCAATCATTAGAAAGATCTTCTTAACAGCTATTAGGCTGATTTGTTTTGAAAAGATGAAGGAACTCTGCTTTGCCTCTTATGCTAATATTGGGATTATTTCTGGTGTACAAACACCCTTGATGTCTCAAGACGTACAGTATTTAAGAGGGGAAGAAGGGGCGAAAAATCAAAATGAAATCTTGCAGCACTTCTCCGAATGGAAAAACATTCGAACGCCACTGGAAAAAAGTTGACTTAGGACCATTTTTTACACCTGCAGCATCCATGTGACCATGAGCCGAGGACTCGCTGTGTTGAGAAGAAAGTTGCATCCTTAGATAGTGCCGGTGTTTTGGCTACGTTCTCGTGGCTTTCAACTTTATAGTTCTCAATGTATTATTGCAACTGAGCCCAACAGTTCTGTCCATAGGTGAGATGGTTGTTAAGTGAGTTTTGCTGCATGTTACGACCTTTCTTGCCACAGTTGTTAAGTGAATCATTGCATTTGTTGTATCCTGCACAGTGTTGAGAATAAAAGAAAAATATGCAATATATATTCCATTTGACATTATGTAACAACCGTCTTGTTTTCTGGATTTCCTTCCTTCCTTCCTTCTCTTGCTCCTTTTCCTCTTTCCTCCCTCCCTCTCTTCCCTCCTCTCCCTTCCTTCCTTCCTTCCTTCCTTCTTCCTTCCTCCTTCCTTCCTTCCTTCCTTCCTTCCTTCTTTCCTTCATTTCTTTCTTCCTTTGTCTCCATCTTTTCCTTTTCCTTCTTTCCTTCCTTCCTCAATTCCTCCCTTCCTTCCTTTGTCTCCCTTTATCTTTCTCCTTCCTTCCTTCCTTCCTTCCTTCCTTCCTTCCTTCCTTCCTTCCTTCCTTCCTTCCTTCCTTCCTTCCTTCCTTCCTCCTTCCTTCCTTCCTTCTTTCATTTCTTCCTTCCTTTTCTCCCTTCTTTTCCTCTTTCTTTTCTTCCTTCCTCCCTCCCTCCCTCCGTCTCTTCCTTCCTTTGTCTCCCTTCATCTTTCTCCTTCCTTCCTTCCTTCCTTCCTTCCTTCCTTCCTTCCTTCCTTCCTTCCTTCTTTCCTTCATTTCTTCCTTCCTTTTTCCCCTTCTTTTCCTTCTTTTTTTTCTTCCTTCCTCCCTCCCTTCCTTCCTCCCTCCCTCCCTCCATCCCTTCCTTCCTTTGTCTCCCTTCATCTTTCTCCTTCCTTCCTTCCTTCCTTCCTTCCTTGTCACACGGTCGTTAAATGAATCCGGCTTGACTTTGCTTGTCAGAAGTCGCAAAAGGAGAACGAGGACCATATGCCCTGCCAGGATGGGAACAACCTCTGTGCCCCATCAAAAGGCTGGAAGCCAACCAGCGGCTGAGCAGGGTCCCTGGTCCATCCCACTTTCATCCCTACCCTCCAAATTGGCAAGATGAAGACGGGCAGCGCCCTCCTCTCGCGCCACACGAGAAGCGATGCCCTGCCAGAGCAGCTTTCAAACTCCAGGGTGTATTTTGGAGCACCCTGGACGCCTCTCCCAAATGTTGTGCCCCTCCCGTGTGTACATGCACGCACGTAGGCCCCACATGCCCGTCTGTTAGCTGGCCCGGGCATAAATATCTCAGCTGCCTGTTGAAATATGCGGCTGGTGTAGCAGGAAGTGTTTGTCAAGCGTTTCCCTGCTTTTCATTACGCAAGGCGCAAGGCCGTTCTCAGGGGAGGGGAATCTGAATTCTTTGAAGTCCTTTGTGATGGCTGTCTAATCTGTGGAAGAGGATTACTTTTTTCTGCCAGGAGCACATGACAGCTGGGTAATTAATGAGCATCATAAAATTATATTTTACCATTGGATACCCATTAGGAAACCTGGGACGGTTGTCATCTCAGACAAAACCATGCCGGCTCTCCATTTATCCCGACATCAAAGGGAATCTCCTACTGGCTTCTCCTGAATGCCCTAATTGTGTTTGCCTTTGGTGCGGAGACAAGACTTGGTGGAAGGCACAAGGTCTCTTGCTTTGCTACACAGCCCTTGCAGACTTTGGGGGGAAACAAACTAAAAGCAACATCCTGATTGTGTGACAGGGTGCCTCTTTTATTGGGAATACCCTGCTTCTCTTTTCCTAACTTTCACTCTGGATAGATTTTTGTTTGTTTGTTTTAGTTTTCCTTTGGAGAGCCTGGGAATGGATTTTGTATTCTGCACAAATGTTGAGAATAAAAGAAAAATATTCCATATATATTCCTTTTAAGGACATTGTGTAATAATCATCTTGTTTTCTGGATTTCCTTCTCCTGTCCCCCAGCCTCTCCTTCCTTCCTTCCTTCCTTCCTTCCTTCCTTCCTTCCTTCCTTCCTTCCTTCCTTCCTTCCTTCCTTCCTTCCTTCCTCCCTCCCTCCCTCCCTCCCTCTCTCCCTTCCTTCCTTTGAGGCCTTTGAACTATGGTGCTCGAGAAGACTCCTGCGAGTCCCCTGGACTGCAAAGCGATCAAACCGGTCAGTCCTAGAGGAGATCAACCCCAACTGCTCTTTAGAAGGCCACATCCTGAAGTTGAAACTCAAGTACTTTGGCCAGCTAGTGAGAAGGAAGGACTCACTGGAGAAGAGCCTAATGCTGGGAAAGATTGAGGGCAATAGAAGAAGGGGATGACAGAGAATGAGGTGGCTGGACGGAGTCACTGAAGCAGCAGGCGTGAGCTTAAATGGACTCCAGAAGATGGTAGAAGACAGGAAGGCCTGGAGGAACGTTGTCCATGGAGTCACGATGGGTTGGACACGACTTCGCAACTAACAAGAAGTTACTGGATATCTACTGTACATTGGTTACAAGGACATTGAGGCTCTTTTTTTCTGAGTTCCCCTAATGAAGTTTGTATAAACACCGGTATGAGCCCCTCTTGCCTCTGCTCAGGGGATGCCATCAAAGCAATTAATAGCAACGGCCAGCAACCAGTCTCCTTATCTTCTATGCAGAAGCCATAAACGCAGGCTCTACTTTCTTGACCCGTCAGTAAAAGAAAAGGACTCAATTAAAATAAAATAAAATTAACGCTTGCCCCGCGGATGAAAATTGCTTCCTGCAGAGCAAAGGCATCAGGAAACAGTTTGTGAGAGAGGAGGAGGAGGAAGAAAACACCGTGGGAGCATTGTTTTTTGGGATGCAAACATACACAAGTTATTAGAACACAAGATCAAAGGTGGTGCCCCACTGTTCTCTGTTCAATGCCTCCATTGTGCTTGTATATTGATGCCTGGTAGAAAGTTAGAATGGGAGGAGGCCAGGAGTGGGGGGGGGGGAAAGGAAGCCCTTTGTACAAAGATACTTGTCACAAAGAGAAACTCACAAAAGGTGATGTGAGAAAAGGCACCAGGTGGAGTATAAACCACCCTTATTGTTAAGAAATGCAAATAACACCCCCCCCCCAACTATTTTAAAATTTCTCCCTTATCATTTGTCTAGATGCTGAAGGATTATTGAAGTACAGAAACTGCTGATTTCCACACACACACACACCCTCCTTCTCCCTTCTCCCTCTTATCTTCTTTTATTATTGGAATAAAAACCATTCGTTCGCGATTACTGGTGGGGGGGGGAGTTTTTCTACCTTCTCAGCAAAATATTTGTTAAGTTGAGGGGGAATGAAACTTCGTTTCAGCAAAATGTTTGCTACCAAACGAAGAACTGAAACTTGGAGAAAAAGGCTTTTTTGGGGGGGGAATAAATAAATAAATTCTGCGAGCCTTGTGGCATCCTGGCCTCAGATAAGGCTAATCTAACAAGTTGTGTGATTAGGAGAAGTTCTCCATTATCCTTCTGCCATAGGATCCCTGAAGATCGAAACAAGGAATAAATGCAGCCCACTATATAGTTTTGGACATTTTCAGCTTAAAAATGACACCATCTTTTTCTCTCTAACGATGTTTTAGACCGGTGTCTCTCCACTTTTTCTTCCCCACAGACTCCCTTTAAATACCTTCTGAGGCCACGGACCGTGGCCACGGGCCACCAAGACTTAATATTTAAATCATGACATTTTTTCAAGCTTTCCCAGACCCTCCCCCCCATGATAATATCACAGCCCCCCTCCCGGGGCCTGCAGACCACTAGTTGAAAGCCACTGTTTTAGACTATTTACAAGCATATCCTTACATAAGGTGACCAACTTTTTTTACAGTGAAAAGGAGGACACAAATAAATTGAAGAAAAAAATATCGTAAATAAAAGAAACATTTTATTCATTGCAACAATAATACAGACAACTTGCATGTGCCAAGTTTGCCAGCCGGGTGTTTTGGCGCGCTCAGCAGCAATTCCTATTGGCTTTCAAAAGGCAATAGCGGGAGTAGCACAGCTCATGCAAAGGTTGAAAAAAAAAAAACATCAAAAAAAGGTGCCAGAACGCCATTCTGAGCGTTCTATGAGGGGGAAAAAAAGTCCTGCAGATTAGTCTTCAAATATCAAAAAGAAGGACATGAAGGAGGACACTTTTTGAGGGAGGACAGAACTCACAAAAGGAGGACTGTCCTCCCTAAAGTAGGATGGTTGGTCACCTTACCTTACATCACTCTCAATTGCCCTCATTTATATAAGTAATAGTAATAGTAGTAAAGTTGGAAGGGACCTTGGAGATCATCTAGTCTAACCCCTGCTCAGGCAGGAAACCCTACACCATTTCGGACAAATGGCTGTCCAGTCTCTTCTTAAAAACTTCCAGTGTTGGAGCATTTACTGCTTCTGGAGGCAGATTGTTCCACTGGTTAATTGTTCTAATTGTCAGGAAGTTTCTCCTTAGTTCTAGGTTGCTTCTCTCTTTGGTTAGCTTCAATTCTGGGAGTTGAAGTCCACGAGTCATAAAAGAGCCAAGGTTGCCTACCCCTGGTTTAATGGTTATTTTCAGTTCACGGGCTGAGAATGGTTTTCTGTCCCATCTGAGGCTCAAATGCTTCTTCCTGCATCAGCTCCCTGTACAAGGTTTAGCCCGTTTGGTTCTAACGAAAGGCAAATGGGGGAAAACCAGGGACTGATTCCTTGGAGAGAGGGTTTTCCGCAGACCGGAGTGCGTGGTTTTGTGTGCTGCCTGCATCTCGTGGATGAGGCTTTCCTTGTTTGTGCGGACCAGTTGCTGGCATACCACAGCCTGGTACTGGTCCATGGACTGGGGGTTGGAGAGAGGTTTTTCCATGGACCGGAGGGCGTGTGGTTTTATGTGCTGCCTGCATCCCACGGATGGGGCTTTGCTTGTTTGTGTGGACCGGTTGCTGGTCCACAGGCCAGGGGTATATAAGTCAAAGTGCTGTTGCTATTGTACCCACTGTAGTAAGTATGTTTGCTTGTAATTGTGTCTTTCCTACCTGAGACAGGCCAAATTCAAGAATAAATGGAGACTTGGAGCTGAATTTCCCTTGTTCCATCATCATACTAACCACAAGAGAACCCTGGGTATAGCTGTCCTCAGAGTGGGGACAAGTAACTTGACTTATCATGGCTTGTACTGCCCCCCCCCCCCGGCTGGGTTTGTACAACTAGCCTCCCTAAAATGTGAATAACTAGCTAATGACCCAAGTTGCAAGAACCAAAGCAAGTGCATTCATTCAGTAAATCACGGTTAGCATGGCAAGTGAGCACAGCCACTGGCGGAGAGAGAAACGGGGTTGTGTGAACACAGCATTTGAATGGGCAGTTAAAGTAGCTCAGGGGTTTGCTTCCATCTGCCTCAGACGATCTAAGACTTGGTTTCTGTAATAGGATGGGGAACCGTGTTTGGTCTGATAGATTTTGGCAAGGCTTCACTTCCCCTCCCCAGATACGTTCCTCCACAGCACTACTGCGCTTTTATTCAATACATGTTGACAGAGCGAGTATTTAGCTCCTGCTCCGTTTGAGCCAAAATTGCCAGTTTGTGCTCAAGTTAAACTCAGTTATTTTTATGCATCACTCTTTAAGCCACTGCGATGATGAAAGAGAGTGATATATATTTACCCCCCCCCCCACACACATCCCACTACATGTTTGTGTCTGAGTTACTTACATTTTGGTTTAGGTTTATCTCTAATAACTCTGCAGAGCTTGTACACACATTCACTATTTTCCAGAAAGAGGTGCCTATATTAACAGAGTATTTTTGGGGGGAGAGGACAGAATTTTTTTGACATTGGAAAAACTAGCAAGGTTGAAAGGTTGATTACCAACAAACGTCAGTGGACTGTACCCTATCGTGATCAATGAAAAGTAATTTTTTTCTTCCTAATGTTTTCCAGAAAGTGGAGGGTCTGGATTTTTTGGGGGGAATCTATCAAATGTTGATACATTGGTTATGATAGGAATTGATCCATTGGCTTGTCATCATGTTGTGGGCTGACAGAGAGTAACTGATCCATAGCCACCCTTTTAGGTCTAAACTGTGACTAGAACTCACAGTCTCCTGGTGACTGGCTCAAATCACCCTGTGATTTTTACGCCTAAGGCAGGACAAGGATTCTCCTAGTATTGGTCCAGAGTCATCCAATTAGCTTTCACGATTGAGGTGGGACTAGAATTCACAGTCTCCTGATAAGTGGCCCAAGTCACCCAAGTAATTTTCATGCTTAAGGAAAGACAAGAATTCAATCTCCTAGTGATTGGTCCGGAGTCATCCAATTAGCTTTCATGCCTAAGGTGGGACTAGAATTCACAGTCTCCTAGTGATTGGCCCAAAGTCACCCAACTGGCTTCCACACTTAAGGCAAGACTAGAACTCACAGTCTCCTAGTGATTGGTCCAAAGGCACCCAACTGGCTTTCACACTTAAGGCAAGACTAGAACTCACAGTCTCCTAGTGATTGGTCCAAAGTCACCCAACTGGCTTTCACACTTAAGGCAAGACTAGAACTCACAGTCTCCTAGTGATTGGTCCAAAGGCACCCAACTGGCTTTCACACTTAAGGCAAGACTAGAACTCACAGTCTCCTAGTGATTGGTCCAAAGGCACCCAACTGGCTTTCACACTTAAGGCAAGACTAGAACTCACAGTCTCCTAGTGATTGGTCCAAAGTCACCCAACTGGCTTTCACACTTAAGGCAAAACTAGAACTCACAGTCTCTAGCCTGGTGCCTTATACACCAGACCAAACTGGCTCTCCATCAATGAATACTAATCTGAATATAAAACTGATCGATCCTTAAGTGCCACAAAAGCGAATGTGCAAACAGAGATGAATTAAAACCGGTGGGATTCAGGTGAGCTGCCAAGCCGTATTTGTGAAATAAACCACGATTAGCAGGATTGAGAGAATACACTCAGCCCAGCTAGCCAAGGTGCCCTCCGTACATATGGCCACTGCTAAGACTTTGGAAGTCCGCTTGCTGGAGGAGGCTGAAACTGGAGAAAGCCACACAGTCAGAGTCTTTGATTTTCAAAGCATAATAGATTTGCACAACACTCTACACAACCACAGGCTTAGCAGGAAGTATGCCTATGTGCACACCCCTTAGCAAGGAATTATGCCTTTTTGGGGAGCAATTATATTTCCACTCTGCTCGGTTATTTGTTCTTCCTTTGTACAAAAAGGGGATCCAAAACTATGAAAAAGGATTGATACCATTATAACTAGGTCATTCAACTGGAGCTTGTGACGGCAGGGGAAGGCACACACATTGCATCCAGATATGTGTAAATCTGTGTATTTATGGCCCTGTAAAAAAGCTTTTTAAGCAGTCTTGAGCAACCTGTCAGGCAAATGGAAGAGGAATTCACACTGAAGGGCCCTTGGTAAGAACTCATGCACTGATCACGAGTTCAGGTTCTGCCTTGGGCATGAAAGCCAGCTAGGTGACTTTGAGCCAGTCTTTCTCTCTCTCACTCTCTCTCTCCCTCCCTCCTCTCATTATGGTAAAATATAATAAAGGAGGGATACAATTAAGTGAGTTGATCTAAGTCAGTGGTTCTCAACCTTTTTAATGCTGCGACCCCCCAACCGGTCGTAAGTCGAGGACTACTCAACCGGTCATAAGTCGAGGACTACTCAAGTGGTGCAGCACCGTTTGCAGAATGGGACTTTTGGGGGGCTCAGCAGGGCAGAGACAGCCTGGACAATTCCTATTGGCTTTTGAAAGCCAATAGAATTAGACTCTATTCAAGAGTCTCTTCTATTGGCTTTCAAAAGCCAATAGAATAAAAGGGAGTAGCACAGCTAAGAAAAAGGGGGGAAAAAATGGCGGACTGCGTTGTTTGGCGACCCCCGTGAAATGGTTGCTTGACCCCAAATGGGGTCCCGTCCCACAGGTTGAGAACCACTGATCTAAGTTTATGGATTACAGGTAATTCTTGACTTATGAACACTATTTCCATTGCTAAGCAAGGCAGTTAACCCAGATGTGTCTGATTTTAGCATCTTTTTTTTTTTTTTAAGCATCCGGCTAAGTGAATCGTTGCTGTTAAATGAATCATCCTGTTGTTAAGCAAATCTGGTTTTCCCCCATTCAGTCAGCTGATCAGTTTCCCCCCCCCCCTCAAGACTGCAAATGGCAATCACATGACCCTGGGAGGGTGCAACGGTTTGTAAATACACACGGTATCCAAGCACCCAAATTTTATTTCTGTGACTTTGGAGCTGTTGCGACGGTTGTTAAGTGCGAGGATCGGTTGTAAATCACTTTTTTTCCCCCAGTGCCATTGTAACTTTGACCACTGCTAAATGAATGGTTGTTAAGTCAAGGACTACATCAGTGGTTCTCAACCTGTGGGTTGGGACCCCATTTGGGGTCGAACGACCATTTCACGGGGGTCGCCAAACAACGCAGTCCGCCATTTTTTTTCCCTTTTCCTTAGCTGTGCTACTCCCTTTTATTCTAGTTGGCTTTTGAAAGCCAATAGAATAGACTCTCTTGAATAGAGTCTAATTCTATTGGCTTTCAAAAGCCAATAGGAATTGTCCAGGCTGTCTCTGCCCTGCTGAGCCCGTCAAAAGTCCCGTTCTGCAAACGGGGCTGCACCAGTTGAGTAGTCCTCGACTTACGACCAGTTGGGGGTCACGGCATAGAGTCTATAGCTGTGTTCGACCTACAATTTTCTGGTCCTGCACATTGTATGTCACGATATGTTTCCTTACGACTTGGCGTCTTGGGCAAATCCAACAGACCAACCCACGTGATTTCTCAACCCTGGGCTAGAGTTGAGCCCAAGAGTTCGAAGCCAGGGTTTTATAAACCCTGGCAAACCTTCCCATCTTGGCGTTTGCCCTACAAGCTGGGCACCCTTCAAGGAACCAGCACTTCACACACACACACACGTTGCAATCTGAATTCCCCCTCGGGAGCCCCCCCCCACGTTCTCCAAAGTCTGCCAGAGAAGCCCGATGCGGGCAAAGACAGCGGGGAAAATGCATTCACACGATCACGCGCAGGACCCCTTCCCCTTCTCCCTTTGGCCAAATCGGAGCTCAACCCTGCAGGCGCGCATGGGGAAAGCGGGGGGGGGGGGGGCGAGTTTCCAAGCCAGCCCATCTGACCCAAGAGCAACCGGGGTGCGCCCTGCCCGATCCCCCACTTGCAGAAGGGGGAGAAGGAGACCGAAACGAGGAGAAAGCCCCGCCGTTTGCAGCGCGGGCGGGCGCGTCTGCTTCCTTCCTTCCTTCCTTCTCTCCCTCCCTCTCTGCCTGCTGCCTTCCTTCCTTCCTCCCTTCCTTCCTCCGTAGCTCTGGGTTCTGCTGCCTGCGCCTGGCTGGAAATGAAATACCTCAAAGCAGCCGCCGCTCCTTTTATTTCAGGAGGGCTGGGTGATTGCTTTTTTTTTTCCCTTCTCCTGGCTCTTTTTTTTGGGGGGGGGGGAGACTCCAAAAGAGCCCTTTCATGTGCCGCCCGCCTCCAATCGGCATCCAGAGGTTGCCTGCAAGTGGTCTAATCTCCATGAGGTGTCAATCACGGCCCCTGGTGGGTGCAGGAAAGTCTTTCGTAACCGCCTCTGTCTTTGGGAAGAGGGGGGGGGGCGGGCGAAGGGAGAGAGAGAAAGAGAGAGAGACTCGAGTAGCAGGAGGGAGAGAAAGAGAGAAGGCGAGAGGGAAAGAAAGAAGAGAGTGATTCGAGTCGTGGGAGAGAGGGAAAGAAAGAAGAGAGAGAGACTCGAGTGGCGAGAGAGAGAGAGAGAGAGGGAGGGAAAGAAGAGAGAGAGTCGACTAGAAGGAGAGAGAGAAGGAGAGAGGAAAAGAAAGAAGAGAGAGAGACTGGAGTGGCAGGAGAGAGAGAGGGAGAGAGAGTGAAAGGAAAGAGGCAGAGAGAGAGAGACTGGAGTGGCGGGAGAAAGAGAGAGAGAGAAGGAAAGAAGAGAGAGAGAGAGAGTCGAATAGCAGGAGAGAGGGAGAGAGAGGAATAGAAAGGAGAGAGAGAGAGAGAGAGAGAGACTGGAGTGGCAGGAGAGAGAGGGAGAGAGAGTGAAAGGAAAGAGAGAGAGACGAGTGGCGGGAGAAAGAGAGAAGGAAAGAAGAGAGAGAGAGAGTCGAATAGCAGGAGAGAGGGAGAGAGAGGAATAGAAAGGAGAGAGAGAGAGAGAGAGAGACTGGAGTGGCAGGAGAGAGAGAGAAAGAGAGAGCCGAATAGCAGGAGAGAGAGAGGGAGAGAGTAATAGAAAGAAAAGAGAGAGAGAGAGAGAGAGAGAGAGAGAGAGACAGAGAGAGGCGCAGCTGCTGTTCTCGCCGCCGCCCGGGCGCTTCGGTCTCCGCGCTGCTCCCGCCGTCGCCACTGGATGGAAGAAGCGGCCTCCGCTCGCCCCTTCCCCAGCCGGTTCGCCGCCTTGCCCCCTTCTCGCGAGTAAGCCCCGGAGAGCGAGGAGGAAGCACGTGGATTGCTAAAAGAAAAAAAAAAAAGGGGGGGGGGCTCCAGAAGGAGAAGAAGGAACTGCCACCGCCGCTGCAACCGGGACCGGGCGCCAGCTGTCCCCGCTGCCTGACTTCGGGGACCCCTCCCCGCTCTCCCCAGATCGCCGGGGCGGGAGGGAGCGAGAAGGCGGGACCCCCAGCGCCGGCCGCCAACGCTCCCCAATGCCAGCGCGAGCGCAGAGCCGGACAGAGCGATGGGGAAACTTCACTCCAAGCACGGTGAGTTGCAAAGGGGCGGCGGGAGGGCTTTGGGTGGGGGGGGGGCGCCCGCCGGACTGCGGTGGGGGGCGGTGGGGGGGTGGGAGGCCGCCGGGGAGATATGGAGCTGGGGGGGGCGAGGGGGGGGGAGGAGAGCAGCTCTTGGACCAGCTAAGCCACGATTGGGGATCTAACCATCTTTTTTTTTTTCTTTTAAACCCCCCCCCCTCACCTCACCTCTGCATTTGCCCCTCTGGATCTCTCCGCTAGCTGCTGCTTGCAAACCTCGAGAGAACCCCGAAGGTAAGCGGGGCGGCCTTGGGGGGGGGGAGGTGGGGGGAGGGGCGGCTGAGGGGGGGGGAAATAACCGGGTTTCAGGCCCTCCCCAACTTTTCCCGGCGCGGGGCTTCCTTAGAACCTTCGAAGGGGTTGCAAGGGCGTGGGGGGGGGGGGAGAAAGAAAAGTTTGCGCGCCGCTTTCCCGGCCCGCTGGCTGACAGGGTCCCGGGGCTGCTGCCTGGTCGCCCCGGTGGAAGGAGGCTGAGGGGCTGTGGGGGTGGTGGGGGGACGCTTGGGGGAGGGGGGTCTCGGGAACAGGGGGGGCCTCCCTCGCCCACTTCTCCCCCGCCGGCTCTGCTTCTCCAGGTGACAGCTTCGCCGTGAACGCCTCGCTGGCGCGGAAAGGGCTGGAGGAATGGCCGGTGAACCCCAAAGGCGACGGGGACGGCGGCTTGAGGGTCCCGCTTGAGGGCTGCCCCCACCGGGCGCTTGGCAAGGGCTCCGGCCCCAGGGTGAGTTTGTGCCTTTCCCGCTTCTCCGGCAACTCCATCCCTGACGGAGACGTCGCGGGCGCCCGCTTGCAAATGGCTGGGCCGGGCAGTGTGTGTGTTTGTGTGTGTGTGTGTGTGTGTGTTTGTGTGTGTGGAAACACTTTATCCTCTTTTGTGGGGCAGGACACCCTGAGGGTTTGGGCAGGTTTGGGCCAAGGGGCTCCTGGCTCCTGAACGTGGGAGGCAGATGGAGGGTCCTGGAATAGGGAGAGAAGGGGGGGGGGAGGTCAAAATCCGCATTACAGAGTGGGAGTTGCCTTTTAACTGGTGTCCCCTCCCTGGTCGTACCCTCAACCCCCTCCAGCGATTCTTTCTGGCCTTGCCCCTACTCTGGTGCCCTCCCATGATGGAGAGCTGCAATTCCCATCCTCCTAAAAGGGGGAAGATGCTTTCCTACGAGCTGCTGGTCCTTATTAAAGTTCGTTCCCTGAACGGATGCCCTTCCCCCAGACTTTTGAATTTAGTGCCCCTAATCCCAGAGAATAAGGTTCCCCACTCCCAAAAATTGGGGTGGAAGGCATCTGGAGAGCTCCCAGGGTTTTTTTTCCCCCCTTGATTGAGCACCCCCCCCCCTTCGGTCCCTCCCTGTGACTTGGCTGCCAAAAGGCCTTGGGATTTTCCCAGGGCGTTTTGGAGGTGGCCAGTTCCGGTTCCTTGTTTGGTAGCTTGACTTCTTGACGGGGGGGGGGGCCCTGCGGAGGGGCGTGGAAAAGGAAGATGTTTTCTGATCTTCCAGATGTTGCTCTGAGTCGCTCAGGGATCCGCTTATTCGTCATTGGCTTGCTTGCTCCCAGGCGTGCAGTGTGATTGAAACTATGGTGGCTTGTCAGCTGGGTGGGAGGCTGATTCCCACGCGCAAGGACAGCCGGTGGTGGAACCCACAATGCTTAATTAAACCATGGCTTGTGAGCGCAGCCCCCTGTAGCTGAGGTACCCTTTTTCTTTTTTGCAGGAGCCTTTAGCTCAGGGGTCCTCAAACCTGGCCACTTTAAGACTGGTGGACTTCAACTCCCAGAATTCCCCAGCCAGTCACAAGTCTTAAAGTGGCCAAGTTTGAGGACCCCTGCTTTAGCCTAACTTTGGGGATTCTGTCCCCGGTTAGTTTCACCCAAACTGGTAGTCCTCCACTTACGACGCCAATTGAGCCCGGCGTTTCTGTTGCTAAGTGAGACAAGTGTTAAGTGAGTTTGGCCCCATTTTATGACTCTTCTTAGTTCCCCAGTCAAACGAATCTGGCTTCCCTCACTGACTTTGCTTGTCGGACAGTCACAAAAAGGGGATTGTGTGCCTCCAGGACATTGCGACCGTTCATAAATATGAATCACTTTCCACGTGTCTGAATTTTGCTCACGTAACTAAGGGGATGCTACAACGGCCGTAAGCGTGAAAAATGGACATAAGTCCCGTTTTTCCGTGTTGTAACTTTGACCGGTCACTAAATGAACTGTCATAAGTCAAGGACTTGCCTGTATGTTGGATCCATTTCCCATCATTTCCAGTGTCTTGTTGGTTGAGGATGAGGAGAGCTGAATCCTACACCCACAGAGGCTATGGCGTTGGAGAAGGCTGGGCTAAAATTGTTAACGCAACAGTGCCAAAAATGCTGTTCTACAAAACTGCCTTTAGGCTTGCAATAAGTTAAGTTCTTTGCCTTGATCCCCTGCTAGAGATTTGCAGAGTGCTTTGCAGTTGGGCAAGTCTGCTAAAATATGAGATGAAAATAACGAAATAATAGGCAGGTTTTTGCAAAAGTATCAAACATGTTTTCCTGAACATCTGGATTTCAGTTTTCCCTGCTTCCAAAAGAGAGAAGAGAGAAATGTTTTTTTTTTAATTATTATTTTAAATTTGGAGGCACACCTGAACTCTTGTGTCAAGATGGAGAAACGGTTGCCATCCAGATGTTGCCGAACTAGAGTTTCTGTCACCCTTTTTTTATCAGGCGGATTACCTCTGACTGTTGGGAACCGAAGCTCATAAACATCTGGGGGGGCTACATGTTTCCCATCCTTGCTGTAAAGAGTCTTTTCTTTCGTATGCTTTAAGAAAGTCTGGTGGCTTTGGCATAATGAAAGATAATGTTTTAATTGAAAGCTGTGGATTTGGTTTTGTCCCTGACTGAGACACCAGAGCTTTTTTCTTAAAAATATGTGTATACATGACAAACTGGGGGTTTTTAAAGCAGCTTTATAGCTTTATCCTCAAATTTGCTGGCCTTAGGTCTGTTTTAACAAGCCGAGATTTATTATTTGCAGCTGGAAACCATGTTTCACCAAGCTTTCTGGTCATCTGGAGACAGCTCTTACTAACATTGAGCACTCCCCTGTGGCGGTGCATAAGAGATTCCCTGGCGTTTTAAATTTAAATAAAGCACATACAGACATGGCCCTCTTGGTTTTTGTGGGGGGGGGAGTAGTGAAATTCCACCCCTGGTGATGTCATCATGCAAATGAGGTAAATTATGCAGATGGCCTCATTTACATGGTGCTGATGTCATCAGGCATACAATCTGCAGCTGCTTAGCTTGGTCTGGACCCTTAAACACATTTGACGTTAAGAGCATACGTGCAGCTAATTCCCGATTTAGGACAGTTCATTTAGTGGCCATTACAACGGGACTGGAAAAAAGAGACTTATGATCATTTTTCACTTATAGACTAGACTAGACTAGACTAGACTAGACTAGACTAGACTAGACTAGACTAGAAGCTAAAATAGAAATAGAAATAGAATAGGAGCTGGAATAGAATAGGAGCTGGAATAGAATATAGTAGAGTAGAGTAGAATAGAATAATGAATAGAATAATGAATAGAATAGAATAATGAGTAGAGTAGAATAGAATAGAATAATGAATAATGAATAGAATAGAATAATGAACAGAGTAGAGTAGAATAGAATAGAATAATGAATAGAATATAGAGTAGAATAGAATAGAATAATGAATAGTATAGAATAATGAACAGTAGAATAGAATAGAATAGAGTAGAATAATGAATAGAATAGAATAATGAATAGAGTAGAATAATGAATAGAGTAGAATAATGAATAGAGTAGAATAATGAATAGAGTAGAGTAGAATAGAATAATGAATAGAGTAGAGTAGAGTAGAATAGAATAGAATAATGAATAGAATAATGAATAGAGTAGAGTAGAATAGAATACAATAGAATAATGAATAGAGTAAAGTAGAATAGAATAGAATAATGAATAGAGTAGAGTAGAATAGAATAGAATAATGAATAGAGTAGAGTAGAATAGAATAATGAATAGAGTAAAGTAGAATAGACCTTGGAGAGCTTCTAGTCCAGCCCCCTGCTCAAGCAGGAGGACCTATATCATCTTAAGTGCCTCTTATGACCTTTGTAGCCTCCCCGTGATCATGTGATCCAAATTCAGATGCTTGGCAACTGGTTCACACTTACGACCGCTGCTGTGTCCCAAAGTCACCCGATCCCCTTTTGCAACCTTCTGGCAAGCAAAATCAATGGGGGAAGCCAAATTCACTTAACCGGCTTACTAACAGCTGCAGGGATTCACAACCCCCGTGGCAAGAAAGGTCATGACCTGGGGCAAAACTCACTTAACAAATGTCTCGCTTAACAGAAAATTTGGATTCCATTGTGGTCGTAAGTTGAGGGCTGCCTGTATCTTTTGCGTAGTGATGGTGATGGTGGATTGTATCAATACTGGCTCTTCTTTGATAACCTTAAAGATACTAGGTAACTGGGACCTATTCTGCAATATAGATGCAAACGTGCAGAGCTTTCACTTTCATTCAGACAAGGTGGAAGTTTGGTTCTTGGCCAAACTGTTCAGTTGTGGGTTGTTTACGGAGGAGGCAGTGTGGTTTAGTAGCTATAAGATGTTGGGTTGGATCTGGGGAGACTGAGAGGAACGCTTCCATTTAGACATGACGGTTACTCCCTCCGAATCCCGCAGCATTCTCTCTGCAGGATTAAAATTACGGATTAAATTACACACACACAATAATCTTTCTCTCTTTTTTCCTGGTTGATGTTCATTTGGTCGTTCCCCATCTCCGGTCCTTTGAAGAAGAAATAAGCCAAAAGTGGAACATTCATTCTGTCGGAGTTTAAATTCTCTTGCTGAATAAGTTAATTTAGCGTAGTTCCAAATACTTGTTATAACTTTATGAAGCCATGGTTTTTTTTTTCCAATGAACAGCATAGCAATTAGATCCACTCTTCCTCTCATTTCTTTTTAAGGGGATCTTCCAAAGAATCTTGATTGTACTGCCTTCTTCATCTTCTTCTTGTGCCATATCCGTTATCGGACGTTGGCGATCATGTTGGCGATCCTGTTTTTATCAGCAGCCTACAACTTTCAAATGCCAATTTTTTTTTTTTATGCTGACCTCTTGGTTTACATACAAAGTTCAGTGCTCTGGCTTATCTATCACGGTGGATGAGAGATGCATAAACTGGCAATATCCTGAGAAACATACCCACAGTGAACTGAGGGACAGACTAGATTGCTCAGGTCTGTTGCCCCTGAAATTGGTGCAGAAAAAAAGTCCTGTAGCCTAAATCTTGGTGTCCAAATGTGCTTTTTCAACAGGCAACTTGACTTCAGACTTTTTGACCTTCAGTCAGAGCTGAAGAAGCTTCTTGGATGAGAAGCGAAACGTCTTCAAAGAAAAACAAAGTCCAGTTGTCTCTTGAAAAAGGCTAACATCTCCATTAACACCATGTTAAGCTTGATTAGAATTTACCCTGGATAGACTGGTTGTTTTTTTTTGTTTTTTTTTTGAAGCTTATCACTTCGTACAAGCCCTTTTAGCACGTTACACTAACCATGGGTGCGGAAAGGCAGTTCGGTGTAAATGTCTTTGGAGATTCTCAATTATCCAGGTCTGCAGTTGTCCCAAAGGCGTTTTTTGAAGAGGCAACTGGATTTTCCTTGGTTTTTTTTCCCTTGAAAATGTTTCACTTCTCATCCAAGAAGCTTCTTCAGTTCAGTTGAAGAAGCTTCTTGGAGGAGAAGCGAAACGGCTTCAAAGAAAAACAAGAAAAATCCAGTTGAAAAAAAATCCTCTTGAAAAAGCACCTTTAGGGACCACCATCGCCTGGATGATGGAGAATCTCCATAGACACTTAATCCAATGATGTTTGTGTGTGTGTGTGTGTGTGTGTGTATTTGTGTGTGTGTGTGCTTTCAAGGCAGAGACGTCATCCTGCCAACAAAACTGCTTATAGTCCAGGCCATGGTTTTTCCAGTTGCAATGTATGGCTGTGAACGGTGGACCATAAGAAAGGCTGAGCACCAAAGAATGGAGGCCTTTGAACTCTGGTGCTGGAGAAGACTCCTATGAGTCCCCTGGACTGCAAGGCGATCAAACTGGTCAGTCCTAGAGGAGATCAACCCCAACTGCTCTTTAGAAGGCCAGATCCTGAAGTTGAAACTCAAATACTTTGGCCACCTAATGAGAAGGAAGGACTCACTGGAGAAGGGCCTGATGCTGGGAAAGATGGAGGGCAAGAGAATAAGGGGACGACAGAGAATGAGGTGGTTGGATGGATGAAGCAGTAGGTGTGAACTTAAATGACTCCAGAAGATGGTAGAGGACAGGAAGACCTGGAGGAACGTTGTCCATGGGGTCGGGATGGGGCAGACACGACTTTGCAATTAACAACAACAACAAGTGCTTTCAAGTCAGTGTTCACTCCTAGCAGTTACCTGGGCTAGTTCCCTGTAGCTTTTTGGCAAGGTTTTTCAGAAACAGTTTGCCATTGTCTTAACCAGTGCTTTTTTTCTAAAAAAAATAAAATAAAAGGTGCTGGAACTCACACACGTCATACAACTCGCCTTGCCTACCCTACAAGGTTCCATCCAAAAAAGGTGCCGGAACTCCGTTCTGGGCGTTCTATGAGAAAAAAAGCCTTGGTCTTAACTACCTAGAGCTGACACAGAGTGGCTGGCCCAAGGTCACCCAGCTGGCTTTGTGCATTAGGCAGGACTAAAGTTCGCAGTCTCCTGGTTTTTAGCCTGGTGCCTTAGCATTTCATCAAACTGCCCCTAAAGGTCCTTTTTCAAAATGCAGCTGGACTTCCTTGGTATTTTTCCTTGAAAACGTTTTGCTTCTCATCCAAGAAGCTTCTTTAGTTCTGAACTGAAGAAGCTTCTTGGATGAAAAGTGAAACATTTTCAAGGAAAAAACCGAAGCCCAGTTGCACCTGGGACAGCCACGGACCTGGATAATTGAGAATCTCCATCATAGACATTTACACCAAACTGCCTTTCCTCATCCATGATTAGCATAACCCATTAAAAGGACTGAGTTTGCATGAAGTGATAAGCTTAAAAAATAAATACATCCAAGATTAATTCTGATCAAGCTTAAGATGATGTTAATGGAAATGTTAGGGCTTTACTGACTTGCTAAACCTGTTGAGCGAACTCAGCCGTCCATGGGAGTAGACATTCCATGTTGGGAATGTATAATTTAATTCATGGTCTTGAATTTCCCAAAGCAACTCTCATGAGCAAATGAATTGTGCGTTTGATTTTGTAACATGGTCCCTTCATCATAATGGGAAACCACACCCCTAGTTTCCATCATTGTGGTGTAGCAGGATGACTCCAGCACTCTCAAGCAAGGATTGTGGTCAACTGTGACCTAAGTGGTGGTGGATAAATTAGGGGCTTGTCCTATCTTGAAGTATATAATCTAAAAATCCCCAAATGCTGGTAGATGGTCTTCTCAGCTCTTGCCAAGTTTGTTACCCTTTTGTATTTTTCATTGAGACAGATGGAGACATTCTTAAAGGCCCAGCTGTTGAACGATGTTAACTACAGATAGTCCTCGACATAACGATCACATCTGAGCACAATATTTCTGTCGTTAAGTGAGACAATTGTTAAGTGAGTGTTGCCACATTTTAAGACCTTTCTTGACTCAGTTGTTAAGTGAATCATTGCAGAAGGTCGCAAAAGGGGATTGCATAACTCCGGGACACAGCGCCCCTCATAAATAGGAGTCAGTTGCTAAGCGTCTGAATTTTGGTCACATGATCATGGGGATGCCGCAAAAGTTGCAACTGTGAAAACGGTCCTAAGTAACTTTTTCAGTGCCATTGTCTCTAAAAGAACTTGTGTCGAGGACTACCTGTTATTTAGTCCAAAGCAAATGAAATCTAATTTATTGCATTGGTCTTATTTCTTAACTCTGGGTCCGCCTCTGTTGGAAGCCAATCATAGGCCAAAAGAAGACAAAAACCCTTGATTTAAATTTATGCAGATTACAGTCCACATGCTAATATTGCTGATGGTCATCAGCATCATCCAAGAATGGAGATCATATAGAATTGGAATTTTAACCCAATGGTTTGAAGATTAACCTTGGATTCCATCACAAAAGGGACACATTATTGGTGCTCGACCTGGGAAAAAATATGGCTTAGGGCTTGTTTTATTAATAATAGCACGAATGTTTTTCTCATCTTCCTGGAGGACTAAGGCTGATTCAATTGTAGTGGCACGTTGAGGGCTGCCTGTATTATCAAGAGGGATTGAGTTTCAGACAACCGTTTCTCCAACCTTGCTTAGAGTTGTTGAAGACCCTATTTCCATTCTTGCTGTCGGAATAAATAATCTGATGCAGAATTACAGGATGACTCTCAATCTTGGGTTCCAAAACATGGCACCCAGTCCTTCTAAGGCAGTGGTTCTCAACCTTTCTCATGCCGCGACCCCATAATACAGTTCCCCATGTTGTGGTGACCCCCAACCACTTATACATCACCGGGTGCCAGGGACGTGGCCAAAGAAAAGGGGGGGAAAATGGCGGGCAGCCTTGTTTGGCGACCCCCCTGAAATGGTCATTCGACCCCAAATGGGGTCCTGACCCACAGGTTGAGAACCACTGTTCTAAGGGAAGGGCTGTGTTTGTTGAGTTTTATCTTCATTTCAGACTCCGTTGCTTCTTTGTAACAAGCTTGTTTTACCCAATTTGAAAGTTGTTGAGAAATACGTCTTGAATGAGACATCATACACACAAAAAAAAATACACCACAAGGAATGTATATATATATTTATTCTGTTTTTCACTACTGTCCTAAAATGAAAGTTCTGATGTCTTTCACTGTCTACAAATGTTTGACTCTAGATATTTTTCGGAGAACATTCATTCAAAAATGGGCATGGGGAAAGTGTGATGGAGCAGACCAATGTGCCAGTGATATATATATTTTTAAGCGAGATTAAATTAGTTTACTGCTCAATTGCCATTTCGAGTGTTTGAAGTTTCAGTCACGCTGTGGGGATGGGATTAACTGAATTGTCCAGTAATCCGACAGAAAGCTGGTCTGGATTCCGTGGCAATTACTGTCAGACAATAGTTTGGTATGGTTACAAACCATAACAGGGTAGAAAGCTTCTAGCATCTCTGTGCAACATTTGTGCCGGAGGTAAAATTGTCACAAGGATTGCTCTGTGTTGTGAAATTCGGCAGAGTTGAGTTTAAAGAGGCACCAGATGGAGCTGGCCAAGAAGAGATGATGATCTGTGTTTATTTGGGTGTGTTTTCTGAATTGTTCATATCTGATAGAGCTGCTTGTAAATTCGGATCCTGGCGAGCCTATGAGAATGGTTCTTGTGTTTACTCTCTACTTTAAGAGAGAATGAAACGCTTGGGAGAAAGAGACTGTAAACAGTAATAATTGAGATTGATTGTGGCTGAGTCAAAAAAGCAAAATAAAGGTAATGTTCCCTTTGAATTGGACTGAGTTCCTGGTGACTTCACCGTCAAATTTATGTAACTTTTCTTGGCAAGTATGTGGAAGTAGGTTTGGCAATTGTAAGACAAATCAACTTCAACACCTAGAATGCCCCAGTCAGCAGAATTGGGGATTGAAATTCACCCATCTTAAAGTCGCCAAGATTGAGAAACGTGATTAAGGAAGTTATTTCAATTTCCTGATTGGCCTTTAACTCTGATATTATTGATGGTTTACCATCCGGGTGTTAAGCAGGTCCAATCTTGCTTAATTTCTTGAGGTCAGGTAAGGTCTGCTAAGTTTAAGCACATTTGGTGTGTAAAGAAATTGGTGAGAAGGGATATTCAGAACGTGACTAGAGACAGACATGTGCAAGGGCCGAAGACTGAAGAATCAGAATTATGGAATAACAGAGTTGGAAATGACCCTGGAGGTCATCTAGTCCATCCCCCGCTCAGGCAGGAGACCCTATACCATTTCAGACAAATGGCTGTCCAATCTCTTCTTAAAAACCTCCAGTGATGGAGCACCCACAACTTCTGAAGGCAAATCCTTGCACTGATTAATTATTCTGTCAGGAAATGTATCCTTAATTCTAGGTCAGTTCTAACTAATGGTTTCCATCCATCAGCGCAAGAGAAACGAGGGCCAGGGAAAAATCTGGTTTAATCCCCAGAAGAGTCCATTCGTGTACACAAAGCTAAATGAGACGGATAGATGGATTTCATGCCTAAATCTGGAGTTACTTTTCATTTGATTGTATGGGGTAAATTCTAGCAATCGTGATATAATCAGTTAACCATGGTTTATATAGCCGCGCTCACTCATTTAGTTTCTTTCCCTCCCTCTCCAATTTAAAAGATTCACTTCAAAGGAGAAAAAAAATATGTGCCTAATAAACAACAAAGATGAAAATGATCTGGACATAAGGACTGAACCCAAATATCATAAATCGGAACAGCTTTCCTCTCTCTCAAAGATAAATAAACAAGCCAGCTTTTGGCCTAAAAAAGAAAACGGGAATTCTGGAAATCAAACGGTCTGTTGAGAAGTTCATACTTAAAAGATCCGTGGCTTCGTTTAAGGTTGAAAATCTAATCTTTGTGCTGCCTTGTGCCGGAGAGTGTCTCCGTGCTGAAAATGGGATTTTCCTCTTTTGAAGGGGGCCAACGGAACGGTGCGATGGCTTTAAGCCCCTCATCCTAAAATTTGCTTCTTCAGCAATGGAGGGGTGAGAAAAAGTGCTGGGCCGGCCGTTTGCTCTCAAGTTTTTTTATCCCTGGAAGATGCCTTTGTGTGGATTCTGCCACCACGGAGAGCCTGGAGCTGCTAAATAGGTGGTGTTTTTATAGCCTCCTCGTTCTTTGCCTTCCCAGAGACTTTCTTTTTACGACTTTCTTTGAACTTGGCTTCAGAATGAAGGGAAGGAAGGCGGGGCGGGGGTGGGGAGGCGAGGGGAAAAGAAAAAAGCCGGAGCCCGCTGGAGTATTGAAACTTTGTAAGGGCTGATGCTGGCTTCAGAAGAAGAGAAACCTGCATGCAGAGATGATCTTTTAAAACAAAACAGAGTGTTGCGCTGGGGCCACCTCCCGCCAGTATAGCCACTGGCCTTTATAGAAATTCTGGAAAGGGCACGGCTTAGGTTTCCTGCAAGTGTGCTTCAAAACCTGGTTGAAAAGTAAACTGCAGATGTTCAGGGGGCCTGGTAAGAGATTCTTTTTTTTTTTTTTTTTACTCGTCTGGGTGGTTTATTTTCTTTCCTTCAATGCTCTGGCAAACTAGACAGTTCCTGCTGTGGAAGCCTGGGGCTCTACTTTTCCTGGTTCTCAGGAAGCAGAAGGCTGAAACTCACTCAAAAGCGAGATCTGCATCTCTCTCTGGCAGGAGAGAGACTCTGTGGCTCAAGTTGCCAGTCCACTGGGTTGCTTTTACTAGTAATAGTGGTTAAGACGGCACCCTGACTTCCAGTCCTGCCTTAGGCGTGAAAGCCAGCAGGGTGACTTTGGGCCAATCGCCAGGAGATGGAGAGTTCTAGTCCCTTCTTAGGTGTGAAAGCCGGTTGGGCGACTTTCGGCCAATCACCAGGAGATGGAGAGTTCTAGTCCTTTCTTAGAAATGAAAGCCAGCTGGGCGGCTTTGGGCCAGTCACCAGGAGATGGAGAGTTCTAGTTCCTTAAGCATGAAAGCCAGCAGGGCGACTTTGGGCCAATCGCCAGGAGATGGAGAGTTCTAGTCCCGCCTTAGGTGTGAAAGCCAGCAGGGCGACTTTGGGCCAATCACCAGGAGATGGAGAGTTCTAGTCCTTTCTTAGAAATGAAAGCCAGCTGGGCGGCTTTGGGCCAGTCACCAGGAGATGGAGAGTTCTAGTTCCTTAAGCATGAAAGCCAGCAGGGCGACTTTGGGCCAATCGCCAGGAGATGGAGAGTTCTAGTCCCGCCTTAGGTGTGAAAGCCAGCAGGGCGACTTTGGGCCAATCACCAGGAGATGGAGAGTTCTAGTCCTGCCTTAGTATGAAAACCAGCTGGGTGACTTTCATCCAAACCCCCTCTCTCTCTCAACACAAGCCACTTCACAGGGTCGTTGTCAGAGGAAAATAGGAATACTGGATATGTTTATTGTCAATTATTTCCAGATTTTAAAAATTATTACTTTCCCCCCCCTTCTTGTACCCATTTTGCCCATGCCAGCTGAGCAGGACAAGGGCAGACTGGACTTCTGAGTTCATGTGACCTAGCTAAGCAGCTGGATACTGAGTGCCATACCTCTGAAAACTGCTTTCACTATGATGGGATTCAATCATGCACCATTGGCTAAACGTCCTGGAACCTATATGGTCGCTTTCCCTGATCGTTCGTTGACAACCTTGATGTCCTCAGATGGTTTGAATGCGGTTCTCATCAGTCCTGCAGCCTGCATTTCCAGTGGCAAAAGATAATGAAAGTTCTCATTCAGACACCACGCCAGGCTGTCTGTCCCTGATATAATAGACACGTTCTTGCAATTAAGGCGGGGCTTAATTTCTCCCTTGCTTGATTACTTTGGCCTAGATTGCACCAATAGTTACTCTAGCTTTTCCCACCATGTTGCACACATTAGTATTTTACTCAAGCTCACTTGCAAAAGTGGAAGGGCCTGATATCGCCGTTGTGAAAACCTGCCAACTTCCCCCCAACTCTGATTGGCCAACACAATTCCACTACAACATGTGCTAAAAAATAGGAAGCACCTACAGTCTTGTTTACCTCTTTACCAGGGTGTCTTTGGAGTTTTCAGAGCGTTGATTTTTTGATGTAATGTTTTGATGGTTGTGCTGTCTTTCTGTAGCTTGTACTGTATCTTTATCATGATGAGCCAAGGTGGCGCAGCAGGTAGAGTGCAGTACTGCAGGCCGCTTTAGCTGACTGTGTTCAGCAGGTCAGCGGTTCAAATCTCACCGGCTCAAGGTTGACTCAGCCTTCCATCCTTCCGGGGTAGGTAAAATGAGGACCCAGATTGTTGGGGGCAATGTAAATATATATATACATTGCTTACTGGTGTACACCGCTTAGAGAGTGCTTGCACTTAAAGCGGTATATAAGTCTCATAAATAAATAAATAAATGATGGCTATTTGGATTTTAAGGGATGCATCGGAGCAGTGTTTTCCAAGTTTGGCCACTTGAAGACATGTGGACTTCAACTCCCAGAATTCCTCAGTGAGCATGCAGGCTGAGGAATTCTGGGAGTTGAAGCTGGCACGTCTTTTAAGTGGCCAAACTGAAGAAAGACTGCTTTACTTAGAAGACCTGTTTGTTCAGCGTGAATTGCGATGAAGCCGTTGCACCTAAAGCTGGATATAGCGTGTCGAGTGGCAGATGGAAAAATGGCCCCGGATCCTGTCCTTTAAAATAGAAACAAGGTTCTGGTCCTCATGGTGGCAGGTGAAAAAGAATAGGCCCTTTGTTTTTTTGTTTTAAAGTTGAGAGGCTAGAAAGAAGTCCAGAAAAAAAGAGACTCTTGGTAAGTTGCAGGCTCAGATTTTATTTGGCTCTCATCATTTTTTAGGAGGTGTGTAGATTTCTCACTGGCTTCTGGGCTGGGCTGAGCAAGGATACTTCTCTGCATGTCTGGAATTTCACTGGGAAATGAAATGTCTCGCCATTCGCATCCTTCAATGGTGGGTGACCTACGAAGGTGCCATCCTTTTAAAAAAAAATGACCTTACCAATTCTAAGAAGACCCCGTCCCGTTAATGAAAGCATTTACAGCAAGCATGAAAAGGAATTCCGTTTGATGCCTTTCTGCACCCTGCCTCCCCCCCCCCCAAGGGATCAGAGAAAGTTTAGAACAAACTTAAGACTCTGTTGAAAATCTTAAGTGGGAAACTTGGTGTTCTGCCTTCCTCAAAGGGAAAAACAAAGAGAGGGAATCTCTCTCTACTGAAAAGCTGGACACTTTTAAGTGTTCACATTTGACCCCTGCTCTCATCAGTGGTTGCTCCCGGCTTGGAGAAACTAACCAAAGATCACTGTTGCCATCTCGAGTAGAAAGCAGCAGAATCCATGGTGGTTTGGTTTAAGGTAGTTTTGAAAACTCCTATTATGTTTATTTTCTAGCAATCCAAAACACCGGTGTTTATCTACTTATGATAGACTCCAAACATCAAGACAAAGACACACTGAATTTCTTCTAAATGGTTTTCTATGCCTCACTTAGAGGCATAAATCTTGCCGAACTAAAACAATGGGACAGGTAGACCTTGACTTACGACGGCAATTCAGACCCAGATTTTGGTTGCTAAGCAAGGAGTTTTTAAAGTGACTTTTGTCCCATTTTACGGTCTTTCTTTCCACAGTTGTTAAGTGAATCATTGCAATTGTTAGGTTAGTGACACAGTCGTTAAGTGAATTTGGATTCCCCATTGACTTTGCTTGTCAGAAGTTTGCAAAAAGGAGAACCCATGACCCCCCCCCCCGGACACTGCAACAGTCATAAAAATGAGTCAGTTGCCAAGTGTTGGAATTTTGATCACATGACCCTGGGGATGCTGCAACGGTCGTAAATATGAAAAACGGTCACTTTCCATTGTAACTTTGAACTGACACTAAATGATTATCATTAAAAGGATATTCTGAGAGCTTCTAAGGGGAGCTATCTTAACTCTCTTCCTCCCAACCCAAGTATCTAAATTTCCACTTTCTCTGGGTCCTCGGGAATGCAGCCCCTCCCTCCTGGAATCCAGACTACATTCCACCACATCCTGACCCCATCGAGCTTTCTCTCCTTTCCGGGAACTCTAAAATCATGGTTTGTTGAACAAGCTAGACACTTGATTCCGACACTGTGTAGTCATGGATTATGATGACTGGCATTCCTACAACTTACGAGTTGCATCCTGGCATGCTTTTGATTTGGGCCCACTGTGTTATATGAGCCCAGCCATTTCTGGTTTAGTCATTACACCATGATTAAGTCAAACATAGCTAACGTAATTCTATGTACCTGCTATAGTTTAGCAGGATGTGGGAATCAGACTCTGGGGCTGTGGCAACGGTCGTAAGCGGGAAAAACGGTCACAAGTCACTTTTGTCGATGCTGTTGGAACTCTGAACACTCGCTAAATGAACTGTTGTAAATCAAGGACTATCTGTATCTCAGGTGGTTAGATTTTTTTTTTTTTGCCTTGGGCTACCCACATTCCCTCCACATCTGCCTCTGTGTTAGTTCTGAGGAACTGGCCTCTCTCTGTGTGCGCCTGGGTGTTATCGGTCAGAGAGTGTTTATGTCTGAGCTGTGGTGGCTCTGCCGGAGCATAACATGTTTCCGAGCATCTCTGTGCCAGCTTGAGAGGATTAGGGCACATTGAGGTTCCCATTAAAGCCTAACACTGTGATTTCAAGATCTGTGGAAGGAAAACTCATGCTTGAGTGTTTGATCTCGGGGTGATGCTGTGCACGCCGTGAGGTACGCATTGCCGGGATCAGCTCGGGTGGAAAGAGAGAACAAAGGACCATCGTGCAGGAGAAATGGGACAGGGGGAGCTGCTCTGGAGGGGCTTTCATCTGTCGTGTGATGTGTGCGGTGGAGGAAACGTGCACACCCTCTGCTTTACTTATCTGCCAGGAGAGGGGAGGAGGAGGAGGAGGAAGAGGAGGAGGAAGAGAGGGCTTGATGCCCTTGGAAGAAGTAGCAATAGCAATAGCACTTAGACTTATATACCTTTCACCGTGCTTTACAGCCCTCTCTAAGTGATGTACAGAGTCAGCCTATTTGCCCCCAACAATGAGTCCTCACTTCACCAACCTCGGAAGGATGGAAGGCTGAGTCAACCTTGAGCTGGTGAGAATCGAACTTGTGGCAGTGGGAATGCAGCGTTAGCCTGCAATACTGCATTCTAACCACTGGGCCACCATGGCTCGCTCCTTCCTTCCTTCCTTCCTTCCTTCCTTCCTTCCTTCCAATAGCACTTACATACCGCTTCACAGTGCTTTACAGCCCTCTGTAAGTGGTTTACAGAGTCAGCCTATGGCCCCCAGCAATCTGGGTCCTCATTTTACCGACCTCAGAAAGATGGAAGGCTGAGTCAATCTTGAGCCTGGTGAGAATTGAACTATCGAACTGCTGGCAGCCCAGCTGGCAGCAGAATTAGCCTGCAATACTGCATTCTAACCACCGCACCATCACAGTCACTTGCCATAGCAGCTTGTTCAGTGGAGAACAACGGAGACACAAAGAAGGTGGTGTGTTCTTTGGCCAGAGAAAAGGCAAAAACTGGAGAGGACCACGGGACCTAACACAGCTGGAGGAAAGCAGCCCAAAGCAGGCCCTTGCTTAATTCAGTGTGACTTCACTATATCTGGATGAAGCTTTGATCTTCTTTTATCCCATGCAGGTGGATTCAGCACGGGCACTGAAAGATGTCATTTTGTTCTGAGGCTAAATGAGCACAGGAGTATCTTAACAGAAGCTTCAACTTGATTCCTATAAACAGTTCACTTAAGATCTTTTGAAGCTGTTCTTTTAATTTGCAAGGGATGAGGTTATTTTAATTTGTTTCGAATAGTCAGATTGTGAGATAACTTTTTTCCCTTCCCCTCCCCTCCCTTGAAGTTCAAATTGCAGGGCAAACGTCTGAATGGGACTGAATTGTTTGTTTTAATCTTGCAATTTAGATTTGGGTTGGACTTATCTCACACACACACACACACACACACACACACACACACACACACACCGGCAAGGAGGTTTTTGTGCATTTGTTTCCGTAACAAAGCGAATTTAAAAAGTAGGGAGATGCTTGGAAGAAATTCTCAAGCAGAGGAAGAACGAAGCGCAAAAACCGAAGCCTCTTTTGTGGTGGAAGAAACTTTTTGAGGAACTGCAGGGCAAACTTTGGCATGGCCTTCCTCTTTTCATCTCTCTGCAATCGGATAGTGGGGGGTGGGGGGGGGAAATCTGGGATCGCTGCCAGATACCAAGCAGATTTATATTGTTGCTTATCCTTTGAACATTCAGAAATTTTGGAGTCTCTTCCCTGAAACTCATGCCGAAGTCTCAGCATTGACAGGTGGTCCACCAGCTTTGCAAGCGCTTCTTGCATTCTGTACACGGTTCACGGTGAGGCTTTATGTTAGCCAATAAATCTTAAGTAATCCCTCGATTGTCTTCTGATACCTGCTAAACAATGTGACACTCTAAAGGACACGCCCCCCCAAACAAAAGATAATTACTAATGCCAATAATCTCCTAACCAATGGGTTTAGGGAAAGCATCCATTAGATCTTCGAGGAGACATACAAAGGGTTGAGCTTGATGTGTGAACCAGGCCACCAAAGTTTGCAAGTCACCTCGTAGGCTGACTTGCAAACTTTGTGGGCACCAATGGATGTCTGCTCTGGGGTCCACCAGCCTCTCTAGAGCACTAGGTTTTTATTTGGGTGCCGGGAAGAGACCTTGCAACTTCTAGCATTGTCTTTATTTAGAATCCAGAGTCTGTAGATGTTCTAGGTCAATGGTTCTCAACCTTTCTAATGCTGTGACTCCATAATACAGTTCCCCATGTTGTGGTGACCCCCAAGTGGGTGTGACCATCAATAAGAGGGAGTAGGACAGCTAGGGAAAAGGGAAAAAAATGGCAGACAGCGTGGTTTGGCGACCCCCGTGAAATGGTCATTCGACCCCAAATGGGGTCCCGACCCACAGGTTGAGAACCACTGTTCTAGGTGCTTCTGTAGACCTTTTAAATCACGGGCGGGCAACTATGGCCCCTTTATGACCAACTGACTATGGCTCAGGAATTCTGGGAGTTGAAAAGCACAGATCATAAAGGGGCCCTAGTCACACATCTCTGCTTTGTTGAGAAGGATGCCCACCTACCCCGAACAGGGAGGGAGAACTTGCTTGAGGAGAAATATGAGCACCAACCTGACAACATACTTTGTAGACATTTGGGGCTTGACTGTGACCCAAGAGCAGCTATCTGAGAATAGCTAAACCCCCTTTCCCAAGCGATAGTCATTTTGTGTACATTCCAGGAGATGTTTTCCAAACTTTGCATATGCCCAAAGTTGACAAATTTTGTAGAGCTTGGTCATCTTGGAGGAAAACCAAAATGTCATCTAACTGTCTCAAGAGGCAAGACATGATTTGAAATCAGACAAATATCCAGTAACATTCTCAAATCAGCTCCAAAGGCGCAAATAAACATTTTGTGACTTCTTATCAGGCAAGGTGTATACAAGATTAGGTAGATCAGAAGCAGGAGATAAAGGAAACGATCTGTCTTGACGTTGGCATCTATTTGAGTTAGAAGATTAGAAAGCTGGAGGTATCTGCAGATGTTGCTATCAAGACTCTTCATGATGCTAGAACAGCATGGTTTAACGTGATGTCTGAAATCACTCAATGTGCTCTTATTATTAATGACTTACCAGCTAGTTTTCATTGTCTAGAATGACTTTCTAGCTTGCAAAAACTAAGTGTCCTCCCACATCCAGGAATTTGGAACAGGAGGTGTCATGGTATTCTCTGTCTCGTGTTTGGGGAGGGGCTTATCTTTTAAGGATGAGGAAGGACATTGTTGAAGTTACTCAATGGACAGGCGACAGGTGATCTCGGAGCAAATGTGGTTCAAATGACCTATCCCACTCTTTCATGAGTGTGTCCTGCCTGGACAATGTTTTGCTAACTTCAAAGGACTTTCTGGGCTGGCTCTGAGCCTCCAGACCTTTTTTGTTCAGCTCATGAACCGTGTGTGATTTGGTGGAGGTATGTGATGTTTTTCTTTAAACAGCCCTTGCCTACGTTGAGATGAAATCTCACGCTCCAAGTTTCTAAACACAAAGGTATAACGTAAGGTCAGGCTTTGTCTGCCTTCAACTTTTTAAGAGAACGGTTTATGATGTGTACTTCAAACAGAAGAACAGTTTATAAAGGATAGGAATAGGAAGAAGAATCTCTCCCCCTTTCCCCAAGCTTCTCTTTTCATTCCCGCCATGCTGGAGAATTCTTAAGTTGGAGAGCAAGCAGATTTTTCTTTGCCAGTTATTCACAGATGGAATGGTTCATGTTTTGATTTAGTTTCTTTCATCAGGGTTTAAACTCCAGCTAGACATTGTTTGGCGCAAATTACAGGCAGGAAGTAAACTGGGAAAGTTGTGTGTGGCTTCTATTCTTCCATTGGATTTGAACCGTCAAAGTAGAGTCGGAATGAAACTCTAGTCTACGTTCAGAGTGAGTTATCCAAAGGAAATTGTCTGGTTTTAATTGAATCAAAGGCCAGATCCATGTTTTAAGGAGGACAGGTGGGTTCAAGAGTAAATTTAGATGGGCAGGGAGGCTGGTAACCAAGCCATAGAAAGAATAGTTGAATGAGTTGAACATAGCACATTTAGCTCAATGGAAAGGAAGAATGAATGGAAGAAGTAAAGGAGGCCTTCAAGCATCTGAGAGGCTGTCAAGCAGGAGAATTGCCCTGGCTGGGGAATTCTGGGAGTTGAAGTCTATGTGTCTTAATGTTGCCAAGGTTGAGAAATGCTTAGATGAAAGGATTCCATCCGTACATAAGTCATATTTTGTCTTTTCATCTGCTCAACTGGAAGCGAGACAGAGCACACAATAGAATATTAGTCTTGTTTATCACTTTGGCTTTAAATCCTTACCTTGGACATCTCTGAGCCCAGGTGAAGTGTAGTGGGGGAAGTCCCAAGACCCGTCTTCCTGGCCAAGAGGTTAGCCAGACATTTGTCCAACATCGCATTACGCTGCAGAGCTATTTTAAAACCTCTGAGTCTATGCCTTTTAACGTAAAAAGCCTTAACAGCCCAGAAGAATAAAGTCAGCCTGTAAAAAAGCACAGTAAATTGACATTATTCTTCCATGCGTAAGAGAACTGTGACTAAGTAGCCGGAAATATTCTATAGTAAAGTCTTTATTTCCTTCCTGTCCCCTCCCACTTCCACCCCCCCTTTCTCCCCCCCCAACCCAAGTTTCTTTGTAGGGGTGCTTCTTTCCGTGGTGTCAGCAAAACGAGCCCTTTTGAAAAGTTTAAAGAGAATTTGTAAAGGAGTTTCAGGGTAAATTGGGAACTCTGGAAAACGACGCACATGAGCGAGCTCTCAGCTGCCCCCCTCCAAAGGAATTTTCTATTCTTCATCCTGCCTCTTTTTATGTGATATGTTGATCTGCTTTAAAATTTCATCTTTGTACTATATTTGCACACAAGATCTCCTCTTTCTTACTTCCAGGGTAGTAGTTGATAGTTTTGATCCTTTTTTCTGTATAAACTGTGCCCCAGCATGTTGACCACAGAACCAAGAGTCTTTGGGGTTGCAGATTCCAGGCATGTGAGAATCTGCTTTTGGAAGTGTGAATATTTGATACCAGATCTGGCTTTCCCTTAATATTTATTTATCTCCCATCTTTGTTATTAAGTTTTACAAAACTTCTCTGGCAGTTTTGCTCCCTGGATTTTAATAGGAGCACAGGAATGACCCAAGATGATTTTTGGATAGCCGTAGACCCACCTGGGGAGGGGAGTCTTGAAGATTCCAGTGTGTGGGAGCTCTAGGAAAATCATTAGTTATCCATCTTCTCTCGGCAGTTCGTTTTCTTAAGCATACCTGGATTTTAATTTCACTTTTTAAATTTTATTTTCACTTTTTTTATCTTTAAAGGTCTACAGCTTATACCTTACAAGAGAAAAAAGTGACTTATGAGCGTTCTTCACACTTATGACCATTGCAGCATCCTCATGGTTATGTGATCAAAATTCAGATGCTTGGCAACTGACTCGTATTTATGATGGTTGTGGTGTCACAGGGCCATGTAAGTCATAATGGTTAAGTGGATCACCATGTCACCGCACCCGATTTGATGACCTTTTTGAGGAAAATGTCACAATCATTAAGCAAACACGGGGGTCTTCAAGCGAACCCATTTTCACTAATGGTTGTTTTTTTTGCTAGAAATTGGAAGTAAATGCCGGAAACCAACAAAAGATGCCAAAAATTGGGGGTCACGTGACCACAACATGCCTCAAACAGTCATAAATGTGAGCCAGTGGCCAAGCATTCAAAAATCTGATCACATGACTCTGGGTGGGCGGGCTCTCAGAATTTTGAAAACGGCTCACAAATAGCTATCTGGAGAGGTCCATCATAACTTTGAACGGTTGCTAAGCAACCAGTTGCTAAATGAGGACTAGCTGTACACTCTTCTAGATTTAGAGAATGGGGCTGTTTTCGTCATTTTAAACCCGGGATGGGGATGCTATGATTCTCCCAATGTTGCAAAATTCAGTTTTTAACTATCCTTGGTCCCCCCCCCCCGCCGCCACTGGAGAGGGATCCAGGAAGCGATAGGCTTTTGAAGTCTCCTAAAAAAGAGAATATCCTCTCTTTTGGCACTAAAAATTCTGCCCTAAAGGTTAAGAGACAGAATTGTTAGGTTCCCATGGAGCCTCAAAGTTTTAAAACCATCTTAAAAATAACCAAATGACCTTCTCCGGAATGTTATTCTTGGCCACGGGAGAGTTTTTTAACTTGTTGACTTGCCTTAAGTGAAATGTGTGTCAAAATGTTTACGAAAGAATTCAAACGGGAGGCTCCGCGCGCGCGTGTGTGTGTGTGTGTGTGTGTGTGCGCGCGCGCGGGCGCGTGCTTGTAGCTTTTGGGTGAGCTGGGATTTAGAATGGAGAAGCTTTGTAATCAGAAGAACCAGGGTGGGCTGGGGTCCACGGGGGTCTCGGGGTCTCTTTGTGTTGTCTGGATAAGAGGCACCCCACGTCTTCTCCAGAGGCTGCAAAATGTGACCATGGTGGCTGAGACCGAAGAGGCGTTCCTTACTGGGAGACCAGCTTTAAATTCTGCATGGTCCTCTGGTCTGTCCCCCGTATTTATTAAATGGATTTTGCCCTGCTGCTTCTCAGCTTCGTTGCAAACAGGATAGGCCGTTCGGAGTCAGCGCTAGCCAGCCATTGCTCTCTCCCACTGAAATTTATGGGCATTGTTAGTTGTGACGCTCATTTTTGAATGGGTTTGAACAATGCACCTTGGGAATAGCTTCCTTAGAATACCGACCCATAATGCAAAGAGCCTGTTAAGTAAAGATGGCCTTTTTTGAACTTATAATACATAGGATCTAAAAGCAAAGAGATTCAATTTGTACCTTTCCCCCTATTATTTTAAACATCTTTGAAAGTTCAGAACCATTTCCTTTAAATTATGAAAACTAGCTTGGGGCCAGGTTTGGAACGTTTTAACACTCAGAATAATAATTTAAAAAGTATCCTTGAACTGCTCCTTCCTTCCTTCCTTCCTTCCTTCCTTCCTTCCTTCCTTCCTTCCTTCCTTCCTTCCTTCCTTCCTTCCTTCCTTCCTCTCCCTTTCTTTCTTTCTTCCTTTCTTTCTTTCTTTCTTTCTTTCTTTCTTTCTTTCTTTCTTTCTTCCTCTCTCCCTCCTCCTTTCCTTTTCTTTCCTCTTTGTTTTCTTTCTTTCTCTTTCATTATTCAAAGCTTAAGAGAATTAAGGCAGTTTCCTTCTCTCTGAAAAGGAGTTAATAGCGTCGTTAAGCCCTTTAAATACATAAATAAAGACAACTTCTCTGATGAATATTGGATTATAGAGATGAAGTTTATATTCCATGCGTTGGGTGGGAGTGCTCCTCTCCTCCACCCCCCCCCACAAAAGACCCAAAGAATCTGACTGCACTAATCATCAGCTGTTTCTACTGCTCCTCCCTTCGTGAAGATTAAGCCAGATCTCTCTGCTTATTAAGCCCTGCCAGGGGATTCATTTTTCTTAGCTTCTTAGATTGTGCCAGATTTTTTTTTTTGTTGTATTTTTTTTCTTCTGCTCCTTTTGGACAGTTCCCTCTTAAGTAGCCTCGCTTGTCCCAAAGCTGATGTCTTTCCAATTGGTCAGTGTTCAAACTCTTCTAATCCTTAGCCAGCAAGGCACCGGTGCTGGATAAGGATTAGCTAAACTCAAGACACGCACATTCTGAAGGCATTAGATGGGGGGGTGAGTTCGCTTAACCTTTTTGATCCTTGGTGGGAAGGTGGCGGACCTGTTCCCTAACATTTCGAGGGCTTCATTATGCAAAGACTGGCTGGCTTTTTCCAAGGACATTCCAGCCATATAGGATGTCTGATCTGGTTCCAGGAAGTGCTCTAGAGCAGGGCTTTTCAACCTTTTCACCCATTGTACCATTTTTAGGATATGGCAACATCCAAGTACCACCAGTCGCCTAGCAAGGTGTCAAAAACTTGATGACTATGGAATTCTGGGAGTTGAAGTCCACATGCCTTAAAATTGTCAAGGTTGAGAAACACTGGTTAGGTGTTCATGTTGGGAAAGACTCTTTTTTGAAGATTGCTTTAAGAGGAGGAGATTGATTGCAACTTCCGATGCAGCCAGGAAGAAAAGGGTGGATGATATGCACAGAGTCTTCTTCATCCTAAATTTGTTGGCTTGGACTTAAAAGTCCCGGAGGTGTTCCTAAATTACAAGTCTCCTTGGCTTTTGTAGTTGTAAGGAAGGATTGCTGCAAATACTAGAGTCAAACACTGTCATCTCAGGGGCAGGGTTTTATTTTTGGTACAAGAGACAATCTTGCTATTACACAGAGGTCACCTATATTTACACCTCCCTACAGAAATAATTTCCATATAACACACATCAGACTGCAGGCTGAGATCATCTGTCTTAGTAAGAAGGAGAAGAAGATCTGTCCGACTGTCTTAGCAAGGACTTATTTTGAGATGCCAATTGATTGATGAACAATTTTCTGAATGGGGAATTAAAAAAAAAATGGCCTTGGGTGTAAGTATGCCATGCGGTGGCACCCTATGGCCATCTCAGTAACATCTCAATTCCTACATGTATTTTCCTGAGCCCATATTGCTGCTGTGTGGGCCCAGGAAAAAAAAAGGGTCCTTAAGGAGCAATTGTGAGGTGCAGAGTGAGTGTCCACATGAACTCAGAGGCACTTTTTCAGCTCAAGATCCAAGTACTGGATATCTCTTGTATAGAGCTAGTTTGATGTAGTGGTTAAGATGCTGGTTTAGAAACTAGGAGACGGTGAGTTCTAGTTCCACCTTAGATGTGAACATTGGCTGGTTGGAGATCATGAGTTTTAGTCCTGCTTAAGCCATGAAAGCTGGTTGGGTGACTTTGGACCAATCACCAGGAGACTGGGAGTTCTAGTCCTGCCTTAGATAGGAAAGTCAGTTGGGTGACTTTAGCTCAATCATTCTCTCTCAGCCCAATCACCTCACAGGTATTTTTGGGAAAATAGGAGGAGGAGAGAGTAGTATCCATGTTCACCACCTTGAATTACCTATAAAGTAATAAAGGTATAAAAACATTCAATCAATAAAAAAATATAGCCTGAATTCTCTCAATGAACTCAGAGGGACATCCAGGGAGAAAAATTATTATGCCTTTTTCAGATTGGACAAGGTCAGAGACCAGAAAGCATCAGCAGCCATCTTAGCACCAGCGAAGGATAAATCAAATAACCCCATCGCTTCCCAAAGATAATTAAATGTTCAAGCTCTCCAAACGCAAGGGAGAAAAACAACCGTTTTTGAGACACCGCAAGGCTAGTTTTGGAGTAATATTAAGTTGGAAGAGAGACACAGAGAGAACGTAGCTCCTTCTTGGAGCATCCTGAAGTATTTGTAGTGCTCACATGGCGAAACTTGGGATATTTCCAGTCAGGCATTGTGAAAGATTGTTTGGTTTCCATTTCCACAGAGTGCGTGCATTTGAAGACGATTTTAAACAAAGCCACGGAAATGAGAGATGACACAAAAGGGAGAGGGGCATTGTTCTCCCAGCTTCTTTATTCCTGGAAGATTTTGGCAAAAAAAAAAAGTTATTTTTGTCCCATGGAACAAGCCATCGCTTTGACCCCAAGAGAGTGACCCGTCCTTCCCCCAACTCTCTCTTTCACAACTCACAAAGGGCCAGAAAAACAGCTGCACAAATGCTTTGTGTGACACTCATTAGTGGGATCCCCCCCCCATAAAAGCCAATCACTTCTCTGCCTTTTGCTGGAGGAGTTCCCCCCCCCCCTGTGTTTTTGCAAAGGGATGTGATTGTGCACTTGAGTGTGTGCAATTCAGTTGCTTTGGGTTGTTTGGAAAATAAGGCAGTTTGTCCTGTTTTCTTTTGATTGCTGAATTAGATGTTTGGAATTGCTCCACGCTTTATAGAATGGTAGAGGCAGTCCTAGACTTAGTTCATTTCATGACCGTTTGGAATTACAACAGCGCTGAAAAAAGTGACTTATCACCATTTTTTCACTTAACTTTCACTTGCAGCAACCCTGTGGTCACGTGATCCAAGTTTGGCTCATTGGCAACTGACTCATATTTATGACGGTCGCAGTGTCCCCGGGATCAGGAGATCCCCTTTGGCAAACTTCTGACAAGCAAAGTCAATGGGGAAGCCTGATTCGCTTAACGACTGTGTTCCTGACTTAACAACTGCAGGGATTCACTTAGTAACCGTGGCAATAATGGTTGTAAAATGGGGCAAAACTCACTTAACAAATGTCTCGCTTATCGACAGAAACGTTGGGCTCGATCGGTATCTGTGAAGAACGCTCTCATCTTCTTCTTCTCCGCTCCTAAAATTTAGTCCTAGTCTTTGTGGGGGGTTGCTTTCCTGCCTGGGCAGGGGGTTGGACTACATGACCTCCAAGATCCCTTCCAACTTTGTTGTTGTTGTTGTTGTTGTTATTGATCATCGCACAGTCAGCCAGATGTTCAGACTGGATTTGGCATTTTTGTCTACCTATCAAGTCCTTCCCAAGGACCTGGAATAGGCAGAAGTGGATATTATCATCATCATCATCATCATCATCATCATCATCATCATCATCAATGTTATTATTCTCAAACTGATTTGTCGCCCATCTCGCGGTTTGAGGCGTCTCTGAGCGATGAGGATTATAGGTGAACATTTTGGTTCCATGCATTTTGAAAAGGTAAAGATAAAAACTGCCTTTTCTTTAAAACTTTTGTTTTCTTTTATTTGGTTTCCCCCCCCCCTTCCATCCTTCAAGTTTGAAGGCCACGTAAAGGGCTTTAAAAACAATGATAACAACAAAGCGTTGATAAATTCTATCCTGCAAGCTCAACTTTTTTGTTTTTAGCAAAGCCCGAATCATACAGGGAGTCCCCTCCCACATTTCACTAGCCTAGAAAGAACATCAGCCCTTCTTAAAACGGCCTTTATGGGATGGTAACAACATGACATTGAATATTTTGTGTCTCACGGAGCTGAGGCTTGGATATATACCGTTTTGCTCAAACTTCGCTTTTGGAGGTTGAAGCCGGGGGGGGGGGAGACCTTGTTAAAATGATAGATAATGGATAAATTTCATATTTGAAGAGAAAGAGCTGAGCGAAAGAGAGATTGGGGACCTCTGTCCATCTGTCTTCCTGTATCTAGTTTCTCCATTAGCTATCGTCAAAAGATGCTTCAGAGCTTTGACTTCCAAAGCAAAGTTACCATACAGGTAGTCCTTGACTTATGAGCCCAACATTTGATAATGATAATGATAATAGAATTGGAAGGGACCTTGGAGGTCTTCTAGTCCAACCCCTGCTCAGGCAGGAAACCCTATACCATTTCAGACAAATGGTTGCTGTTTCTGTTGCTAAGGGAGACAGTTTCCTGCCTGAGCTGGGGGCTGGACTATAGCAGGGCTTTTCAACCTTTTCACCCATTGTACCACTTTTAGGATATGGCAACATCCAAGTACCACCAGTCACCTAGCAAGGTGTCAAAAACTTGATGACCCCCCCCCAAAAGGAAAAAAGTGATGAAGTACAGGTAGTCCTCGACTTACAACAGTTCGCTTGGTGACTATTCGAAGTTACAATGGCACTGAAAAAAATGCCCCCCAAGCCACAGCCGAGCAAGACACCTGCCTGCCCACCCGGCTGCGCTCTTCCTCCTGTCCGAGGTTTTCATTATTGTGAGCATTTCTGTTGAGGATTGGCAGCGGGGGTGGAGTGGGGGGCGTTTGGTTTTTATTCCCTCCGTCTGCTGGGTGGTTGCAGCAGGTTTTGGTCACTTCACATGACCCTGGGACACTGTGACCGTCATAAATATGAATCAGTTGCCAAGCATCTGAATGTAAATCACAAGACCCTGGAGAGGCTGCAACAGTCCAGCTAATCAGCGCTTCTTCAGGGCTCAGCAGAAGCATCAGGATCAGTGCCGAGCTCCAGCTGGAGCCTGGTGCTGATCCTGGTGCTTCTGCTGAGCCCTGACAGCCCTGCAGCTCCAGCCCTTTCTCGCTCAGGCTTGTGCGGTGCTGCCACTGGTTCAGCCCATTCCCCTCCCCCACTACCACTTTTCTAGGATGGTTGCGTACCACCTGCCAGGTGCCAATGTACCACAGGTAGTACCCGTACCACTGGTTGAAAAGCCCTGGACTAGATGACTTCCAAGGTCCCTTCCAACTTTATTATTATTATTATTCATTAGATGTGAACCTCAGTCAATTGAACATTCAAATTGGCTGGCGCTGATGGTTGACACGGGTTGCTGCCAGCATCCTAGGTATCAACCAGGTATCTCTTTAAAATCTAAGATGATGATGATGATGATAATGATGTTGTTGTTGTTCAGCAAATTTTGCCCCATTCTATGACTTTTCTGGCCAGCGTTGTTAAGGGAATCCCTGCATCTGTTAAGTTAGTAACACAGTTGTGAATTGAATCGGACTCCCCTGTTGACTTTGTTTGTCAAAGGTTTGCAAGAGAGGATCACACAACCCCTGGGGACTTTGCTTGTCTAGAATGGGACCACCAAAAGGGGTTCTCATGACCCTGGGATACCGCAACCTTCCTAGCTATGAGTTGGTTGCCAAGCCTCCGAACTTGGATCACGTGACCTCGGAGGTGCTGCAGTGGTCGTACGCATGAAAAATGGTCACGAGTCTTCTTTCTAAATGTCGGCGTAGCCCTGGGTTGCTTGTCAGAGGCGATTGTAAATGAAAGTTGGGGTGGAATGAGAATATAAGTACTCCTTGCTTTCCGGCCTTTATTGGAACAAACCGGAATGTTTGTTGTAAGTCCTTGTGGTCGTAAGTCAAGGCACCGGGTAACAGAACCTGATTTTTTTTTTTTTTTTTAACTATACAGCAGTTGTTAACCATGGTCATGCAAGGGAAGAGGACAGAATATTTTGCGATAGCCAGAAGTGCTTTGCAGGTTGTGAGCTACCCTTTCAAAGGCCGTGGCAATGCTAAACGGTCTTTATTTATTTATTTATTTATTTATTTATTTATTAATAAAATTTATATGCCGCCCAATCCCTAGGGACTCAGGGTGGCGTACAAAATTAAAACAATAAATATAACAATAAAACAATAAAATAAGTGCATTCATACAGCATGTCCAGTTGTATCCCGTCCCCCCCCCCCCCGAGGACATCAACCCCAGGCCTGCCGGAACAGGAGAGTTTTAATGGCTTTCTTAAAGGCCGGCAAGGTGGGAGTAGTTCGAATCTCGGGGGGGGAAGTTGATTCCACCAGGTCGGAGCCACCACAGAAAAGGCTCTTCCCCGAGGGCCTGCCAGCCGACATTGTTTGGCCGACGGGACCTGAAGGAGGCCCAATCTGTGGACCTCACTGGTCTTTGGGAACTATGCGGCAGTATGCGATCCTGTAAGTAACCTGGTCCAGTCCTAAGTTGAGAACCAAGATTGTGCCTTGTGTCTTTGATGCAGGCTATGTGGGTCTGTAACACCCATCTCTCGATTTTTCACCCTTTTTTTTTAAGAACTGCGTTAAGGGTTTTTGTGTATTTATGCTGTTTAACTCTCGAAACAAATGGCCTCCATGTGGAGTGTAACTTAAGAACACCCAAGTTTTAAACTTCCTTTTTCTCAGAATTTATGGAAGCCAGCAGTAATTCTACCCTTTTGCTTTTGGGGGGGGAGGAGGGGGGCATGCTAAGATCTGTTTCAAGATATTTAACGAAAACACCAAGGCAAATTTAAAAGCATAAATCCTGCATTTTTCACAGCCTGATTTAATGTAGCTACCATATGTCTTAAATACAACACTAACTTCTGAGCCGGGTAGTCCTTTGGAGAGCAATAAATGTGTTCCTTCATGACACCAAGTGGTGGTTTCCTTGCCAAGAGGCATATTCAAAGATTTATTAGGTTCTCCCTCGCCCTCCTCTTCCTATTTCTCTATCCCCACCAAATTTCAGCATACGTGATTGGAAAATCCTTTTCTAGTTAGGCAGGTGGACCCGATGCAAAATCCACGGAGGCTTTGCAAGGTTTTGCGGGGCCATGTTGTTGTTGTTGTTGTTGTTGTTGTTAATTGCGAAGTCGTGTCTGACCCATCGCGACCCCATGGACAATGTTCCTCCAGGTCTTCCTGTCCTCTACCATCTTCTGGAGTCCATTTAAGTTCACACCTACTGCTTCAGTGACTCCATCCAGCCATCTCATTCTCTGTCGTCCCATTCTTCTATTGCCCTCAATCTTTCCCAGCATCAGGCCCTTCTCCAGGGAGTTCTTCCTTCTCATTAAGTGGCCAAAGTATTTGAGTTTCAACTTCAGGATCTGTTGCGGGGCCATATTTGAGTCCAAAGTTTGCATGGAGTTGGTGTTTCAGAAGACTCCTGGGAAAAAAAAGATAAATCCATGGCATTTAGTACAGTTAGTCTTCGAACTTAACAATGGTTCGTTTAGTGATTGTCCAGAGTTACAACAATGTGAAAAAAAGTGACTTAGGACTGTTTTTCACACTTATGACCGTTGCAGCCTCCCCGTGGTCACGTGATCAAAATCCAGACGCTTGGCAACTGATGGTTGCTGTGTCCCGAAGTTACGCGATCAATGGAAAAGCTAGATTTCCTTAATAACCAGGTTTAACAATAGCAATGATGGGCTTGCTTATGAGTAGATTTTAGATTATTTTTAATAGTTCAGTATGGTTGAATTTATATTATTTTTAGTATTATGGTTTAATTATATTATTATTTTTTGTTTTTAATTTGTTAATACTTGTTTTCAAAAGGAGTTATGGGATTTGATTGATAGTATAGCTGGGTTATGTTAGTTAGATTATGTTTTGTTTATTTTTCACCTTGTAATCAGCTCTGGGAAGTGGGGGAGGTGGGGAAGGGGTGGGAGGGTTTGGGTTATAATGTATTAAATTTGTAAAACTTTTAATAATAATAAAAAAGCAATGATGGCAAGCAAGGCCATAAAATGGAGCAAAATTTGCAACACCTGTGGCAAGGAAGATTGTCCAGTGGGAACAAAACTGACTTAGCCACAGAAGTTTTGGGCTCAATTGTGGCCCTAAATCAGTGGTTCTCAACCTTTTTAATGCCGCGAGGACTACTCAACTGGTGCAGCACCGTTTGCAGAACGGGACTTTTGGCGGGCTCAGCAGGGCAGAGACAGCCTGGACAATTCCTAATGGCTTTTGAAAGCCAATAGAATTAGACTCTATTCAAGAGAGTTTATTCTATTGGCTTTCAAAAGCCAATAGAATAAAAGGGAGTAGCACAGCTAAGGAAAAGGGGAAAAAAATGGCGGACTGCGTTGTTTGGCGACCCCCGTGAAATGGTCGTTCGACCCCAAATAGGGTCCCGACCCACAGGTTGAGAACCACTGCCCTAAATCAAGGACTACCTTTGTTCGGTCATTAGGAGGAATTCTGAACTTTGAATAATCAATATTCTACCGGACGTCTAGAACCCAGCTGGACATCTAGAACCAGCCAGAAGGAATAAGCTTCACTTCTTCTATATCTGAGACTCAAGTCTTAACAAATGAGGAGTTCCTAATATCCAATTCAAATCCTTCCTTTAAAAAAAGAAAGAAAGAAAGAAAGAAAGAAAGAAAAGCAATAAGAAGGTGCTGAAAAGCAGAGTTCCAAAAGATAAATATAAGCTCTTTTGAGATGTCTGTTGAGATGAGATATTTGGCTTGAATGTTTTGTACGGCTGCCGATTCAGGACAGCATTAAGATTTTTTGAACAATGTTCACACGGGTCATTTGATTTTAGAATTTCTGTCTTTCTTGATCTTTCAAGCAAACCTTGAATAAATAGCCAGAGCCGTGGAACTGTGAATGCTACCCGTCTCTTTATTCAGAAGCATCTACTGGGGAACTCTAGTATTTGCATGTTTGCAGTTTTGCTGAAACCTTAATGTAAACTATTCATGCAATGATCAGATTCCCAGCAAGCTGGCTCCGTTCTTTACCTCTTCGGCCGGGCCATTCAGACATGCATTTTTATTTAATGCAAAGAAGAAAGTGTGCTTTTTTTCTTTTCTTTTTTCTTTTTGCTTCCAAAAGAACAACTCACACAGATTTGGGAAAACTGCCAGCTCTAAAACTGTGTTTATGTATGTCTTTGCTTGTAACGTTTAACATCTGAGTCAAATTGCTGGTTCAGAAAGCTGTTTCATGCTTCTTCTGTTACATTTTGCTTCCCCCCCCCCCTTTTAAATGAATCTTTTATTTAACAACCCCTCTTCTTGTAGGAGGGTTTGGAAAGGCCCTGATATTTACAAAGCTTCTGGGGGGGGGGGAAACACACCTTGATTGTGGAGATGAAGGCTTAAATGGTAGTTTGGAAAAAAAACAGCATCTGGAATAATCGAGGAAAATACTCGGTAAGGTTGGATTGACAAGGAGAGAAGATCAAGAGCTAGTAAACCATTTCCATATTTAACAAAGCAGAGGTGAGCAGAGAGGAATCACGTTCAATCTCTGAATCCCTTGTTTTCTCCTTATGTTCGTTGTCCCAAGTGGGACAATGTTGAGCAGAAAACTTCTACAGACTATTAGGGAAGTTCTGAAATAGGCTTCAAAGTGAATTTGCTTCCCCTTTTTATAACCCCATGTGTCTGCTTAGGAAGGTAGAGTTGAGAGAGAAGGAGCTTTATTATTGAGTTTGGCTTAAAACCTTGACCGTGGTCCATCCGCTGTAGTGTTTGATCATTCTCAAGTTTCACATGGTTCCTGGCTTGTCTTCCACTGTGCTTAGTCAAGGTGATCTTCTGCTGCTGTGGATTAGCTTCTGTCAATCGGGACACCATCTAGATATATGGATATGAACCCTGGAATTCTTAGCAAAAACTGTGCTGGCTTTGAGTTTGGGGAGTTGATATTACGATGCCTGGAGATTGCTCAGATTAGAGAAGGTTAAGGCCCTTTCTAAAACAAACATTGGCCTGAAATGTTAATTTGTTGGTATGGATGAGCTGTGTGTTATACTGTAGATCGGGGCTTCCCAGCCATGGCAACTTAAAGATATATGGACTTCAACTCCAAGAATTCTGGGAGTTGCCAGAAGGTTGGAAAAGCGTCTTAAGTTGCCAAGGTTGGAAAACCCAGATGTAGATATGATAACCATCTTTCTTCTTTGGTGGCCTGTTGAAAAGAGCTGTGAATGGTGGAGGAGATATGGTCTTATTGACTTTCAGTTGGAGAAATGGTGGCTCTACACAGAATGTCCTGTAGAAGCGACTTGTTTATTTGGTGTGGACCTTCTCTACATTATAACCATTCTCTGCATTATAACCATTTCTCTACATTATAACCATTTCTCAAGAGGAAGGACTCTCAAATTTCAGATGAATATCCCCTTGAGAAAGCTTCTTCTTCTTCTTCTTCTTCTTCTTCTTCTTCTTCTTCTTCTTCTTCTTCTTCTTCTTCTTCTTTCTTCTTCTTCTTCTTCTTCTTCTTCTTCTTCTTCTTCTTCTTCTTCTTCTTCTTCTTCTTCTTCTTCTTCTTCTTCTTCTTCTTCTTCTTCTTCTTCTTCTGCTTCTTCTTCTGCTTCTTCTTCTGCTTCTTCCTCTTCCTCTTCCTCTTCCTCTTCCTCTTCCTCCTCCTCCTCCTCTTTGCACCCTTTCTAAAAGCCTATTCCAAAGAGAGCAAAACCTCTCTTAATTATGGATTCATTGCTTTTTCCCCTTGCCGTTGCTTCTATAAAACCTTGACTGTGATTCATTAAAGCATGTGGGATTTGGGTCTGTGCCATCTAGGTTGCTATAATTGGTTAATCTAGCTTTCATGCTTGCATTTGTGTGCAGAATTAATATTATGATTAGGCTGTGCTTTTACAAAGCAGAAAATCTCTCCCTTTCATCAAGCCATTTATCTGAGAGGGAGTTATTGTTTTTGGAAAGGCAGCTTGTCTGTTGCACCAGAAGATAATCCATTTAGCAGATCACTTTTTAACTTTCTGATGTGGGTTCTACCACAACTCCACTTGAAGATAGTTCTTCTCTAATATCTGTTCAGATCTTATTACATACACCGGATTTTTTTTTATGTCAACCTTGGCTTTTTTTTTTTTTTGTCGTTCCTAGATTCATTTCTGGAGGTTGAAGTTATAAAAACATCTCTGTCTGTAACTTAATTCTTCCTCACTCTTTAATGAACTAGAGCAGCCTTTGCTTGGTGGGGGTTCTCCAGATGTTCATGGAATCTGTTGGGACCCTGGGAAGTTTCAAACCAGCACATCTGAGAATCACCAGCTTGGGGAAAATATAGTTTAGGTCAATGATGGTGAACCTTTTAGAGACCGAGTGCCCAAACTGCAACCCAAAACCCACTAATGCATCATCGGGTGCTGGGTGGGTGTGGCCCATTGGGGGGTGTGGCCCATTGGGATGGGCGTAGCTGTGGTGGTAACGGCAGACTGGGTGGGACTAAAAAGTTCAATCAATCAATTCCAACTTTGCAAGATCTTTTTTTTCCCACAAGAAGTTGAAATTGACTGATTGATTGAACCTTTTTTGGGGGAGGCACACGGTTGTGGAGACCTAAATTGAAAAAGTTTTATAAAACCCAGATGAAGACCTAGGACTGGGGCAATGGCACGCGTGCCCACAGAGAGGGCTCTGAGTGCCACCTCTGGCACCCATGCCATAGGTTCGCCACCACTGGTTAGGTTCTTGGGTATTTTGATGCGACTATATGTATATGTGTATGTGTATATATATATATATATACATATATATGCATTTCTTCTTCCCACAAAGAGCTTGATTTAGCTCATATCAGTAAGTAAAAGCAAGCAGTAATATACCGTAAATGCTGGCGTATAAGGCGACTTCCGCGAGTGCTGAAATCGGCGCCAAAGACGGGGGTCGTCTTATACGCCGAGTCGTCTTATACGCCAGAAATACTGGTAGTTTCCGGCGTATAAGACGATGTTCTAGGAATGTGGCCCGGCTATAAAGACGGGGGTCGTCTTATACGCTGGGTCGCCTTGTACGCCGGCATTTACGGTAATTTTAAAAAACTTAGATAAAAGGTAGTCCTTGCCTTACGACCACCATTGAGTCCAAAATTTCTGTTGTTAAGTGAGACATTTGTTAAGTGAGTTTTGCCACATTGTACAACTTTCCTTACTCCATTTGCTAAGTGAATCACTGCCATTGATAACTTAGTAACCCGGTTGTTAAGTGAAACGCACTTCCCCATTGACTTTGCCTGACAGAAGATCGCAAAAGGGAATCACGTGACCCCAGGACATGGCAATGGTCATTGATATGAGCCCGTTTCCAGGTGTCTGAATTTTGATCACCTGATCATGGTGACGCTGCAAAGGTCGTAGCTGTGAAAAACAGTCCTAAGTCACATTTTTCAGTGCCGTGGTGACTTTGAACGGTCGCTGAATGAATCGTCATATGTCAAGGGCTACCTGTAATAGCTAAGAAGCCAAAAAAAGTGGTTGAGCCAATTCATTGTTGACAGAAGTCAAGGACTATCCTGTGTTCCTAGTTTTTGCATATAAAACACCATCTGTTGGATTGCTGCTTTCTCCAAATAAGCTGGACAAAGACTTGCTCCTATTTCCAATCCCGAGAAGTTGCTGCTTGGACATTGGGTAAATCCATTCCCAATCTTTTTAAAATGAAAGAAAATTAAATAACCCCTAATGGCTGGAACCTGTTATCATCCTGGTAGTCCTTGATTTGCAACCATTCATTTAACAATTGTCCAAGTTATGATGGCACTGGAAAAAAAAAACAGATTTAAAGAAACAGATTTGCTTAACAATGATGTCCTAAAACTGGGCTCGGTTATATGATGGCTTGTTGAATGACCACCTTCCTTAGCAACCAAGATTCTGACCTGAATCCCATCAACCAAGAAACTGGACAACTATTAGTCTGAAATGGTAGAGGGGCCCCTGCTCTACTAGATGCCCCCCTAGGTCCCTTTGTATTGTATGTTCTAAGGCAGAACAAGAAGCAATGGATGGAAACTAATCAACCAACCTAGAACTAAGGAGAAATTTCCTGACAGTGAGAACAATTAATCAGTGGAACGACTTGCCACCAGAAGTTGCTGGTGCTCCAACACTGGAGGTTTTAAAGAAGAGATTGGACAGCCATTTGTCTGAAATGGTCTAAGGCAGGGGTCCCCAACCCCTGGTCCCTGGACCAGTACGGGGCCACACCATGCCAGCAACTGGTCCGCACAAACCAGGAAAGCCCCATTCACAGGATGCAGGCAGCACACAAAACCACGTCCCGTCCGTGGAAAAACCCCTCTCCACGTAACCAGTCCCTGGTGCCCAAAAGGTTGGGGACCTCTGGTCTAGGGTTTCCTGCTTGAGCAATGGGGTAGGACTAGAAGACCTTCAAGATCCCTTCCAACTCTGTTGTTATTGTGGTCGTACGTCAAGGACTGTCTGATTTTGTTTCTAAGCTATCTATGAGTCCCTCCTGCCTTACACGCTTGAAATAACCATCTGAAATGTCTTAAGTCAACCACAATCCATTCCAAGATTCCACAGGTCAAAGATAAAGCAATCGATAGGGAGATGTTCACATTCTGCATTTGGAATGGAGAATGCCATGGAAATTGGACCCTTGCCAGATGGATCTGTAATAAGAGTAGAAGCATGTGGTTCTCCAGAGGTGCTGGACAATAATCAGCATGGCTGTGACTAAAGAATGCTTGGTGCAGGATTTCAACCATCTTTAGGACCACAGATGCATTGCGTCAGTCAGCAATCTGCAACCCTAGAGACATTGGATACTACAACCTCCATCAGTCCCGCCTGAGGGCCACGTGCCTTATCCTGCCCTGGGTTTATCACCCTTTGTGTCTAATTTATCTTTCTACTACCACCCTCTGTTGAGCTACAAGGAGATCGTTTGCGCCTTGCCCAGCGTGGTGCATGGCAGACGTCTTGGTTATGCATTTGCAGCCAGGATCATTGCAGAACAAAACCCATCTGGAGAAGATCAGTGGAAAAAGGTTGTTGTGAGGAGCTTAGAAGGATTCCAGGGATATATCTTCTTTGCAAGAGTCTGTGTTCCCCAGTTGGTTTCATTCTCCCATGTGTGGACTTTTCCTTTGCCCTGATATTTGACACTGAAATGTAGCTTGAGACTCAACAAATGTATTCATTTTGAGCATCCAAGCAATTCTGTTTCAATGCAAGCTAGCCTGCCTGCCTATCTCTCTGTCTCTTTGTCTCTCTCTCTCTCTCTCTCTCTCTCTCCCTCTCTCTCCCTCTCCCCCCCCCTCTCTCTCACACACACACACATCTATCTATTTATCACCTATCTATCTATCTCTCTATCTCTCTATCTATCTACTATCTATATCTATCGATCTATCTATTTACCATCTACTATCTATCTATCTATCTATCTATCTATCTATCTATCTATCTATCTATCTATCTATCTAGGTCTTTGGTTGTTCGGGTTTTCTCCTGCGTAAAATTGGAAGTGTCTTGGCGACGTTTCGACAAAGTCCCATTCGTCATCTTCAGGCTGGTGTTTTCAGCTTCGTGCTTCGAGCAGCAAAGCCCCTAACCAATCAGAACACACCTCCACCCAATCAGAACACAGCCAAGCTCCCACCCAATCAGTTCATACCCCCACTGGCAGTTAAAAGGAAGAAACAGCTAAGACCACACATTGCTGCTCGAAGCATGAAGCTGAAAACACCAGCCTGAAGATGACGAATGGGACTTCGTCGAAACGTCGCCAAGACACTTCCAATTTTACGTGGGAGAAAACCCGAACAACCAAAGACCTACATATATATATATATATATATATATATATATATATATATATATATATATATATATATATATACATATACATACATACACATACACACACATACACACATACACACACACACACACACACACATATATATACATATACATATGTATGTGTATATGTCATAAAATGAATCAACCACGACCATCAGGAAAATCCAAACTGGAAAAATTTTTAATAAATACCGAGCTTTCGTCGGGAACTTCCAACATCGTCAGGGTTTAAAGATAGATAGATAGATAGATAGATAGATAGATAGATAGATAGATAGATAGATAGATAGATAGATATAGATATAGATATGTGTATGTATACATATAGTTTTTTTGCATTAATGTAAAAACATATATCTGCATTAAAGTGTACAAATACAGCTAGTATACAAATCTTCTTCTTCTTCTTGTGCCATATCCGTTATCGGATGTTGGCGATCCTGTTTTTATCAGCAGCCGCACAAAAAAGTGCTGCTGAGCTTTGTCCAAATCAGTCCCTTAGATTTTGAAGCCACGATGTTCTTCTTCTGCCTGGACCTCGTTTGCCTTCAATCTTTCCCTGGAGGATTAAATGGAGTATGCCGTATTTTTCTGGGTGTCGCATCACCTGTCCGAAATATTCTAATTTTTGTTTTTTAATTGTTTTGATGATTTCCCTTGGCTTTCCCAGGTGGCTTATCAAATATATGTATACAAATATACATATACATACATATGTATGTATGTATATGTGTTTGTGTGCATATATGTATATGTTTAAAAAGTTTTTTTTGGCTTTGCTGAGGTGTGCTTAGATATCTGGGATGGGACCTTCTATGGATAACAACAAATGTTCACATTCCTGGTTGCAGATAGTCTCTGTTCTGAAAACACACACCACAACACACCATACCATACCACACCACACAAAACCCTTCGGATTTTGCTGAAAAGTTCTGCTTTTGGACAACTGATTGGGCCCAGGTGTCTGAAGTCGTCCTGCACAATTCCAGTTCCCAGGTAGCTGATGTATTTTTTCAATGGAGGTGTGTGAACGGAGAGGGAGAACTCTCTGAGGCTGTTTGGAAGGGTGTTAAATTTTGCATTGGTTCCTAAAGTTGCTAAAGACAGAAGGAAAGCAACCTCAAATTCTGCTCCGGGGCATAAGAACCAGGGAGGGGGGGGGGGGCTGCTGGCACACTTCCTTTTCACATCCTCCAGGGAGAGAAGACTTCAAACACTTTTGCAAGGGATTTAAAGACTGCCGTTTTGTTTTTTTTCTGTAGGGCTTTACAATTGGTCTTTTCTCCTAAAGCTTGAGAGATGTTTTTTTTTTTTCCCTCACCCCCCTCCTGCTCCCTTCAGCCATGGTGTTGCTCAGTCTAAGCATTGAATAGAATGCCTTAATCCACTTCTGTTGTTTCCTTAAAAACAAAACACAAAAATCATCCACGCTAGCCTCGCGAACAGTGTTGGCATGTCCCAAACACCTGCCAGATTTGCATATCCATCTTTTCTTGCCTCCATCCAGCCTGCAGGGCCGAGTTGGCACTGGAACGGCGGCGGAGAAAACAGGACGAGTGTTTTGATTGTAAGCCAACGCCAGATACCGAAATAGGCTGTGGGATCAGATCCAGTAATTGTTGGCTGAGGATCAATGAACACTGTCGTTAGGCTAGTAAATTGTGTGGTATGTGGGCTTAGGGTTCTATATATCTTCTTCAGGATGGTGTCACCCTGACTCCAGGATGAGAACATTATCAACCTATCCAAGTCTTCCAGGAGCTCCTTTATATATATATATATATATATATATATATATATATATATATATATACACACAACACATATACAACATACACATACACACACACAACACCACACACACACACACACACACACACACACACATATATATATATATATATATATATATATATATATATATATATATATATATATATATATGCACACATATACATATACATATAAAGGAGCTCCTGGAAGACTTGGATATACTGCTTTGAAGGCAGGACAAGAAGCAACAGATGGAAACTGATCAAGGAGAGAAGCAACCTAGAACTAAGGAGAAACTTCCTGACAGTTAGAACAATTAACCAGTGGAACAACCTGCCTCCAGAAGCGGTGGGTGCTCCAACACTGGAAGTTTTTAAGAAGAGACTGGACAGCCATTTGTCCGAAATGGTATAGGGTTTCCTGCCTGAGCAGGGGGTTGGACTAGATGACCTCCAAGGTCCCTTCCAACTTTATTAGTACTGTATATGCTGGCGTACAAGGCGACCCGGCGTATAAGACGACCCCCGTCTTTATAGCCGGGCCGCATTCGTAGAACGTCATCTTATACGCCGGAAACTACCAGTATTTCCAGCGTATAAGACGACTCAGCGTATAAGACGACCCCCGTCTTTGGCACCGATTTCAGTGCTCGCGGAAGTCGCCTTATACGCCAGCATTTACGCTATTAGTATTAGTATTATTATCTAGCGCCAATTTGCCTTGACCACTAGTACATCAAATTCTTGTCTATAGGTAGCATGAAATAAACCTATACTGCTTTTGAACTTTATTATCCCGGCACCTGGTTTCTTGTGCCTGACACTGTAGCGTCAGTTGAGCTGATCCTCTTTCCCCTTAGATCCACCTATCTTTAAATTCTGTGGGGAGAAACTCAACAGCTCTCCATTTCTCAATGACAGCTTCTGCAACAGCAAACATTTCCAAAGAGCCGAAAATTTTGAACTGTCAGCAGAGTTGGAAAAAAAACTCACTTGGAGGGTTGATCAGCTTTGCTTACTGCTACAACTTCCTGCTGAGTAGCAAAGCAATACAGTTATATATAGCAAATCCTTAAGAGCAAAGTCATTAGGGTAAAAAGAAAAAAAGAAAACCAAAACAAAAGCTGGTTTATACAAACTGATTGAAGTTAGGGTCCTTCTCCCCCACCCCCCAGCTTTAAAAAAAATATCCTTCCCATTGAAAAAAAGGGAGAATTGCAGGCGCCAGCTTCCTTCCTACGGTAATTTTTGAAAAGAGATTGCTTTCTTTCATCTTCTTTTTAAAGGGGTGGGGCTGTTGATGCTGTGTTTGTACAAGATCTGGAAGACTTTTCAAGTGAAGTGAGATGTTGCCCCTTTGATGTCAGGAGACTTGGTGCCCTATTTAGCACACAGTGGGTGTTTAGAGAAGAAGCACTGGAGATGCTTCCAATTAGGTGGATTTGTGTCCTCGCCTCTAAATTCTCATTCTCCTCTGTCTGTGCAAATAATATGCACATCAGCAGATGGAAATAAAGATGACTTTATCTGATCTTGGAAGAGAAGTATGGTTTACATTTGGTAGGCATTGAGGTGGGAGAACCAGAAAACCCTAATAAATGGATTGGACATTGGACAATTGGACAATTAGAAGAATAAAACCTCCTTGGGGATTTACTCCTATCCATGCAAGTAGGAAGTCCTAGCAAACAGACCATGCACTGCTCAGGGCCATCAAAGGTAGCTGATGTGACACCCTTCAAACCGGTTGAATTATGGCTTCCACAAGCCCACCCTTATGGCTAGACATAAGTCAGGGCTTCAGGGAATCTTAGTCCTAAACAGAATCATCTGGTCCTAAGCTACATCTAATAGAACATCTCCTTTACCAAAGGTTTCAAATTCAGTGTCTACGATCTTCAGATAAGGCTGGGATTGCCTGTGATCCAAAACTCTAGTGCTTTCCTGGTCATCAGTTTTGACCATGAAGAACTGATTGACCAGCGGGTTGACTTGATGTAAAGAAGCTTCAGTGTCTTCCTATATCAAGATGTATCACTCTGTTTTGATCTGAGGACCACATTCAAGAAGGTTGCTAGAACTTTGCAAGATAGAGTAGGGGTGAAAGTCACTCTGGGACCCCAAAGGAGACTTGGTCCTCTGTTGAGATGTGGCAGCCTTGGTGCCAGTTTGGAGGCAGCAGCTGAGTTCCATCTAAATGTCTACACCTACTAAGAGATCTTCCCTCCAAATCTCTGCTTTACTGCACAGGGTTGCTCTCTCCTAGTAGTAAACTGATGAAGGAACAGCAAGAGGCCGCTAACAAAAGAATGCTGTGATTTAGCCAGTTTGGGATTGATTGACACCTAGGTGCCTTTCAACTGTCTGCCTCTTTGATCAGGACCGGGTTTGTGGTTGCCCTCAAATCCAAGGTAGAGACTCAAGGTTCAGGGCGAGGTTTCAGCTGAACAGTGCTTGCATTGTAGCTAGCTTCATCCTTTTCCTTCCCCACCTCCCTTTCCACAACAGTTATTTTTTTGGGGGGGGGAGGGAGGAGAGGAGTCTTTTATATGTCTCCAAATGTAGGGCAGGCGCCAAGTCTAAAGGATGATGCGGATTGAGGTCATGTGTGATCTTGAACCCTGCTGTTTGAAGGTCTGGGTTGATCCTAGAGCCTCTATGTAGGCAACTTGCACTGATTTCAAGGGGAGATTGACCAACATTAGGACAGGAGACAAGGAAGACTCTGCAGTTTGATACCCTCCTACTGGGATGCTGATGTAACCTAATTGTTATTTTTTTTCTCCCCTCATTCCCCCCCCCAAAGCACCATCATTAACTCCTGGTTGGTCTTGGGAACTTTGGGCCCAACTAGAGGAGGGAAAAAAATGCTTTCATGCTTTTCACATCTGAAAAAAATATGGAGGCCCTTTGCGTGTCTTCATCTTTCAATTAAAGAACCAAGTCTGCTAGCACGGGTTATCAGCTGCAGAGAGTTTAGTCGGGTTTGGGACCTGTTGTCCTCTTTTCAATGTGCATTGTTGCTGTTGTTTTATTGTCATAGGTCCAGTAGAATAAAACGGGACTGAACTATAAAAACCATCACCACAGGGTTATTTTTACAATTAATCAGCGGAACGACTTGCCTCCAGAAGTTGTGGGTTCTCCAAGACTGGAGGTTTTTAAGAAGAGACTGGACAGCCATTTGTCTGGAATGGTATAGGGCAGAGGTCCCCAACCTTTTGGGCACCAGGGACCGGTTCCGTGGAGAAAGGTTTTTCCGTGGACTGGAGAGTGCGTGGTTTTGTGTGCTGCCTGCATTCCAGGGATGCAACTTTGCTTGTTTGTGTGGACCGGTTGCTGGCATGCCACAGCCCGATACCGGTCCACGGACCAGGGGTTGGGGACCCCTGGTATAGGGTCTCCTGCTTGGGTTGGAAGTGGTTGGACTGGACGACTTCCAGGGCACCTTCCAAGTCTGTTATTCTGTTATTGTTTCTATGATCACGTGTATCCATCCCATCAAGCCCAAAGAAAATCTGGAATGGTATAGGACAGGGATAGGCAACCTTGGCTCTTTTATGACTGGTGGACTTCAACTCCCAGAATTCCTGAGCCAGAATGGCTCAGCTTGGAAACCTCCCTTTCCCCTCAGCATGGCTGGCTCAGGAATTCTGGGAGTTGAAGTCCATGAGTCATAAAAGAGCCAAGGTTGCCTATCGCGGGCCTAAGCCTAGGTCGCTTTATGACTCGTGGACTTCAACTCCTAGAATTCCTGAGCCAGCATGGCTCAGCTTGGAAACCTCTCCCTTTCCCCTCAGCATGGCTGGCTCAGGAATTCTGGGAGTTGAAGTCCACGAGTCATAAAACAGCCAAGGTTGCCTGCCCCTGGTATAGGAATTCCTGCCACGGGCAGAGGGTTAGACTAGAAGACCTCCAAGGTCCCTTCCAGATGTGTTATTCTGTAAGGGTAAAGCTTGTATGGCAGATTGGAGAGACAGTTTTGGGTAGAAATGGAAATATGAGCGTTGGAGACGTGCAGTGGGGAACCTGCATTTTAGGAACATAGTTTTGAATGCATGGATTGCGCTCAAAACCATGGTTTCTAGAAGAAGATGCAGCTGGCTGCCTTTACTTACAATAACCATAACAATAGTAGTAGTAGTAGTTGGAAGGGACCTTGGAGGTCATCTCGTCCAACCCTTATGCTAAGCTACGATCTATTGTCTCCTCACTGTGATGGTCATAGGTTCAGGAAACTTGCCAAGAGAAGACTATTCAAAGGACATTTGTAATGCCATCAATCATGCTTAACTTTTAGAAGTAGAAGGAAGGGAAGGTAAAGTTGGCTTGATTCAAATAAGACACGTCCTTGTAGGCTTCTCTAAGGTCACTTGACCCGCTTTTGGGCACCTTCTGACAAGCCAAGTCAATTCCCTTAACAACCGTGTCACTAACTTAACAACCACAGCGATTGATTTAAGAACTGTGGCAAGAAAGATTGTAAAAGGGAGCAAAACACACTTAACAACTGTCTTGCTTAACGACAGAAATGGAGGGGGGAATCCCTCCTAGTCGTACATTGACGACTACCCGAATTATGTGACATAGTTGGAAGGGATCTGCAAAAGGTGGTTGAAGAATTGTTGGTTGTTCTCGAGCATATATGTCAGTGATGGCAAACCTTTTAGAGACCGAGTGCCCAAACCTCAACCCCAAACCCACTTATTTATCGCAGAGTGCCAGGGACACATCAGCATTGTGGTGCCCTCATGGGGGGGGGCAGGGAGGCGCCTCTGAGTGCCGCCTCTGGCACGCAGAAACCGGGGGCACAAAAATGGGCCACCGTGCTGCAAGGCGCAAAAACGGCCGTGCCATGGGGTACAGATACAAGGTGCTGCACCATGCAAGAATGGGGCAGGGCTAGTGAGTATCACGCAGGCACTAGCCCCGCCCCATTTGCAGCGCGTGCATGCTCGCGGCCCCGTGCACACATGCATGCATGTAAAATGCTTCCCCCTCTCTTTTCTTCCAGTCCACCAATCAACAATGGTTGGTGACCTCTGCTCTACCACCTGTACTGGAGCTTGCTAGTCAGATGCTTCACCTCTTTTGTGCTGGGCGGGGCTCCTGCTCTGGGCGGCCTAAGGCACCTGCTGCTGGTGGTGCGTGCCAACAGAGAGGGCTCTGAGTGCTGCCTCTGGCACGCATGCCATAGGTTGGCCACCACTGGTATATGTTATGCCGAGTGAACTATGTTCTTTCAGAATATATTTTGGGGCCTTTTCTCTCTAGGTTTTTCTCTCCCCTTTCTCTCTCCCCTCCCTTCCACCCCCATCAGACCTCCAGTGATTCCTGAATTACAAGAATTCTTGGAATATATAAGCTTTAATGAGTTATGCAGGCACGATTCCGCCCCCCTCTTCATGGCATTAACATCTGTTAGCTTTTAAGAGAACAGTTTCAGACAAAAAAAGGCTGTGTGGGGGGGAAATACATAGAGTGGGGAGACTGAGCAAAGATATTAAATTTTCTAGTAGGAAGCCTTGGTTTTAAAGTGGGAGAATAGGGGAATTGGGGTTGGCAAAATTCTGGAGCTTTGATGTGGTTGCTTTTAAGGAAATTCACAGAGAAGATTGGTCCCTGGTAGCATATTTGAACGTGGGTGTGCTACGCTTCGGAGTGTGTGTGTTTTGGATTTTGGTGGAGCTGTTGCCTGACGTAGCAATGTTCCTGCGGGAAGACTCTGATAAAAATGTCCCAAAAGTTGATAGGGAAAGGAGTTTCCATTTAAATATCTCCCCTCCCCCATAACAACTTATGAGACAAGTTGACCTGGTCCAAAGCCATCTAGTGAACTTCCATTCCTGGAGGTAGATCGGAACCCAGGTGTCTCCTGGTGTTCATCCAACACTTTGTACCATTCTGGCTTTCAAAATCAACCTCTTGGTTGATTTGTTCTAGAATTTGTGACTGGTAGCATCTTTTCAGAGTGACCGACATGAATTTTCAAGTTGCCTGTGGTGATACAAGAACTGAGATTCCAAAGAATGCTTTTTTACGAGGCAACTGGACTTTCTTGTTTTTCTTTGAAGACATTTCACTTCTCATCCAGGAAGCTTCTTCAGCTCTGACTGGATGGTGGGGTCAGAGCTGAAGAAGCTTTTTGGATGAGAAGCGAAACGTCTTCAAAGAAAAAACAAGAAAGTCCAATTGCCTCGTGAAAAAGCATCTTTGGGATAACTATAACTGAGAATCTCCATAGATAAAGAACTGAGACTTGATACAAAGGATTGAGAATTGAGACTAGAGGATTCGAGTCTCTAAAATCAAGGAAAGGAAAGGAAAGGAAAGGAAAGGAAAGGAAAGGAAAGGAAAGGAAAGGAAAGGAAAGGAAAGGAAAGGAAAGGAAAGGAAAGGAAAGGAGAGAGAGAGAGAGAGAGAGAGGAAAGAAAGAAAGAAAGAAAGAAAGAAAGAAAGAAAGAAAGAAAGAAAGAAAGAAAGAAAGAAAGAAAGATGACATACTTGCAATTCTGGGTGGGAAAGACGATCCAGGACCAGTTTTTGAGCAACATAAGCCATCTGTTCTTCCCACACCTTCTGCTGACAGATTTATAGTTTTAGTTTCCTAGTAAAGATCCTACACCTGTGTTTTGATTATGGGGTAAACACAATTTCTCATTTGCCCTGGAAAGGTTTATTTATTTGCAGTGACAATTGACCAAGATAAAATCCAGCCTCATGGTGGAGCACCTGTTGGGAGGCAAGCTGGATCAGAATTGACAGAGATGGCATAGGGTGGGGTCCGGGATCTTGAAGGCTGCCAAGGAAAGGCTTAAAACAGTTGTGGTCTTCTCTCAAGTTCCCTGATCCTCCTCCCATCGCCATATCCCATCTGTTCTTCACCCATCTGTTCTTCACCAGAGGACTGAGTTGTAAAAATGGTTTTTTCCCAGAGAGCAGCTACATCACTAGCCATTTCTCTCTGGTGCTAAGCCCAGATCAAGCCAGCCCCATGAGAGCTTAACAGGATGTGTGAAGCCACTCATTAGTTCTAACACAACCTGCTTCAATGGTGATATTAGAAGGATAAAACATGGCTTCCAATCTTGAGATAGGTGGAATAAAGGCCGAGAATGCCAATTATGGCCAATGGTCATTAAGGATCACTTGCCCCAACTTGTAGCTGCGAACGACTTTCAGTTTGTCTGAGGCTCTTTCAGCTATAAAAATTGTCATTTGGGGGGGGGGGGAATTTGCAAGAAATAGTTTTCTGTATCTTTCCTGAACAAATGGTTACCTTAAGTGGACTGTGAAGCATGACTGTATGTGTGTATGTATATATGTGTGTGTGTATATATATACATATATGGGTAAAAATACGACTCCCGGGTATATTCATGTTATAAAACAAATAAATAAATAACAATCACCAGGAGAATAAATGAAAAACATTTAATGTTTAAAAGCAGTCCCAACGACTGCTTTTAACCCTGACGATGTCGGAAGCTTCTGACGAAAGCTAGGTTGATTTTATTAAATGTTTTTCATTTATTCTCCTGGTGATCGTTAGTTATTCATTTGTTTTATAACATATACATATATATACACACACTCAGATATATATACACATATATACATATACATACACACACTCATATATACACATATATACATATACATATACATACACACACACACTCAGATATATATACACATATATACATATACATACACACAGTATCTCTGTTCGGTGGTGCTTATTTTTTCACATTGATGACACTTCCTTCTCTAGTTGTCATTGTTCCTAAAATAAAAATCCCCCGGGTTTAAGTTGCTTTTTAAAGAAAGACACTGTACCCTCCTGTTGCTGGCATATGGAGAACAGGAACTTCTCACAATTACTGTTAAAGCAGGCAAGTGTGGAGTGAAATAAATGCATTTGGAATAGGTGTATTCTAACTTCAAACTAAATGCAGTGCACTCTTTTCCCAAGTTATGGTTAGGTGGAGTTTTCCCTCTCCGATTATTGTCCAGGCCAGCATCTGTCAACAACCTTGGCAACTTTAAGATGGGTGGGGCATTCTGGGACCTGGAGTCCAGGCCTCTTAAAATTGTTGGGGTTGACAAACATTGCTCCAGATTTATTGGATGGCAATTTCTGTTTTCCTATCTCAAAATTTCGGCAGATTTTAATCCAACATCCTTAGAGAGGAACGGAGGTGGCAATTACAATCTTTTCAGAACTGACCCCTAACTTCCTAAAGGGACCTTGATGACCCTTCTCTTGATTTCAGTGGAAAATCTATGTGATGAATTAATTATTTCTCCTTGGAATCTGATCCAGGGATATCTTTGCAAAAGAGGGTGCTGTTTTTCTCTCTAGGGCTGTTTTAAAAGCAATGGTAAGGGTGGGCTTAAGTCCCTTTGCCTGGAGAAGTGAATGTTTCTTCCTTGGTTCTTGGAATCATCATTATCATAACAATAACATCAACAACAGTCTGAACATCTGGCAATCCAGTCTGAACATCTAGCAAGCTGGGAGAGGGTGGAGGAAGAAGAGGGAAGAAGGAGGAGGAAGAAGAGGAAGAAGAAGGAGGAGGAGGAGGAGGAGAAGAAGAAGAAGAAGAAGAAGAAGAAGAAGAAGAAGAAGAAGAAGAAGAAGAAGAAGAAGAAGAAGAAGAAGAAGAAGAAGAAGAAGAAGAAGAAGAAGAAGAAGAAGTCTGTCTGCACTCACAGTTCTATTAAATAAATACCTGTCTGTCTGAGATAATGCATGGCATAATCAGACAGGCACAACAGAGAGCAGAATTTTAATTGACAGCTGATGCACTCCAGTTACCCAGAGGTAGCTCTGAAAGGCACAAAGATTAGCATGGTCTGTTTTGGAAAAGAACATTCGGTTAATAGGCTATTAATAAGCATATTGATGCTCTTGCAGAAATCAACAAAACAGCTATTTGGAAGTTCTCGTTTTAATAACCACCCCGAGGAGACGAAATTTAAGAAGCGAAGCCTGAATTGTCAATAATTATCAGCCCAGTTAAACAAATAACTAATGAGTACAGAATGGAGAACGATAAACATAAACTAATGCTTGGAGGGCCCAGGGAAGCATGTTTTTTTTTTAAAAAAAAGACATTGGAAAAAAAAATACACATTTTTATTCCTCTCCAGAGGCTCTTTTTTTCAAATCACCATGCTACCTTGTTCCATACTAATATATATCACCAATGCAGTAGTTATTTTAAAGGGAATAAATGAATTGTTTGCATTTTTAAAAGGTCACAGTCTTATAAAAATGTACAATATATATATATATATATATATATATATATATATATATATATATATATATATATATATATATATATATATATATATATATATATATATAAAATGTGCTGGCAATACTGCTAATTTTTCAAAGCAGAGGTGTAAGGGTTCAGAACTATGACTGCAAACCACCAGAAAGAGTCTCCCATAAACTTTAGAAACCTTCTGGATAACTTTGGGCCAGATACCTATCTTCCTCTCTGGGTTGTTGTGAGGGAAAAGTAGGAGGAACAAATCCTCCTCCTCCTCCTCCCTATCCCAAACAGTCAACATTATGATAGCTTGCGGGGTTAAATACAAATAGCTACAACCATACTTCACAGTGGTGAACTTTTATTGGGGTGTGTGTGCTGGTTTTGGGCTGAATTAAAGTACCAAATAAAAATATTGTTTTTATATGAAATAAACTAACAGGCATCTTTTTTTTCTCCTCTCCCCTTCCCCATACAGGAGGCAGTTGGTGAAATTTTCAGAGAAGTCCTTGAGAACGAACATTTTCATCTTGAAGGTGAATTTTATTTTTTAACAGATATAAAAGCAATCACAGGGTTCCTTCCTTCTTTCTTTCTTTCTTTCTTTCTTTCTTTCTTTCTTTCTTTCTTTCTTTCTTTCTTTCTTTCCTTCCTTCTTCCTTCCTTCCTTCCTTCCTTCCTTCCTTCCTTCCTTCCTTCCTTCCCCCTTTCTTTCTTTCCTTCCTTCCTTCCTTCCTTCCTTCCTTCCTTCCTTCCTTCCTTCTTTCCTTCCTTCCTTCCTTCCTTCCCCCTTCTTTCTTTCTTTCTTTCCTTCCTTCCTTCCTTCCCCCCTTTTCTTCCTTCCTTCCTTCCTTCCTTCCTTCCTTCCTTCCTTCCTTCCTTCCTTCCTTCCTTCCTTTCTTTCTTTCTTTCTTTCTTTCTTTCTTTCTTTCTTTCTTTCTTGTTCCCCAAACCCAAGGATGTACGTTTGTGAACATGCATTGGGGAGAGAGGCAAAAAAATATCATACTTGCCACACTGTCCACCTTGTAATGTTTTTGGTCGAATAAGGATTCCAAGCTTTAGTCATCTTTGGCACTCAAAGATTTGGGGTGGGGTAGGGTGGGAATAGAGATGGGAAGGCCTGGAAGAAAAAAAACAACTGGAAAAATTGGTGGTGATGGTGGGGGAAACAGCAGCTTATATAAAGCGAACAAGATCTTAATTACTAAGGATTTGGGGGAACTGAGCTACCTTGAGAATCGCTAGAAGGACTATCTGTACTTGAGTCCTTCCATTCTCTTCTTGTCCCGCTCTTTCTTCCCATTTCTTGCGTTCGGCGGGCGGTGAGCATAATCAGCACTGCTCTCGCTGAGTTGTTTTCGGGGTGGGAAAAAGAAGCAGGAAGGTCCCTGGGTTTTCTGTTCCTTTTATTTATTTTATTTCACTTATTTGCCGGGTTTGGTTTCCGCCTGCAGGCATCCTGACAACTCCTTGGTTTTCAAGAGGCCCATTTTATATATGCAATCCCCATGGCTCATTATCTGGGTTGGCTCATTAGAGACAAGGTTTCTCTGCAGCCTTGGTCTTCCTAATCTTTGAGAAGTGTCTGTTTTCATAACTTTCAGGCTCCCTCCTAAAAACCCCGTTTCTTTACTTAGGCTTTTACTGTGCGACTGCAGTAGAGGGGTGGATGCTTTCTCCACCACCTTTGAATTCCCAAGTATACATTTAAGGGGGGGAAATGTGCTTAATTTATTTGCATTTTAATAATTTGTCTTTCTTTTGCATTTCACCTCATTTTGACTTCACGCACTCCTTGGAAATGTTGCTGCTGGGTGGGGTATAGAATCCATTGTATATGTGTATGTGTGTGTTTGTATGTGTATCTATATATCTATATATCTCTATATATCTATATCTGTCTGTCTATCTGTCTCTCTCTGTGTACATCACTTTAAAAACTTGGAAGACTATTTCAAGAGTGGATCCTTTCTCTTTCCTTTCCTTTCCTTTCCTTTCCTTTCCTTTCTCTTTCCAATCTTCCTTTCCTTTCCCTTCCCTTCCCTTCCCTTCCCTTCCCTTCCTTTCCTTTCCTTTCCTTTCCTTTCCTTTCCTTTCCTTTCCTTTCCTTTCCTTTCTCTTTCCAATCTTCCTTCCCTTCCTTTCCTTTCCTTTCCTTTCCTTTCCTTTCCTTTCCTTTCCTTTCCTTTCCACCTTCCCCCTGCCTCTTTGTATTTCAGTGTTTTAACTCTAAATCTATAATGAAAAGAAAAATATTTTGACCTGAAACCTGGCCAATAAAGCTCCCATTAAGACCAGTATAACATTTGGAACTTATTTTCAGCAGCTGTAGAGCTGTTTCTTATGCATTAGAAAACTCTTTGTTGGATATCCTTTCTTTATGCACACAGAAGATCAGTTCTCGCTGTTGCTTGCTCCAGGAAAGCAGATTCAGTTTTTACCTTGGAAGAGTTTTTCTTTCTTTCTTAGTTTCTCCTGTATTTTTGTGAGATTGGCTGGTAGTTGTATTCTCATGTTTTACTTTTTCTTCTTATTGTTGTATGGATGGATACCTTGTTCAGTACTATCCACTGAAGATTATCAGCTTTGCTTCATGCTTGGGTTATTGCAGTTGAATACTAGCTACAGTGTTGTGTGAATAGTATCGCAAACCTGTGATTAATTATGATAATTTTCTGAAATGATCTAGCTCAGTGGTTCTCAACCTTTTCTTCACCACAGGCCCCCTTTAAATATCTTCTGTGGCCATGGATCCCCAAGACTTAATTCCAGATTTAAATCGTAACATTTCTTCAAGCCTTTGTGGACCCCCTGTGACATTGCAACTCTCCCCCCCCCCCAGGATTTGTGGACCATAGGTTGAGAACCACTGATCTAGCTTCATAAATTACAGTTTGAGATGGCCTTGTTTCATTGAACTATAGATAAGACAGCTGTCATTTCTCCCTGTGGGAATATCAAATGAAAGATTTAATGAAGTCATGTTACTTTCAAGTCAAGATTGATCCATTGTGACTTACAAGTTTATGACCATACAGCAACTTTCTGGGTACACCACAGAAGATGGTGGCTTGTGATGTCTTCTTACAGGGTGGTTTGTATGTTTGTTTATCCCAACCTGGTCTGCAACTCAAAATTTCCCAAGTGGTCTTCTATCTAATTCCCTACAATGACCCATTTTTTTCCCAGTTTTCTGAAACTTAAGAGATTGGCCTTATAGCTGTGCTGTAGCAAAGGGAGGCTCATATTTTTCATGGAACCAGAATTCACATATTTTGCTGACCATAACATAATTTCTTAGTTTTGGCTTGAGATGCTGTGTGAATCTGGCCATTGTGGTTTATGGGACAGCGTACAGCCATAGTAACTTACTCAACAAATCCCGATTCAAATAAACTGATACAGCTCATAGTTCTTCTTTCTTGTGAATCAGTCATCTATGACTGATTGATGTTCTGGATTTCTCTGAAATGATATATCGATGGGAGGGATAGACATGATAGGATCACATGTATCCATCCCATCAAGCCCAAAGAAAGTCTGGAATGGTATTAAATCTCCTGCCATAGGCAGGGGGTTGGACTAGAAGACCTCCAAGGTCCCTTCCAGCTCTATTATTCTATGTTCCAGCAGACGATGGAGCTGCTCTCGATGGACCTGCATATTTCTTGCCTTATGGTCAGACCCCAGAGTATTTTTTTGGGATATGTTACTTCCCAAACATTTAGAGCATCTGGTGATGTACAGGTGCTTCGCCTGAGAAACTGTATTGTAAAAGAACTACAGGGATCAGACAAAGCCCCCATTAGATAAACAGTAGAATTCTTTTGATTGTATTTCAAATTGGGACTATGACTTCCCACACTTTATGGAGTTACCACCAGTAAGCACCAGCAACCCAAATTATCAAAAAAGGAAAAGGAGGAGGAGGAGGAGGGGAAAGAAGAAGAAGAAGAAGAAGAAGAAGAAGAAGAAGAAGAAGAAGAAGAAGAAGAAGAAGAAGAAGAAGAAGAAGAAGAAGAAGAAGAAGAAGAAGAAGAAGAAGTAGTAGTAGTAGTAGTAGTAATAGTAGTAGTGGAGGAAGAGGAAGAAGAAGAAGAGGAGGAAGAAGAAAAGTAGTAGTAGTGGAGGAAGAAGAAGAAGAGGAGAAAAAAGAAGAGGAGGAAGAAGAAGAAGAAGAAGAAGAAGAAGAAGAAGAAGAAGAAGAAGAAGAAGAAGAGGAAGGGGAAGGGGAAGGGGAAGGGGAAGATGATTTAACTGGATTTAATTTCTAAGGTTGCATTGCAAACCTTAATCAAATCCTTTTCTTCTTAACTGGTTTAACCAGGCCACAGCGAAAGGGCTCCAGATTCTGGGATTAAGATTGTATTTGGTAAAAGTCCTCCTTTTTTAAACTGTGGAAAGAACAAAACCAACATCAAAGCTCTCAGCCACAAAAACAGGTTGTTGACTCAGTTCTTAGATTTGACAAGAGGCTCAGCTGCAGCTGAATTATTTTGTTTATCCTACAGCAGGAAGATAGAAACCTTCTGACTGTCATTTCCTAATTTAACTTTTGTCTGGTTTGATTTTTATTTTATTTTTTATCCTTGGACATCCTAGTACTTTTGGGACAACTGGGTGTTTTTTTTGTTTTTGTTTTTAAAGAGGGAGTGTGTGTCTTCTTTTATCCCACATACTGAAGTTAAAGCTCTTGTAGGGGTTAATGATAGACTGGCTCATTTTTAATATCAATTTGATCATGATCACCTTCTCAGAATTAGACGTAGGTTGCAAACTGTAATATACAGTACAGGTAGTCCTCGACTTATAACGGTTCATTTAGCGATCAGTTGCTTGGCAACTGACTCGTATTTATGATGGTTACTATGTTTCTGGGGGTCACGTGATCCTCTTTTGTGATCTTCTGACAAGCAGAGTCAGTGGGGAATCCAGTATCACTTAACAACCGGATTCCTAATTTATCATCTGCAGTGTGTCATGGTTCTGACAGATGAAACTCTTTGAAGAAGCATTGTTTACCTTAAAGAATCTTTATTTGAGAAGCATAGCATCGGCACTAACACAATGGAAGCCAAAAACTGAGTTCCCCTCCCTTGAGCACATAGTATCAATGCACAATTCCCTGTTCCAGTTAACAGTCATAAATCACATTCTCCAATTAGTTTGAAATGCAGACTTTCCCTCCAGTTCTCCAGCCCGCCATCTCGTATTCAATAACCTTGGTTCTCACACTAGGTTCAGCATTGTTATGTCTAACTAAACTCCCATGCACCTTCCTCCCCCTTCCCCAGCATCATCTAACTCTAAAAGCAAAAAGAAAAAAATGGTTGCATCTCCATCTGTTATCAATGCAAAAACATTTAATGTTAGTAGCGTTGACACAGTGATTCACTTAACAACTGCGGCAAAAATGTTGTAAAAAGGGGCAAAACTCATTTTTGCCCCAATTTTGGGTTCAATGGTGGTCACTGAGGACTACCTGGATATTTATGAAGGTGGGAGACTGGAGGGATAATCAGATTGCATAGCTATTAAAATGATCCCACTAATATTGGTTTCAGGGTATAATCTAGAAAGGACTCCAAAAATGCATTGATCAGGTCAGGAAACCGATCCAACCAGGATAATAACAATATAATAATAACAAGGGTATAATATTAAGAATCTTGTCGTCGGTATTTCTTTCTGCCCCACTGTATACCAAATAAAATCCAAGGTGGAGTTACTTTGAGTTTCTTTTCTTGGGCTTTCCACTTTCCCAGTATTGAGTTGTTTCGTGTCCCATCAAAGGCCATCCATTCCTTCCCCAAGATCATCTCTATCAAGGTAGTCCTCGCCTTACGATCACGATGGAGCCCAAAATTTATGTTGCTAAGTGAGACAGCCAAGTGAGTTCCCCCCCCATTTTACGACCTTTCTGTCCACAGTAGTTAAGTTAGGAACACGGTCGTTAAGTGAATTTGGCTTCCCTGTTGACTTTGCTTGTCAGAAAGTCGCAAAAGGAGGATCACCCGAGCCCTGGACGCTGCAACCGTCATAAATATGAACCATGGGGAAGCCCGATTTGCTGAACAACCGTGTTACTAATGTAACACCTGCAGTGGTTCGCTTAAGCACGGTGGAAAGAAAGGTCGTAAAACGAGGCCAAACTCACTTAACTGTCTTACTTAAGACACAGAAATGTGAGGCTCAGCGGAGGTTGTAAGTTGAGGACCCGCCTGTAAGTAGAAAGTCTTCTGTTAAGGATGCTTTTATTCGGAGTCCTGAGCAAAACATCCTCTTCCATCTCCATGTATTTCTGAGAAGGACAACAGAAACCCGACCAGTTTCTCTAGTCTGGGGGGGGGAGGCAGTGAATTTGTAAGTCAAGAATCTATGAAAAAGGGGGAGAGGTCCACATGCACACATGAATGCCTTTATAAAAGCCCTCCCCCCCATTCCCCAAAGGAAAAGAGAAGAATTAATTAGAGGAGAGAACTTAACTTGCAAGCTGTCTTTTCATAACTGTTCCTATGGCTTGCTTAAATTCTGGAAGCCCCCCGGGGTGGGGCTGAATGTTTTCCAGACACAACAACTGCATTGTTCTTGGGGAAAACTGCAACAAATAATGCTTAACAGCAAGTGTTGGGGCAGAAAAGCCAAGGGGGGGGGGGAGAAAAGAACTTCAGCCAGCTTGGGGTCGTAGCTTGAAGAGCATTGAAAACTGTCAGGGACCTTATTGTGTGTGTTTCAACTTTATTTTTTCTGGGTAGCTGCAAAAAAACCCCCCAAAACCCTAAGTTTTACTCAGCAAGCAGAGAATAAGGTAGCCTTTGTTACCTAGACAGATTATAGCTTTCCACCCCCCCCCCCCCGCTTTCCTCTTAAAAATCTGCTCTTCATAAAAGCTCAGCATGAATGGTGGAATTTCTGACTAGCTTCAGATACTGAGGTGACTTTTATAGTTCTGAAAGTAGCTTCAGGGATTTCATCACATGTTTTAAGTTTGAGAAGAAGGGATGGAAAATAGAGATGTATTTTTAGTGGGGTGGGGGAAGGGTTTTTTCCATTCTCCTTTTTAACAGATGTTTCATCTCAATCATATCCAGACCTTGTAGTAGTTGTACCACTCAGCTTTATTTTCCTATGAAGGAAATTTTCTTTTCTTTTCTTTTTTTTTTGACAATCTAGCATTTATTTGGAGTCAAACTTCTTCTTTTTTTCCTTATATTTCGGCCCCTAAATTTTAATGAAACTGTTATTGGTCTGTGAGTTAAGAAGAGATTGGACAACCATTTGTCTGTGTAGAGCAGTGGTGGCGAACCTATGGCATGCGTGCCAGAGGCGGCACTCAGAGCCCTTTCTGTGGGCACACGTGCCATGCCCTGGAGATGGCAACCGTCTCTCTGCAACCAGCTGCCCACTAACTCACTGATCTCCCACATGGCTGGATGCATCCCAGCATGGCAGGTTTCCTTCCCTCCCCCCATCCCATCCCTCCTGGCCTCGCATGCTCTCCTTTTCCCAGGCACGACCCACTGCATCGCCTCCTCAGCTGTCGGCCGGCCATCCAGCTCAGAGGTGGCTTCTCTGAACTGCTGGCGGTGGGCTGTGGAGCCCCAGAGTGCGCCAGTTGAGGGGCCGGCAGGCTGTGGCTGCTGACAGACACTGTCGCCCCCCATGGGCTCACTGGTTTCTGTGTGCGGGGACTGATGGTGTCAGGCAGCCACCGCCTCGGCCCATGCCTCGCCTTGCCCTGCGACAATGGCACCCTTGCCCTGCCCTGTCTTGCCTAGCCTCACTCTGCAGGACGAGCCTCCTGCCCACCACCCCCTGGATCTCCCCCAACCTTGCCCGGCCCCCACAGGCATCCCTCCCCGTGAGCAACATCGAGGTGACCACGCCCAGCTTGGCCACACGCACCCAATCTGCCATGCCCACCCAGTGGGCCACATCCCCCCAGCACCCAGCGATAAATAAGTGGGTTTGGGGTTGCAGTTTGGGCACTCAGACTCTGAAAGGTTCGCTGTCACTGGTGTAGAGTTTCCTGCATGAGCAGGGGTTGGAATAGAAGACTGCCAAGGTCCCTTCCAACTCTGTTTTTCTGTTAATTTTTTCTGTTAAGTTAAAAGAAAATAGTATATTTAAAGTATCATCTATGAAGATTCTCAGTCATCCAGGTTATGATTGTCCCAAAGAGGCAACTGGACTTTCTTGAAGACTGAAGAAGCTTCTTGGATGAGAAGCAAAATGTTTTCAAGGAAAAATGAAGAAAGTCCAGTTGCCTCTTGAAAAAGTGCCTTTGGGACAATCAGGTGAACCTGAAACATTAATTCCTTTTATTGACAAGCTTGTAACCAGCTGGCTGGTTTTAGTTGAGTAGTTTGATGGCTTGGATTTCACAGTGCTGGTAGAATTCTGGAATTTGGTCCCTCACATTTAGAGAGATCCTGATTGAGGAAAACTGGTTTAGAAGCAAACCCTTCCTAACAATCTCAACACATTTTTGTGGGGGAATAAGGAAGGTGTTAAAATCCTGAACATAATCAGGATTTCCCTCTCCTGTTTATTAATAAGGAAGACCTAGAATGTTAAGTCTAGAACTTCCATTCCAAGAAAATGAAGTAGCATAAAGTACATAACGTAGACCAGGGATAGGCAACCTTGGCTCTTTTATGATTCGTGGACTTCAACTCCCAAAATTTTGGGAGTTGAAGTCCACGAGTCATAAAAGAGCCAAGGTTGCTTACCCCTGAGGTAGACTTTATCTTACTCCAGAAGGTGTAGTTTCACTACAGTGAAAACTCATGCTAACGATGGTATAAAAATAAGTGATAATCATTTTCATGTTGTGTGGAAAGTGAGACAGCCTATCAATATATATTTTTTCCTAGTTGAAATACAGACATGCTGATAACCCCTATAAAAATAAGGTGGCCTTGTTGTCCAGCACATATATTGAATCAGTGAAGAGTGAAGGACCTCTTATAGTCCCACCAAATATGGCGATACGGTTTTATACAATATATGTGAATTTTGGGCTGCACTTTTTAGAAGAGACAGAGATGTTTGGAGCATCAGTCTATGTTTTACAATGTAAATTTTACATTGGTTTGCAGGAACAAGGATGATTTGGGTGGTTCATGGCGATCAGAAAGACATTCAAAATTGGTCTCCACAGCATTTTTACGAAGAGCTTTGAGGATCACAGTGACAGCTCTCCCCATGGGAAGCAATTTTGATGAAAAGGGTGATATGATTATTCCATCATCTTGGTGTTTTCAGAGCTCTTGTTATCACAGCAAATGTGGGCGCTGTGTGTGTGTGTGTGTGTGTGTTTGGCACATCTAAGTTAGCCGAGAGACTGGTTGGGGATCAAAGTCTGCATTATTAATGATATTACCTACGCACAACCTTCATTTAAATTAGTGTTGTGTAGGTTTTCCTTGGGAACTTCAAAATGAAACATCCCTAAAGGGATCACCAGACAGCCTCCCTCCAAAAATCAAAATGAAATAAAAAAAAGATGATGGTGGAAACAGAAATATGTAAAAAAAAAAAAACGGGGTTGAAGGAGAGAAAGGACTTGTATCTGTAAACTGCACTGAGCAACTCCGGGGACAAAACAGCAATTTGTGTTATTCTGAGTGTGTGGTTGAATTTCCTCACCCTGTTGCACTTTTCTTGACACCCCCCCCCCCTTTTTGTTAGCAGTAGGAATTAGCAAAATCCTGAGCCACTGGATGAGGCCCAGGCAAAGTTAAACGCAGCCAAAGGTGTGACAGACCCAGGTAAGCCACAAGGAAATTCATTATGCATGTCCTGATAGGCTATCACAATCACACACGGCTGAATATGGACCCTGCCTGTTGTGTTTCTTTTCTAGCCTATTGTGTGCCATTTCTCTATCCGGGTCCTCAGTGCTCTTGGAGTTTGGTGGTTTTCTTGCAGACTTTTCATGACCCAACTAGGTAACATCATCAGTGCAAAATGCCACTCCCTTCTAGCACTGATGATGTTACCCAGTTGGGTTATGAAACGTCTGCAAGAAAAGCACCAAGCTGAGAGAGGACTCCTCATTTCAACCCTGAGCTACAGATATTCTCTTCTATCAGTGCCATTTCTCTATTGGTGATGAGCTGCTTAAATGAGGAGTTCTGTTATAGGAGATCTTCATAAACAGATATCTGAAACCAAAGGTTTCATCCAGGACCACCTATGTGGGTGGACCCCCACCTCCACCCCCAAATCTTTGAGGGCCACTTGTGTGGCACCTCCAATTTTTAAGACGATAACTAGGAAAGATTACCCAGTACTTGAGAAGCAACCATGCTACCTATCATTAATTTAAGCTTAAATGCCGGCAGAACTAAATTAAATTAAGGTTTTGTCCCATTCCACCCATTTCTTCAACCTGCCTATATAGATTTGGGAACGTTTTTCTGGGACTGTTCTCCAAAGCTTACCAGTCTCCAGGCGTTTTTCCATCTGCTGCTTGAGCTAATGTTCCATAACCTATTTCTGGATTTGCACCTCCGATGAGCTATAAAAACTGCCTTCTCCTCGCCCCCATCTGCTGATCTCCCAGAGGGTGGGGTTTTTTTTTTTTCATATTTGGGAGTCTTTTGCACCATCATCTGCTGTCCAAGTCATGAGACCCAATGCAAGCTGTATGTCTTCTTTTATGAGGCAGTAATTTGGAACATTGTGGGTTTTTTTTAATAAAAAGGCTTTTCTGTACATAGCAATAAAGCATTTCATCTTGTGTTCCTTCTAAACTGAACTTGCTAACTTTCGAAGGAGGAGGATGAGCGGGAGGGTTAGGATAGAGGGATATATATATATATATATATATATATATATATATATATATATATATATATATATATTCCTTTGATCTCAGCAGAGATGGGAAAAGCCTGTTCTGTTGAGGCTTTTGGCTAACAGAACAAACAGTGTTTAGAATTTAACTTTGCTTAATTAATTAGTAATTCTGTTTAATGCCGTCTGATCTCCATCCAAAAGGTATTCTGAAGCTTGGAAAAGTGAACATCAAAGTAGGTTTGGGTGAAGATGGTCAAGTATGGCATTTAATCTAGCTGCTGCTGTTGATGAAACGTTACCAGCCTGGCCACTAATTAGAAAGAGAAATGATTGTCTGCTATATAAATTCATCAAGTATTTAGTGCAAAGAATTAAATTAGGTGCCCGAGCTAGTATTGAAGTGATATAATTGCTAACTAATAGCAGTTTAGAGCTGCCATATGGTTTGGCGATATCTGTCAATTTTCTTTTCCAGTGCGTGTTTGAAGGGGGGGGGGAGAAAGATATTTAGGGGTTCTAAAGTTAAAAAGTGGGCTACTTTGGTTGAATTAATGATCAATGCAAACGTTATTAATTCTTTATGTCTTCTCGGTATGATCCCCTTGTCTTCTTCTGACTGTCCAGTCAAATAAATTATTCAATTGAGAAAGGTGAGGGTCAGAGATTGGACGGTTGGGATCAGCTAATAGAATGCTCAAAGAGAGAGAGAGAGAGATACTCCATGTATTGGTTGAAATGTAACGTGCTATCAGCTATGCAGAACTTGTGGGAGATGGTAGCCATATCTGTCTGGGTAGCACAGAGATTAGTAAAAAAATGCAGTCTTGTAGAGGCATAATGCTTAATTGTGATTGGTTCTCCATAGTTCAACATTGGCAGTGTTCCCCTAGCACACCAAGCCATAGTTTGCTTAATTAACTGTAGATACCTTCAGTGGTGGGATCAAATACGTGAACAAATGGTTCTCTGTGTGGGTACTGCTTCTGGAAGTCCATTCTGGGCCTGGGCAACAAAAAATTGGCTACCGGTTCTACTGAAGTGGTGCAAACTGGCTGAATCCTACCACTGGATTCCTTATACAAAACCATTCACAGTTGGGTTTATACAACATGGGTTTAGACCAGGGGTAGGCCACCTTGGCTCTTTTATAACTCGTGGACTTCAACTCCCAGAATTCCTGAGCCAGCCTGGCTCAGCTTGGAAACTTCTCCCTTTCCCCGCAGCATGGCTGGCTCAGGAATTCTGGGAGTTGAAGTCCACCAGTCATAAAAGAGCCAAGGTTGCCTACCCCTGTTTTAGGATGTTTCGAGGGGAGAAAAAATCTAGCTTCCTCAACTTCCTATATGCCCAATAAATCCCAAGGGTCACTTCTCTCCAAAGAATAAAAATAATGAGATCTTCACTTTTAAGGAGACATCTTATCCTTGGGAAATGATTGGATATTTTTTCCCCTTCCTTGGAGAAATTGAAGCAAACAGTCCCTACAGCTGGAGAATTTCAGTAGACTGTTTGTGCCCAGGTGTAACACGACTAGTCCACATAAAGCTGATTTGTCAAGCTGGCTGTATTTTGCAATATGCCACCAGAGTAATAGACTGGAAGAATATTTTTTTTTCTCAGTCTCTCCTGAGAATTCAGCTCCACTGAATTGATGTAGCCGTCAACTAACGACCGAAATTCCCATCGTTAAAAAGACGGTTGTGAAATGGCCTCCGCCTGATCTTATGACCTTTTTTTAAAATCTTGGTTCTTAAGTGAATCACTGCAGTTGCTGAGTGAATCGTGGAGATTCATTTAGTGGATCTGTCTCCCCCCCCCCATTGATTTGGTTATCAGAAGCTGGCTGGGAAGATGGCAAATGATGGTCACATGACCAAGGGATGCCGCAACCGCCCTAAATCCATGCCAGTTGCCAAGGGCCTGAATGTTGATCACACCATCGGGAGGGGAAGATGCTGCAATGGTCATAAGTATGAGGATATTTTTTCAGAAGTGGTTGGCCATTGCCTCCTTCATAATGCTGAGAGAGAGGGACTGGCCCGAGGTCACCCAACTGTCTGGGTTTAAGGTTGGACTAGAACTCATTTCTAGCTAAGTGACCTTGGGCCAGTCCCTCCCTCTCAGCTCTAAGAAGGAGGCAATAGCCAACCACTTCTGAAAAAATGTTCTCCTTAACGACCAGTGATCTCTAATAAAATGGTTACAAGGCGAGAAATTCTATTCTATTCTATTCTATTCTATTCTATTCTATTCTATTCTATTCTATTCTTAATTCTATCATTCTTCTATTCTTAATTCTATCATTATTCTATTCTATTCTTAATTCTATTATTCTATTCTATTCTTAATTCTATCATTCTTCTATTCTTAATTCTATCATTCTATTCTATTCTATTCTATTCTATTCTATTCTATTCTATTCTATTCTATTCTATTCCACTCCACTCCACTCCACTCCACTCCACTCCACTCCACTCCATCATTATTCTGTCTATACCACACCACACCATACCATACCATACTATCTATAATCCTGAACGTAACATTCTACAAAGGCTGGTGTTGTTATGACTTTGGGCACAACTCAATAGTACAAAATGCAGATTGACAATACAATCATGGAACCATCTCTCTGTAGACACCATTTTTGTGGGGCCTAGTTCTCTAATAACAAATAGATGTTATTAATTAAGCGACCTCAGCAACAGATAATCTGGAAGTATTCTTGTACCAATTAGTCTCTTTAATGCAAGAGTCCTGTTTCACCGTGTTTGAAATGTAATATTTCTCAGCCTTGTTCCCTTTGTTGCATTTCCAGTTTTGGATAGAAAAGGAACATTGTGTTGCGGCGTTGGAGGCACACACTTCCTAATTAGCAACAGAGAAAAGAGAGCCTGCGAAGAAGCAAATGAGATGTATTTTCAAAGATGTAATCCTCGTTCAATTGAAAATGAGAACCAAAAGCCTTAGTTTTAGATAATATGATAGTTTCATTTTATTCTCCCCTCCCCCCCGCTTTTCTGGACTGAGTAAAAACTGTCCAGTAATTGAGTTTGCTTATTCCAGTTTTGGTAAATTCAGAAAATGCCCCCATTCCCCCCCCCCAAACAGGCTTCTTAAGCAGGAATTTAATAGATAGACCTAACCCCCAAATTAAATGTCTCAAGCAAGCTGGTATTTATTTGTTTTCCAAAATTTTCCTTTGAAAAAAGAAAAATACTTGGTGGAATAAGCTCATTCATCTGCAGAGTTTTCTCATCTTCAAACTTTACTTCAGGCAACTAAAAGGCAGCTCCAGAATCTGATGGTAGATAGAGTGGACCTCCTTCTCCTCACTTTCCTTGCCTCCACTAAAGTTCTGGTGGTATAACTTCAGAGGGTGGTTAACCAAATGGTTGTAAGTGGAGGACTACCTGTTACCAAGTCCTCGACTTACAACGGTCCATTTAACGACCATTCGAACATCTTTACGGCACTGGGAAAAAATGACCTAGACTCTTTTTCACACTTACGACCGTTGCAACATCCGCGCAGTCACGTGATCAAAATTCAGACGCTCGGCAACTGACTTGTACTTATGACAGTTGGCAGTGTCCCGGGGCATCACATGATCCCCTTTTTGTGATCTTCTGAGAAGCAGAGTCAACAGAGAAGTGTGACTTAACTGTGTGACTTAACGTAACGACTGCAGTGTTTCATTTAACAACTGTGGCAAGCCAGGTCATAAGATGGGGCAAAGCTCACTTAACTAATGTCTCACCTAACCACAGAAATGCTGAGTTCAATGGTGGTTGTAAATTGAGGACTAGCTGTGCCACCATCCTTTTAGAGAAGGGTGATTGGGTTTGATGCTACCTGGGGAGGGAGCACGCCTGATTTGCTATCTGGGGAGGTGTGATGACTAACATCTGTCCTGGATGCTTCTGAGCTCTGCCATTCAGTTCTCTGGTTTTTCTAGACAGGAAGACCGTCTTATAGTTAATAATAAGAAACTGGCATACCATTGAGGTTAACAAGAAAGTCTTCCTTGCCAATGTTGAGAGACAGGACCCAGGAAATGTCAACAACTGTCAAATCTGGTCTTTCCCAGACACTGCCTCCACTGGCAAGTACCAAACTCCTGTCAAAATTAAAGGCAGAGTTTCCAACGTATTTTATAATACAACTTTAAGGTCAAAGCAGAGAAGGAACATGAAAGCAGCTGGGTCTTTTTTTTTTTTCCCAAGCTCAGACTGCTGCTTCAGGAACTAACGCTGTCTCTGCAACGATGTGCCATACATGTCGAGTAAATAACCATGCAGGCATGTGCACATGGACACACACAGGGTAGAAATGAATTCCAAAGAGTGAAAAAAGGACACCATTGCCCAAGTTGATCTAGAAAGAGTTGTTTTGAGGGCGTCTTGAAAATGTTTTCAAGCAACACTTGCAAAGGATTTTACTCAGGACTTGGGACATATTGAAAGTAACTTAATTTAATACTGTGGAGTGCCTGGTGTTCTGTGGACTTGATGGTTTGCTTGCAGAGGTTTTATTTACCTGCTAGCCAGGTAATATCAAACTATTCTCCAAAGCACCTGAAGGCAGGACAAGAAGCAATGGATGGAAACTAATCAAGGAGAGAAGCAACCTATAGAAGTAAGGAGAAATTTCCTGACAGTGAGAACAATTAATCAGTGGAACAACCTGCCTCCAGAAGTGGTGAATGCTCCAACACTGGAAGTTTTTAAGAAGAGACTGGACAGCCATTTGTCTGAAATGGTATAGGGTTTCCTGCCTGAGCAGGGGGTTGGACTAGAAGACCTCCAAGATCCCTTCCAGCTCTATTCTATCCTAACATCAGTGCTTGATGATGATGATCAGTACAGCACTGATGATGTTACATAGTTGGGTAATGAAATGTCTGCAAGCGAACCACAAAGCTCAGAGAGCACCAAGGAGCCCACAGTTCAATTCTGACCTAGACATTCCCTTCTATTGGTTCATCTAATCCATAGTTATTCCCATAGGTATCAAAATGATGCCATTTTTTCCCAATTGCAGACCTGAGGTGTTTGGTCTCCCGAATGCATTTGTGTTCATTGTGTGCATATGCCTGGGGGGGAAAAGAAAATATTTTTCCAGAAGTGATCTTGCCCACGGATCTGTTTTGAACTGCTCTTGAGTTGACAATTAGGATCCTTGACGATCTCCCCTTTTATTTAAGATAGCAATCTCGCCTAGACAAATGTAATATTGTTGGCAAGGTTTTGGGTGGAAGATCACATGGCACCGAGCTGAACTCTTTGCATTTTGCCTTGTGGATTTTCTTGGGTTGTTGCGCTGCCATTCTTAACTCTTCCCGGCCATTGTTTGCATTTTTCTTTATAGATGCTTTCAGGGCATTGCTTTTCAGTTGTGTGCGTGTGTGAGAGAGACATGTGAGCAGATCCCTTTAATTGTCCTGTGCTGCTTCATATGCATAGAAACAGATCGCTGAAGGGCATATAGCCTAAAAGCACTTAAATGTTCTGTATTTCAGTTAAACACGTGTTAAAACAAAATTTGTTTGCCTCAAGCCAAAAATGCTATCCTTTGATATTTTCCCCCCTATCCTATTTACTCCAAAGACTGAGCAGTTTGACTGATGCAGTGATCTTTCATCCTAGGCAGCCTGTTTATTTATGTATGTATGTGTTTATTTAAAAGATTCATATAGCTGTCCATCTTAAGTTATCTGGGCTGCTTTTGAAGGGGGCTTTAAAGAAATATATCTATATTCCACAAATGGTGATGCCTTTTTTCATTTATGGAAAAGCTGTATCTGTAGTTGTGACCAGCCTAGAAAATTGATAAAGATGCCAGGGAATTTGTAGAAGGCTGGCACACTTGACAAATCAGCCATCAAGGGACACATAGACTTAACAACATACTGGAGGCTAGGGGACTGGAGGCTAAAACATACAATGAGATCTGTAGCACATCAGCTGATTAAGCATGAAACCCCAAATAGATTCTATGTCATGTTCAAGAAAGCTCTCTGGGCAGCTATTCTGAATGTTTTGAGGTACAAACAGTTTGCCCTGGAAAATGCATCTCTCAATAGAATTAAACTGGGCTCCATGCTGGGAAAAATGGGCTCTATGTCAGACTTAGAACAAAACTCTAAAAGGTTTGTTTCATGCTTAGGATGCTCAACACATCTCTTTTGCACTCTGACCAAGGTTGAGGTACCGTGTTTCCCCAAAAATAAGATCAGGTCTTATTTTTATTTTTTTGCCTACAAAAGAGGTCTTATTTGGGGGGTATCTTTTATACTCCCCTCCGGCGCTGACAGCCCTGCCCAGTAGGTCCACTTCTTCTGCGGCTGAAGGAGCAGCTTCATTTTGCAACTGCATTCCAGCCTCCATTTTGCAGTCATGCCTTTCCGGAAGGCCCGTGACTGAGAAATGCAGGCTGGCTGCAGAAGACGCTGCAGAAGAAGTGGGCTGGTGAGGAGAGGCCTAGCTGCAAGGTAAGTGGGTGTGGTGTGTGTGGGGCAGATTCACACCCCCACCCCTGTCGTAGCTTGATTTTTAACTGTGTGCCTCGCCCCCAAACTAGGGCTTATTTTCAGGGTAGGGCTTACTTTCGGCGAAACCAGGTATTTTGTGCCTCCCTACAGCTAAACTCAACCCAACATCTAGAGCGTTCTCCTTAACTCTGCCTCTCTCTTTTACTCCCAGTTGCTCTGCCTCCAGAAAAGACAGATGGAGCTTGCAGCGGTGATGAAAAGAAAGCCGAAAAGGAAACTGATGTCCGCACAAATGCCAAGAAGCAGCTAAAATTTGAGGTAAAAGCATGTTGTCCTTTTGTTAGGGCGGCCAGTTGCTCTGAGATCTTCAAAAGATGCCGTTCCCATCCTATTTGACTCCTAATCGGCTCCACATTAGCGGTTTTGCAAATGCAAGCGTCGTTCAAAACAGCGATGCTGGTCTTCTTCCAAACATTTGGGGAGTGTTCTGAGGTCAAGACAGCTCTGGTTTGCACTTGGAACCCTTCCAGGAGAGTTGGAACAACATCAGAACGCTTCCAGAAACGATGAAATAACCCATTTTTGAACTTGAAACGGCATTTGGAGTCTTGAAATGTTTTGTCTTTGAAACATTTCACAAGCCTCTTTCAATGCATGCCCTGTTTTCCTGGAAGATAGAAGACGCTTCAAGAGTTCAGAGAACTGCTAGCTTTCTGCCCTATTTGGGAGCACATAATAAATATTGTGGAGGATTATATTGTGTGTATGTGGTTGCAAAGTGATTGCCTAGATCCGTATCCTGGAAGATTTGGAAAGAATTGGAGGTGACCCAATAATCATGCTTTCTGCCTCCATCTCCTGCTGTACGTACAAGAGGCCACCATGCTAGCAGTTGAATCGTACTTCAAAACTGACAATGAGGCAGCAACTACTAGTACAAGGGAGAGCTTAGTTTGGGTGATGGGCAGACTTCTCCATTGATAGGTTGTTGTATCATCATATCTCAATCTGCTTCTTGAGGGTGGTTGATTGACTTTACTTAATTAGGAGACCCGACCTTTGAAGAACCCAAGTTGATCCATGGGGCAAGCAGAATTTGCTCTCAAAGTTCAAAAACTTTGCAACTCCCAGGAAGATTATTCCAGCTTTTGTTTACAAAAGCATCTTTAGCAACCGAAAGAATAACAGAGCTGAAAGGGAACTTGAGGTCTTTTAGTCCAACCACCTACTCAAGTAGGAGACTCTTACCATGCTGGACAAATCACTCTCCAATCTCTTCTTAAAAACTTCCAGTGTTGGAGCACCTACAACTTCTGGAGGCAAATTGTTCCAGTGATTAATTGTTCTCACTGTCAGGAAATTTCTCCTTAGTTCTAGGTTGGTTCTCTCCTTGATTAGTTTCCATCCATTGCTTCTTGTTCTGCCTTCAGATGCTTTGGAGAAGAGGTTGAATCCCTCTTCTTTGTGGCAACCTCTGAGATATTGGAAGGCTGCTATCATGTCACCCCTCATCCTTCTCTTCATCAAACTAGACATACCCAATTCCTGCAACCGTTCTTTGTATATTTTAGCCTCCAGTCCGCTGATCATCTTTGTTGTGCTTCTCTGCACTCTTTCTAGAGTCTCAATATCTTTATTACTTAAACACTTTAATTATAGTGGGGCATGCGTGTTTATGTGAAGTTTCCCCAGTTATGTCCCATGGAATAATTACAGTTGTGAATTAAGCTCTAGATTCATGCCCAATTGGCTTGCAGCACTGGCTGCCCTTAGCTGATCTGGAAAAGCTAAGCAGGATCAGACTTGATCAGGACTTGACTGAGAAGCTGGAAAAAACAACAAATTGAAAAAAAAACAACACCCTGCATACTCATTCCAGGAAATCACTAGGAATCAAACTTGGTTCAAGGGAAACCTTTTATTTGGAGTGTTCTTGTGTGTGCAGTAGTTCCATGAAGTTCCATGAGCTCATACGAGGAGAACTTTCTCAAGGGCCAACCAAGCACCAGGGATGCCAACTGTGGCAAAATTTAAATATATTACTATACATATTATTCTTACGTCTCATGTATTGGCATTAATGAATCTTCTCTGTTGGCTGTCATTACGCTTCTTTCTCCGAGTTTCTGTTTTCTTATCTTCTTGCCAAAAGTGATCAGTGTGTTGTTGCTGTAAAAGACACAGATAGTGCTGGGAGTAAACAGAGCCAATTACAAGTACCTAAGTGATCTAATTCTCCTCTTTGATATAAATTCAGCTAAGTGGACAGATTAAGAGTCTTCAGAAGTTGGTGGTGATCTTGCCAAAATTGTTCCAGGACTGATAACTGAAGTTGCAAAAGAATAGACTTTCATCTTAACTCCCCCCCCGCCTCCTTGATTGGTCTTTCAAAATAGAATTAGTGAATCAAACAGAGAGACATCTTTGAGAAAACAGGGACTTTTCATGTAGCTTCATTGATATCTAACACAGTCAATGAGGTTTCTATGATTTGAGTGGCTTTAAGATTGCTTTCTTCCTGCTTCCCTCTCCTTCCTTCCTTCCTTCCTTCCTTCCTTCCTTCCTTCCTTCCTTCCTTCCTTCCTTCCATCCATCCATCCATCCTTCCTTCTTCCCTCTTCTTCCTTCCTTCCTTCCATCCTTCCATCCTTCTTCCCTCTCCTTCCTTCCATCCTTCCATCCTTCTTCCCTCTCCTTTCTTCCTTCCTTTCTTCCTTCTTTCCTTTCTTCCTCCCTCTCTCCTTCCCCCCATCCCTCTTATTCACAATTGTGGATAAGAAAGACAAAAAAACTCTGGCTAGTAGACTTGGCAGTACTTGGAGACAACAAAACAGAAGAGAAACAACTGGAGAAAATCCCAAACGATAAACCCTTGCAAATAGAAGTATAATGAATGTGGCAAAAGAAAGCAAAGATAGTGCTAATAATAATAATTGCTGCCTTGGTTCAATCCTGAAACATCTGGAGCACCACTTGAATGTCATCATCTGGCACTGACAAATTCACCAGTCAATTGCAAAAGGCAGCTTTGCTTGCTTGGATCAGCTTCCGTCCTGTAACGTTATCTTTAACACCATCGAAGGTCCTCGGGAAGGACGATAGGCAGATAAAAAGGACAAATCCAGCCTAAACATCTGTCTGACCAACCATAATGATGCACATTGCTGATTTCTATCTCTGGGTTGTCCAAGGAGTCTCCTCCTTTGAGAAGTGTGGAGATAGGTCGCTTGCATTTGAGACCAGAGCTCCTCAGTGGCGCAAGCAGATGGGCTGAGCACACAGTAGAGGCTTTCATTTTATGACAAGGCACCCAGGAGTCTGAAATACCAGTCAAGAGGTCTAAATCGGAGGCCGCGGTAAAGATGCAGAGAATGTTTGTGTAATCTGAACCTCCACTTCCACAACTGTGTAGGGGTCTTTTGGCAGCTTTCAAGCTGGGGCCTGTAACAAGCAGGAGACGGCTGCCTTTGAACTCAGCAGGGGAAGTGGGGGCTTTACCGTTAACTGCTGTAGGGAATTGGTTTCAAGTCAGCAGATCAAGGAGGTATTTCAGGCCTTCCATCCTGCCAGAGCTATTTGGAACTGTTTATTTTCTTTGAGTGCGACCGCTTTTATTTTAATTGCCCCCATGCCTTGCTTGGCTCCCCTTGACTCTGATCAGGAGAGTTCCACAGAAGTAAGGTGAGGAGGGTCCTGTAAAGTCGAGGTGAGGCGTTGGATTGAAGTGGAGTTGGTTGTGCAAACAGTTTTTCCCTCTTTGGAAACACAAGACTGAACTGGAGAGTCCCTCCTTCAGTTCTTACCTTAGCCAGGTTTAAAACATCCGGGCATCCTTTCACGATTCTTTTGTGGCAGTCCTCCAGGTACAGCAGTCCATTTAGTGACCATTCAGAGTTACCACGGCTGAGGACCGTTTTTCACATCCCTATGGTCACGTGATCAAAATCCGGACACTTGGCAACTGACTCATCTTTATGGCGGTTGCCGTGTCCCACAGCCATGCCATCCCCTTTTGCAACTTTTTGACAAACAAAGTCAGTGAGTAAGCCACTTAGCAACCATTTTACTAACTCAACAACGGTAGTGGTTCACTCCTTTACTCGAGCTGGTCCATGTCTTCTTGGATACAAGATTGAGTTTTAGCTCTTCTCAGGCATCCCCAAACTGTGTTCCAAAATGGCGGCCGGGCGTCGCTGTCAAAACCCAAACTAAGAAAATAATTTCCACGATATGTCTCAGACTTCGGCCATTTTTATTTTTTAAATGCAAGTAGCTCTCCAGTGATGACCACAATCAACCCCAACATTTCTGTTGTTAAGCTAGACATTTGTTAAGTGGGTTTTGCCCCATTTTACAACTTTTCCTGCCGCAGTTCTTAACTGAATCTGGCTTCCCAACTGACTTTGCTTGTCAGAAAGCCACAAATGTGGATCACAGGAGCCCGGGATCACTGCGACCGTCAGAAATATGAGTCAGTTGCCAAGCTTCTGAATGTTGGATCATGTGACCCTGGGGATACTGCAACGGTCGTAAGTGGGGAAAATGGTTATAAGTGGTGGGATTCGGCTGGTTCGGACCAGTTCAGCAGAACCGGTAGCTAATTTTTTGTTGCCCAGGCCCAGAACGGACGTCCGGAAGTGGCATCCACACAGAGAACCGGTTGTTCACATATTTGAATCCCGCCACTGGTTATAAGTAAGGTGACCAACCGTCCTCCTTTAGGGAGGACAGTCCTCCTTTTGTGAGTTCTGTCTTCCCTCAAAAAGTGTCCTCCTTCATGTCCTCCTTTTCGATATTTGAAGACTAATCTGAAGGGCTTTTTTTTCCCCTCATAGAACGTTCTGAATGGCGTTCCGGCACCTTTTTTTGATGGTTTTTGTTTTCAGCTTTTGCATGAGCTGTGCTACTCCCCCTATTGGCTTTTGAAAGCCAATAGGAATTGCTGCTGAGCGCGCCAAAACACCCGGCTGGCAAACTTTGCACATGCACATGCAACTCATTGTTGCAATGAGTAAAATGTTTCTTTTATTTACGATATTTTTTTTCTTCAATTTATTTGTGTCCTCCTTTTCATTGTAAAAAAGTTGGTCACTTTTTTCAATGCTGTGGTAAATTTTGAACGCTCATTAAGTGAATTGTTGTAAGTTGAGGACTGCCTGCATGTTTTATTTCATGTCAGGCTCCAGTGACTCAACATCAGGAGAATCTTTGAATGTGTCATTGCCAGAAAGGATGATCAATCAGAAGGCTCAAATTCTTTGGTTTTGCATAAAGTGTTGCTTAAAGAATGTTTTCTTTAACATTCTCAATTTACAGACTTCATACCAAGAGGCCTTAGTTGCATTGCTGGGCCTTAAAACCTTTCAAGGTTTCAGTCTAAATCAATGTGCAGAATTCGATGAGGCAGCTCGGAGGGGGCGTTGTTGTTTGGATTCGGACACTGTGGTGTTTTTCACGGGCCAGAAGTGAGGATGAGCAGGAAGGATACTTAAAATCTGTGGATGAAAAGAGTTTTTTCAATGGATAGATTTGGGGGGGGGGAACCAGTTTGTAGCAACGTTCATGTTTTATGCTGTAAATCTTTTCCGCTTTCTCTTTAGATTAATTAGTTTGTTCTTTCTCAAACTGGAGGGTCTGACTTCCGATTTCTAAGCGGTTTTGCAAGTAGCTTTCTCCTGGGCACTTAAGGAAACTGAAAATATTTCAAACTCTGCAGGAAACTTAGCTGAAGGGAATTAGGTTAAAAAGCTCTATTCAACATCTTCTTTTTGCCCAATCCGAGAACAGCTGACACATCGCCCCTAAATACGACTGCCGTTTTGGAGAGGACAAATGGAAGCTGACACATCTTATTTGAAGTTGTAACATTTAAAAAATAAAATAAATCTATAAGACACTTTCTGGGATTATGGGGTATACAAACCAGAGGTATTGTTCATATGGGCGGCCAATAAAATTTAAAATAAATAAAAACAAATAAGTAAAAATACATGACCTGGTTGGTGGTCTTGACCAGACATTTTAGGAAATGAATATTGCATTAGACCTGGAAGGGAGTAACTTACAATTTGAATGCTGTGTCTCTATCTTGCCTTTATTTTCAATTGGTAAAAATGGGTGTGTTTTTTTCAAAATGGGTCCTAGGCTGGCGCCAAAGGCAGTAAAGACCACCAGACATAAGACATGACATTTTCAGCTTCTTTTATTGGAATACTCCAGCAAAAGGGTCTCGGCAGCTAAAGGAGTCGAGACCCTGAACAATGCACAAATAGAAATTTTATACAGTTATAATTAAGGAAGTTAACACCCTAAGAATCAATCATTGGTTCCTTAACACATGTTTTTTTTGATTGGGTTATTCTATTTTACTCTCCTCCTTCTCCATACATTGCATGTTTATGCTAATAAGCTTTCTTTTCAAAAGGAGTGTGGGTTTTATTATTATAATAAGCTAAAGGTTTACCAGAGTTTATATATCTATGTGCCTTAGCCAGCATCCTTCTAACGTGTCCTTCTAAGTTGTAACTTTCTTGGTGCAGTAGTGTCCCAACATTTGTTACTGGTCTTGTTATAGCTGCAACTTTCTGCCTTGGCAATGTCTTTAACAAACTTTCCTAATTGCAATCTGAGTTCTTCAGGTGTTCGTTGCAAGATGAAGCAAAGATAGCAAGTTCTAACTATGTAAGAACTAGGTATGCTTCCCAGTCAATGCAGATCATTGCATTGTCATTGACAGTTTTGGTGGGCCACTAGATAAGGAAACCACTGCTAGCAGTTTGATCCTGACCAGCTCAAGGTTGACTCAGCCTTCCATCCTTCCGAGGTCGGTAAAATGAGGAGTCAGATTGTTGGGGGGCAATAGGCTGACTCTGTAAACCGCTTAGAGAGGGCTGTAAAGCACTGTGAAGTAGTATATAAGTCTCAGGTGCTATTGTTATCTTTAATATTGCTTAGCGCTGCAAGGAATCACATATCAAAATAACATACTTCTATTTTTATGGTTTATGATGCATTCGCAGACATAATTGTCTTCATCCCAATAATTTATGTGCAGTAGGTCTACCAGGGAGAGGGATTATATTATTTTATTATATTGGTAAGGCCACACTTGGAATACTGCATCCAGTTTTGGTCACCATGATGTAAAACAGATGTTGAGACTCTTGAAAGAGTGCAGAGAAGAGCAACAAAGATAATCAGGGGGCTGGAGGCTAAAGCATATAAGGAATGGTTGCTGGAATTATTGGGCATGTCTAGTTTAATGAAGAAAGGATGAGGGGTGACATGATAGCAGTGTTCCAATATCTCAAGGGTTGCCACAAAGAAGAGGGAGTCAAGCTATTCTCCAAAACACCTGAAGGCAGAACAAGAAGCAAAGGATGGAAACTAACCAAGGAGAGAAGCAGCCTGGAACTAAGAAGAAAATTTCTGACAGTTAGAACAATTAACCAGAGGAACAACCTGCCTCCAGAAGCAGTGAATGCTCCAACACTGGAAGTTTTTAAGAAGACAGCCATTTGTCTGAAAGGGTATAGGGTTTCCTTCCTGAGCAAGGGGTTGGACTAGATGACCTCCAAAGTCCCTTCCAACTTTATTATTATAATATTATTATTATAGTATCTCCCTCTACACAATACAGACAATGGAGCACTGATTATACCTTATATCAAACTGGTGGATGACTTCAGTCACGGGCTCATGCTGATGGTTAAACAAGTGGGAGTGTCTAATTCTATTGGGCTTTGGATTGATCTGTCCACATGTGCCAACAGAACTGACCACACATAAAGGAGGAGACCCACCACCATTTAGTATGTCCACCTCCTCTTCATCTCCATAGGCAGTCCAGAAGGATACCAAAACTGATGGTATCAAAAGTCTCTGAGAGATTAAAGGAAGCAAGGATCATTGTAACCACACCAGTCATGGATTCATCAATAATCATCAACAGGCATGACCATAGCTCTCAGAGTTATGCCTTGAATAGTCTTCAAGGACAGCCCTAATGAAAGAATCTAGATTATCTGTTTCTTGCAGAGCCCTTTGAAGTCACAGCCTAATCACTTTCTCAACTATCTCTGCTAAAAAAGGGATTTTTCCCTTGGAAAAGCATCTTCAAACAAAGCATGTTTTAGATAACAACTAGCCTTTTTGTTTTGGTTAACCATATGCACGTTCATGATTGTGTGTTCCTTAGGAATTGCAGTGTGATGTGTCTGTTGAGGAAGACAACAGGCAAGAATGGACCTTCACCCTCTATGATTTTGACAACAATGGCAGAGTCACCCGTGAGGTAAGCCAAGTTACACATAAAAACTACACACGGTAAAAAAAAATTGGCAAAGAAAATTGAGAAAAAGGCAGGTTCTCCATGGAATAAATCAATATATTTCTAGCTCAGGAGAGCATGAATTTTAGATATTGATTTTCTTTAGGGCCACTGATTCATTTGCTGCAGGTTTTTGAGATAAATCTGTGCAGCGCACTCATCCCTCACAGCAACGTTCTCCAAGCTTGGCAACTTTTAAGATTTATGGATTTCAACTTCCAGAATTCCTCAGCCACAGGTCTTTAAGTTGCCAAGTTTGGAAACCCCTGTTTTATGGAATGTTTTTGAGATTATAGATTTTGGACATTTTTCATAGGAACTACAAGTGTCCCCTGTACCACAGTGTTGTGAGTTCAAAGATCTTTCTCTCTTCAGCTAATCCCAAGTGGGAGACTTCCTGCTCAAATGCATGTCTGCATACCAAGTAGTAATAGTTTGATATCTATCATCATATGGAGGATTCATCTGGAATAGCATTGCATTGGCAATCAGATGGAAGATCTACTTTAGCATTAATTTGATCTGTGAATCAAACTCTCCTCCACAGAACTGATTCATGTTTGTTGAAATCTTTGCCTGAATTTGCAATCCTGAATGAACATTTATTACTATTAACTAATTAATTAATACACATTAACAATATGTATTATGGCTGTATTATCATCTTTATTCCCCTCTCTTATTGGTTTTATGATTATGATGATTATTCTGTTGCTTTGCACGTACACTGAAAGTTTCTACACCAGAGACAAATTCCATGTGTGTCTGATCACACTTGGCCATATAAAGTATTCCGTTTGATTCAATATAAACCCAACTTTTTCACGGTTCTGCTTTTAGAATCCTTGCAGTAGAATTCTTTGCTGGTTTTGTTTTCGCAGTTGGCATTGTTTAATGTCAAGGATTAGCGCTGTCCATGTATGTGTGTGTTTAAGGAACATTTTAAAAGTGTGAATTTGGAAAGCGATAAACATCTGAGACAAATTATTCCTTAAACAGAGTGTCAAGAGCACCCTTTGCAAATATGACATTCTTTCTGGCTCCTCCAGTTGCTATAAGAACCAAGCCAATAAAATAACAAGCGTGGTCTTTGAACATTTTTTTTCCCAGCGGGACCGATAATCGTATTTATCACGAGGAGGGATCTAAGTGCAAAGTGTAAGATTTTGCTGAGGCTTACATGCTTTATAGATTTAGAAGTGACAACACCCGTGTGCCGTAAAAATGCATCAAATTTTCAGGCCAAGCTTTTTGCTCAAGATTTCCAGGTTCTTCCATCAGTCTGGACTTAACCTTGCACTTGAAATAACAAATACACCGCTTATTCCTGGACTTGTTTCTCTTCCACTTTGTCTGTAGGCTATTTCAGTTTTGGTAGTGTGTTATACCGGCAATTCACACAATGACAAGGTGAGAATGCAGAATTCCTGTGGATTCAGCAAGGCGGGAGGGGGGGATGGGAGAGACGGAAATGTCTTCAGCTAGGAAAACAGCGAAGCTTAGCCAAAGTGTGAAGTGTGTTATTTTTGGTGTGGTGAATTAGAGAGCAAAACTGGCATTTCAGAGAGAACGCCCATGGGTTGTTACGGAGGCTGAGTGTTGTTCCTTGTGAATAACTTAGTGGATGCCCTATAGCAGACATGTCAAACACAAGGACCGGGGGCCGGATGCGGCCCACAAAGTGGTTTCATGTGGCCCGTGAAGCCATCCTGGAAACAGTGAGGGAACGGCCCCTGCTGCCTTGGCCCTGGACCAAACCGGCCGGGAGCCAATGTACAATTTTGTGGTGGCCATCTATGCTGAAACAGATTCAGTCTTAGCTCCATTAACACCCCCCCCCCCGTATGGCCTAAGAGGAACAGTGAGGCTCCTCCAATGGACCATGCCTTGACACTTGCCCTGGTCCCACCCCCTTCTGCCAAAGACCCTCAGATCTGTCCCACACTTGCCCAAGCCCCCACAGGCACCCTTGACGCGAACGATGTAGAGCTGGCCATGCCCACCCAGTAGGCCACACCCACTCCATCCGCACCCACCCTGGCCACACCCACCCGGCCCCCTGAGGGCAACCGCAACGCTGATGCGGCCCTCAATGAAATTGAGTTTGACACCGCTGCCCTATAGCTTTAAGGCTTTGCTTGAGGAGGTCTGTGTTAATAGAGCTTCTGAAGAGGTGAAGAGAGATACCACGAGGATGTAAAAGAAAGGAGAAATGAATATAGGAAGAGTATAGACTCATTTCTGCGTCCCCCTCCACTCCCCATATTCAAGATTTTTATTTTTATGGGTTTAAGCAATCAAACGGCTTTGGATAAGAAAGAGAGAGACAATCCAGCTGTTGCGTTTGAAGCCAAGACTGAAGAAATATGTCTCTGGGATAGATGAATGCAGAACGTTGGTGCAAAACTATAATTACATTAGAAGGGAATTCATGTCTATCTGGAATTATTTTTCACTTCAGTTACAAGTCACAGCGTTTTTTGAAACACGGGGAGGCTTTTAATTAGCCCGCCTTATTAAACTTAGAGGTTTTACATCTTAAAAGGCCACTTGCTTTTAAGTGTTAAGTGTCGGGTATTTTTTCAGGGAACTGCACATGGACGGTAACCAGGGTGGTTTGATTAGATGGCTACCAGTTTTTTTTTTTAATTTACCAGGATTTCTTAGAACACTCACAACAAGTGCATTCACATGCAGCATTTAATACAGGGATAACCATTACCCAGGAAGGAGAGCCATGAATTTTTTGCTTGGAGAGGATGGCGTAGACATTGGGCTTTTTTCCCCTTCTTTCTTTTCTTTATAAAATATGTTAAGCCGCCTTTAGGGATTGTGGACTATTTCTGAACCTCGCCTACTTCAAACCCTGCTGCCAATTTTTTGGCAGTTGTGAAGCAAAAGAACCCATCCTGATTTAATGCAGAAGAAACTTGGGGTTATTTATACACGTCTTTCATCGGCAAAGTTGTCTGCAGAGACTTCCTCCCTGTTAAAATTACCTGGATGATGTATGGAGCATGCTTTTCATTGACTTTGCTTATCAGAAGTTTGCAATAGGGCAGTGATGGCAAATCTTTTAGAGACCGAGTGCCCAAACTGCAACCCAAAACCCAGGTGGGCATGGCCCATTGGGTGGGTATGGCCCATTGGGTGGGCATGGCCCATTGGGTGAACGTGGTCCATATGGTGGATGTGGCTGCGGTGGTAATGGCAGACTGGGTGGGACTAAAAAGTTCAATCAATCAATTCCAACTTTGCGAGATCTTTTTTTCCCCGCGAGAAGTTAAAATTGATTGATAGAACCTTTTTTTTTTTGCACACGGCGGTGGAGGCCTAAAGTGAAAAGGTTTTATAAAACCCAGCTGAAGGCCTAGGACTGGGGCGATGGTGCACGTGCCCACAGAGAGGGCTCTGCTTGCCACCTGTGTTACGCGTGCCATAGGTTTGCCACCACGGCAATAAGGAATCATGTGACCCCAGGACGTTGCAACCGTCATATATATATATAGCAGCGGCCAAGGAAGATGCTGTTGTAACTTGAAATGTTCACTAAATGAATGGCTGTAGTCACTAAATGAATGGCTGTAAGTCAAGGATTATCCGAATTTGAAAAGAATGACTTTGAATATGACTGAACTCCTACTTCCATCAAAGCTATGGTGATCTTGACCATGATTTGCTGACTGGCATTAGCTGATCTTGACATGACGCTGAAATATGACCCAGGACTTATCATTGATAGTATCTACCACCTTCTAAACCACAATAGTTGTGTGATCCAAACCAAAAGAAGAGAAGGGGACAATAGACATGTTGTGGGAATCTGTCTATTTGGGAATGGGGGACCAAGCCATCAGGAATACAATTGTGTTGAGAGCTGGTTATCTAGTCTCTCCCTCTGTCAATTAGTTAGATATTCAGCTGATGCAGACTAAGTGAATTAGATCAGGGTGGAATTTTTGGAAAATATTTAACCTAAACTCGCAGATGCCTGATTTTTTGTAATAATAATAATAATAATAATAGTTCTTTGTTGGTTAGTTGTTCCATCATTTAGTAAAATGAGTTTTCATAAGTGCATTAACAGGTATGATTGATGCTTGTAATGAAGATATATTGAGGATATGAATATGTTTCCTTCACTTGAGAAGTATCTTATACCATGATAGCTTAAACCAGTGGTTCTCAACCTGTGGGTCGGGACCCCATTGGGGTTGAACGACCATTTCACGGGGGTCGCCAAACAAGGCTGTCCGCCATTTCCCCCCCTTTTCTTTGGCCACGCCCCTGGCATCCAGTGATGTATAAGTGGTTGGGGGTCACCACAACATGGGGAACTGTATTATGGGGTTGTGGCATGAGAAAGGTTGAGAACCACTGGCTTAAACAGTTTGGGTGCAAATTAACTGAGCCAGAATCTTTATGCAATTGCTCCGTAATTGTAATTTTACAATAGTCTATCCTCTGCCTTCCTGGAAACCCACCTTGGTTTTAGCTCCTGTGATATTGCAAAATATTCATAGCTCTTTGAATTGTAATTGTGGGATTTCAGACTGTTGGTAAGAATTACTCTTTTTGTAAAGGAAATACGAAAATGTGACTACTGGCAGAGTAAACACTATCATTACTGGTGTTTACACATGTATTTTATTCTCTTTCTAGGATATTACAAGCCTGCTTCATACCATCTATGAAGTTGTGGATGCTTCTGTAAATCATTCACCCACCTCTAGTAAAACGTTGAGGGTTAAGCTCACTGTTGCTCCAGATGGGAGCCAGAAGAAGAGAAGCATCATGCTGAATCACGCTGGTAAGATTTGATTTGGATCTTTCTTCCTTTTCCAACTAAAGTATCATAAGATATTCCTTAGACTGAGAGAGACTCTTAAGCTGTGTTTGCCTGTTATACCAAGCCATAATAAAATCTGTTCATTTTGGATTTAAATCAATGTACCTTTTTACAAGCTAAAACATAATGGTGCGTTGAAGGAAACCATGGGTTGATCAATCCTGGCTTAATGTGATGTGGAATTGCAACCTTTCAAGGAAATTGGCAATTGAAATAGTACATTGCAAAGTTTCCTTAGTTTAATGGACTGCGTTCTCCACCCCAGTCGGTCCGGTTGAAAATATTTCTTTTTTTTTTTTGCTTTCTCTGGCCAAAGTTTCTTTGAACATCTTTCCTGCTTGCGCTTCTTCATTTCAGTCAATCACTTTTTTTCTCCTCTAAAATTGGAGAATGTTTTCAAGAGGTGTGCTGAATCTTTTCCTGCCTTTGAGGCTGGATGCAAAGAAATGAATCTGTCTACCTATTTTTCACCAAGAAGAGATGTGCCCTTTTTAGTTGGACTGTACCAGAAACTCAATAAGAAGAGATGAAGTAACAATTTCTCTCTGTCTCTGTCTGTCTCTCTCTCTGTGTCTCTGTCTGTCTCTCTCTCTCTGTCTCTGTCTGTCTGTCTCTCTCTGTGTCTGTCTCTCTTTCTCCTCTCTCTCTCTCTCTTTGTGTGTGTTTCTCTGTGTGTGTGTGTGTCTCTCTCTCTCTGTGTCTCTCTCTTTGTGTGTCTGTGTGTGTGTGTTGTGGAAGTAGATCTTCAAAGCTCAAGGCATCGAGTAGAGAGCAAAGCTGGGGAAGAAGCAAGAAGTTGTGACAAGAAGCCAAGGGGTTCCCTCAGGTAAACTAGAGAAAAATGTTTTGTGTCTCTCTGGAGAAATGTCATGCTAGATAGCCTTGGATTTACACATTCAGTTTAGCACTTCTGGAAGGAGGGGGCCCTTTCAAACAGTGCTGTGCCCAAGATATGTTTTCCCCATAGGATGTCCCACATTAACAAGGATGGTCCCATATTAACATGGCACAGTTCAGAAGCTTGGAACCAGGAGGGGTTGAACCTGTCAAATTATTGATGTTCGTTAATGTTGATATCTGTTTTAGCCTTAGCCCATTTGATGGAAAATAAAACTGTCCCCAACTCCCCACAAATCAAGGAAGAACAGGCATCACCGCTAAACGTCCTTCTTGTTAACGATATGCGTGAAATGAATTGAAATGTTTAGAATTTTAATTTTAAAAGACCAGCAAAAACGAACATCAACAATTGCAAAGTTCTGCAAAGTAGCCAGGCTGCAAACATTTTGCAGTAAAGAACTTCTCTAGTAGTTTCTCATTCAAGGATTGACCAAACCTTGACCTTCTTTGCTGCTCAGCCCAAACTAAGATAACTATCTGCTATCTCCTGTTGTAGGAGAATGAATGGCAGAACCTGGGGGTGGAGTTAAAAGAGGCATCAACCTAAAATCCTTACATAGACACAAATGAAGTGAGTCCAACCTCCTTGAATTCTGTGGACCCATATCTAATTCCAAGCAGAGGCTAACCATTAGTTGAGAAGAGTCCTGTGCATAGGTTCTTAGCAATAAATCTGTTTAATTGGATCTTCATGTGTGGACCTGGTCTTTTGCCCTTGTCACCTGTTGAGCTTTTCAATTTAAAGTCCTTAAAAAAAAATAAAAATCAGGGGATTTGGAGGGCATGTCTCTCTGAAATCTAAACCATCTCTGAAGGCTCTAGTTCTTCAAATGTATTGATTGATTAAACTTCTATGCCACCCATGTCACCAGTTCCTTCTCTTCTTCCAGTAGTACCTGTTTTCCCACACTAGGCAAATACCATTCTTATTGTTATTAGTAAATATACAATCGAATATCAACATTTTTGTTACATTTTTTCTCATAATATCAATAATATCAGTTTTAGATTACTTTTCTAACCAAAACATACCTTAATAGCATTTGCACTTAAAATATCCAAATTTTAATTTCCCTCTTCAAAATGCCTCTATTGTTTATAATTTCAAAGTAAGTGATATTTGGGTAACCAAAAGCTTCCCTTACTCAAACCTCTTAGCCGTTTCCTGTTTCCCTTCTTATACCAAAAGCACAAAGCTTAGTTTTTAAAGGCATTCGCTAACATGGTACGATGATACTAAACGGCATCCTGTAATTTGTGAATAGGTACCATCATGGCGAATCTAAGCCTGAACCGAACGGGTGCTACCATCACTGCGTTGATGAAAACATTGAAAGGCGGAACCACTATTTAGATCTTGCAGGAATAGAAAACTACACCTCGAAGTTTGGGCCAGGTATGTTGCCCCCATGCCTTGCAATTTGTTCCAGATCCTGCTATCGTTTGAAATGAGACTGTCTGGCTTACCTGGATGGGGGGGGGGGTCATGCTGAATATTCAGAGATCAGGATGTGTTTTGAGACTTGAAGCAAAGGTCCTGGAAGAGGGCTAGAACAGATGAAGTGTGGAGGTATCAACTGATAAGGACAGCTTTGATTATCTGTTGTTTTCCAGAAAGGGCTCTGTAGAGCAGGGCTTTTCAACCAGTGGTACAGGTACCACCTGTGGTACATTGGCACCTGGCAGGTGGTACACGACCATCCTAGAAAAGTGGTAGCGGGGGAGGGGAATGAGCTGAACCGGTGGCAGCACTGCACAAGCCTGAGCGAGAGATGGCTGGAGCTGCAGGGGTGTCCGGGCTCAGCGGAAGCACCAGGATCAGCGCCAGGCTCCAGCTGGAGCTCGGCACTGATCCTCGTGCTTCTGCTGAGCAGAATGTGAGGACCAGTTGTAAGTCGAGGATTACCTGTGGTGTGGTGTGCTAAGCAAAATGTATTTAAATGAGGTTAGTTAATCTAAGTTCTTTTTAACTTGCCCTTGATCATACAGTAGACCCATCTCTTTCTTTTCTATTAATCTACCCTGTGACTCAATCTACAAGTGATTGTTAGAAATCTAGTATTTTGTCTCCCCATACCTCTTTAGGTCTACATCTTCCAAGTTAAGTCCATAACAAGGACTAAACGAACCCAATTTATCTGTCTTTAATAATGCTAAAATTGTTATATTCATAGCAGGAGTCATTAAGGTAGCCGCCAATGTCCATTAAATCAGGGGGGCAGTTGCTCAGGTGCCCTGCAATTTTTAAATGGTCTTTTGTTGTTTCTTAGGCTCTCCACCGATAGTTCAGAAGCACAATCCAACCATTCGGGTTGCCAATCAAACAAGATCCCGTTCACATGAGCCCGAGGTCTTCCACGCACACCAGCGGAGGTCACCTGTGGTAGACCCTGTCCAGATCAACCTAATGGAAGCTTCATACGCAAAGCTGGCAGAAATTCAGCAGAGGCTGCGGAGTCAAGAGGCCAGCAGACATTTTGTGAAGTCTCCCAAGACTCAGAGCAAAAATACTGCTTCTGTACACACCGGGAGGGCTATGAGAAGTAAACCCATCCAAGGAGCGCCAATTCCCATGGCTTCTCCTACCCCGCGGATAGGTCAGAACTTACCTTACCACCCCATGCAGTCTCAGCAGACTTACAAGAAACATAAGCAGAGGGCCAAAGAGACCCATCAGTTGTGCAAAAGTTTCCAAGCTCCTGGGACCGTTGTGGAAAAAGAGCACGTTAGAGATCTCCCTGCGGTCATCTTATACGAAGGTCAAGTTGGGCAGATGATCCAGAGACATGAGCACCACCACCATCACGAGCACCATCACCATTATCATCACTTCTACCAGACATGAAATGGATCTCTCTCTCTCTCTCTCTCTCTCTTCCCCCCCCCCAGCTCTTGGGGAGCTCTCCCACATGAAGGAAGCGTGTTGTGGCCTCTTGGGGAAAGATCGGTGTTGTCCTTATTCATGTTAGTATGGTTGCTATCATAATTAATATTCTGCTAAAACTATTTTAGAACTTGTATGAAAAACACTAAAAAAATAAGGGTGATAATAATAATAACCTAATATTATTTATATTATGTGGAACTGTATCACTTAACTTTAATAACTTGTGGCTTTTATTATTTTTGGAAGAATTGGCTTGTTCAACACACACACACACACACACAGAGATAAGAAAACAGCCATAGTTATCCTTATGGGAATCTTCACAGAAACTTTTTCATGTATTCAGAGAAGACATGAAAGGGTGTGTGGAACTAGTCCGCTCCCAGAAGTGTACATCACAAATGTCCTCAGAAGTTTGTGAGAAGTTCTCCATGGTCATGTGTGAAGATCTCTTATGTTCAAGGAGAATTTCATGGTGCCTCCTTGAGTGTAGATGTTCTCTAAGCAAAACACTGGAGAACTTTTGACTGATGGACATTAAGAGGTAGGTGGGATTCTGATGGTGGGAATGGGTAGTTGAACATAACACATTGGTTCGTACAAAGCCCCCTGTGATGAGCTGTGTTTAAAACCAGTTTCCTAAGGGAGGCCACTGAAGCAAGCTTTCCTTTGTGATATTGGAAAAGAGACTTTGAACAAATGGTTAGACACCTAGTTTATTGCGCAGGTTGGCTCACGTCATGCAATTCTTTTTCATGTCAGCATGGGAAGCAATTCTGGATTTCAGAAATACAAAAATAGTTGCTACCTCTTGGGTAATTCAAAACTTCTTATTTGACTGAATGTGCTGCCAGAAAGGAAGGGGTGATGGAACCAGGGAAGGATTTTTTTTTACTTGATTGCATTCATGTAGCCTGCTACTATTTTACTACTCATCACTCAATACTAGTGATGAGGAAAGGGTTCATGTTGCTCATCAACAAAGCTATAATGTCCAAACTTTTATTATTTCCATTTATTTTTTAATGGGCACCTTTATAAGTTAGGTCATTTTCAAACTTATTTAAACCATGAGAACAAATGTACTCTGTTATTGTTAGATTAGAACAGGGGTCTTCAAACTTGGCCCTTTTATGACTGGTGGACTTCAGCTCCCAGAATTCCTCAGCCAGGCATGCTGGCTGAGGAATTCTGGAAGTTGAAGTCCACAAGTCATAAAAGGGCTAAGTTTGGAGACCCCTTGATTAGAAGGTCTGTGGGAATTTGCGGTGTTCAGGGAACAGAAAAGCATGGTCAATCTTGAATTGATGCAGGAGACCATCTCTGCTGCTTGTTACTACTCCTAATAATAGCTGGGGGTTTCTGGCATCTTGCGGTATCTATGGTTAGAAGAGCATGTATGTAGCTCAGGACTGAAGTGTGGAGTCCTTGGTGGTCTCTGAACTCATACATCACCAAGGATTTCATTGTTCTTATGAACACCTTTTTAGGTGTTGCTTTGAGATGACATCAACAAGTGACTTGTGCTTAGTTTCCGATAACTTCTGCTGGTCTTTTCAAGGCTCCTCTGACCACCATATTCTCCGATGAGACTCTGAAGATCAGGGTCAGAATGACCAGGGGACTTTCTTGAGGTTTGTTATAAAGACCAGGAGTGTCTTATAATCAACCATGACCATGTTCACAAGTGTTGTGTCTTAGGGCATAATCCAGCAGACCATGACTTAGGATTCTTCTCCACCCAGCTGCTTTTCTATGTTCTACGGTTCTTGTTCCATATGTGAGATGGAAGTAAGGCTGTATGAAAAAGAGCCTACTCTACATTGCTTTCTCCTAACTACTCTTGGGAGACCATAAGGCTCCATCTCTTTAGAGAGAGAAATCCAAAGGCAGAGCCACCATCACCTGTAAACACCCTGTCCTCCCGTCATAAATTAGTGGCTGAGCAGGAGCAGAGTAGCTGAAAAGGAAATGGTGTTAAGTCTGGTCCTCAAATTACACAAGGGCTTTTTTGTTTTATTTTGAGTTTTACAAGACAGGGAAGGGGGGGCTCTGGATTCACCTCTTCTTCCTCCCCCCCCCCCTCATTTTCTCTGGCTATAATCTTGATTTTTATCCCCCCCCCCCCAGCAAGAAATCCAGATAGGCTTTTGTTGCTGTTGAAACAACAGAGGAAGCTTTTGACCATTTGGGTGTAATTATTTTGAAAACAGTATATGCATTTCGGGACTTTTTTTAGGTTGCTGTTTACATTTACAAAATGTTAAAAGTGTTATTAGATTATATTTTTGTTTTGGTTTTTTTTTACCACCCCGAGCTCCAGTGTTGGTTGAATCAAAATGTCACGTTACCCTTTGCAAAGAGAAAGTGTAACGTTTGCAGAAGTGTTGAATAGATGAAGCTGACACAACGCAAGATCAGATGGTTTCAAGGGCCAGAGACCAGAAGTATGTGTTAATTAGCATTTGTTGGGGAAAAAGAAAAAAGGAAAAAAAAAGCTTTTGTCTTCCTCCGTCTCCCCCTGCCCCTCCCCGCGAACCTTTTCAAAACAAATCAAAATTGATGTTCCTTGTAGTTTAGTTTCTTTCTTCTGGCATCAGCTGGCGAGATATTCCACACTGTGTGTCACTCCTTAGGGCATGTAGCCTCTTTGATTTATTCTCTTAATTTTCTAAAGTCTTCCCCCCCCCAAAAAAAAGTATTTATACATTATTTCTGTTGTTTAGAAATCAGCAGAGGGAAAGTTGGATCGTAACTTCTCTATTTACCACTGGCTGACTTGTTTTTGGTCCAGCATTGTTTTGCTGCTTGCGTTTATCGGTCCTTTTGTTGTTCTCCCGTATGTGTATATAAATATATATATAGATAGATATATATGTAATTATGGACTGCAAAAAAATAATAATAGCAATTTACTTGCCTGGTATAGAAGGAATAAGCTTATTTATAAGATAGTGTTAAATGAAGTCTGATGTATTCAGGTGATATTTGTTATATTGCATGCAAACCCATGAAAAGAACACATTCCATTGGGGGGGGGAGAGGGGAAGTGCAGGGGAGGGGCGGTTGAGAAAGAGTTTCTTGCTCCTTCGGACTGTTTTAAAAGGCTGAATGTTTTCTACTTTCCTTAGCAACTTGAACAACAAGAACAAAATAATTCTGATCTTCTAACCTGAAGAGTCGTGAATAGGAAACGTTGCAAATGCTTCACTGGAGGACAGATTAGAAATGGATTTTGGAGCCTAGAGGTACCCTCCCCCCTCAAAAAAAAAAACAAATTAAACCAGTGGGAAATTCAATGGGGGGGGGGAGAATCAGGAATCGGAAAGAGCCCACAAGGACCCTTCGTGTTCGATATAATGTTGGCCCCAAAAGCCAGGCACATCAGAAATAATCCAGATATCAATTTATGTCCTCTAATCTGGTACCATCAAGATCAGGGGGACTCCACGCTTGGCAACTTTGAAGACTTGCAGACTTCAACTCCCAGAATTCCTCAATGGCTGAGGAATTCTGGGAGTTGAAGTCCACAAGTCTTCAAAGTTGCCAAGTGTGGAGAGCCCCGATCTAGATAGCCCAGGCTTCAGCTAGCTAAGAATTCTTGAGATGAGAAGTCAAGTACATTTAGGATATTTAGAAATATTCTAACTCAGTGGTTCTCAACCTGTGGGTCGGGACCCCATTTGGGGTCGAACAACCATTTCACAGGGGTCGCCAAACAACGCAGTCCACCATTTCTCCCCCCCCTTTTTTTCTTAGCTGTGCTACTCCCTTTTATTCTATTAGCTTTTGAAAGCCAATAGAATAGACTCTCTTGAATAGAGTCTAATTCTATTGGCTTTCAAAAGCCAATAGGAGTTGTCCAGGCTGTCTCTGCCTTGCTGAGCCTGCCAAAAGTCCCATTCTGCAAACGGTGCTGCACCAGTTGAGTAGTCCTCGACTTACAACCGGTTGAGTAGTCCTCGACTTACGACCGGTTGGGGGTCGCGGCATTAAAAAGATTGAGAACCACTGCTCCAACTATTCTAAATGTACTTGACTTCTCATCTCAGAATTCCCTAGCTAGCCTAGGCTATCTAGGTCAGGGGTCTCCAAACTTGGCAACTTTGGAGACTTGTGGACTTCAACTCCCAGAATTCCTCAGCCACGTTTAGAGAGTACCACCATCGAATGTAAACAAACAAAAACTACATTAGAAAAAGCCACGGAGGGCAAAGAGATCTGACTGCGGAACGCTGGTGTGCTAGATCAGAGATGCTGAAAACACATACCACCTTTTAATTTACTCCTCAGATTTGTCCCTACCCGTTTCTTTTTATGCATCCTGTTTTGCTTTTCCTTCCAGTTCCCTTCTGAATTTAGGAGACTTTGACCTACATTGTTTCCCAATCCTCTTGCAATGAAGCATCAAGTGGTATTGATTTAACACTCTTCCGAGACTTTTTTTTTTCCCCTGGGATACATGCCTTTAATAAGGGTAGTTTTAAAGTTTAAAGTGTAATGGTATAAATAAAGAATTGTTCGGTATGGCAGAAATAAAACTCAGTTTTAGGTTGTTTAAAGAAAGCATGAAGCGATGGCTTTTCTGGAGATGTGAAATAATGAAAGTTGCATCATCTCGTGTCTAAGGGTGATCAAGAAAAGTGTGTTGTTGTTTTTTTCTCATTAAGATAAGATAACCTCCATTTCAGCATAGGCTGCTTCAAGTTGAAACTGGGGTTTACATGATTAAACGTCTTAACGTACAGAAAAATGAGTTGAACGTTTAGAGCGTGCCAAGAAAGAGGTTATGCTTTGAAAGAAGGGACATGAAAGAATGCTTGAGTTGCTTTGGTAAAGAAGGAAAAAAAAAAAACCTAGCTCTGTAGAAATCTGTGCTAAAAAAAAAAGGCAGCATTCAGGACAATTGCGTTTCAGTAAAGTCGGAAAAATATTCACAAAGAGAAGAGACTTCTAGCAAAATGGAGAGATGCTGAATGTACAAGTTTGCCTAACGCAATTAAAAAGAAATCCTGACCCAAAAAAAGGGCATCTTTATTAGCCCAATTATACAGATCATCATGCAGATCAGATTGATGCTAATACACAGGTCCTCGATCAGAAGCGTAAACATGGGGAGATGTCCTGCAAAGTTACACTAGCCCAGTTTGTTTTGCGCTGTGGCCATTCGGATGTGCAGTAGAGGTTGAGAAGAAAGGTAACGAAGATCATGGTTATGTGAGACTCCTTGCCAGATGCCCTCAATGAAGATGACTCATCTGGAACCCGATCTTAGCAGATCTTCTGTCATGTAGATAGATTGATCATGTCTCCATCCTGGTTAAAAAGCCTGGAGGCCAATTTCCATCATTTTTACGGTTGCAATTTCTATACATCAGTGCATTGGCCTACAAATCTCTGAATCTCCAGGCTGTTTAACTAGGAGTTTTAGGTTTATGAGAGAAGAAACACCTGCAGAATGGGACAACTCGCTGCGACCAACTCATTGTAGGAAAACTGCCCACGGCCAACTCGTTGTGGGACAATTCAGCAATTCAATTATTTGAAATACACGTAGTCCTCGACCTACGATGAACATTTCTGTTGAGACATTTGTTAAGTGAGTTTTGACCCATTTTACGACCTTTCTTGCTACAGTTGTTTAGTGAATCACTGCCATTGATAAGTTAGTAAACTGGTTGCTAAGTGAATCTGGCTGTCTCCATTGTCATAAGGTCGCAAAAAGGGATCACACGCTGCAATGGTCGTAAGTATGAACCAGTTTGCCAAGCATCTGAACTTCGATCCTGTGACGATGGGGGGGGTGTTGCAAAGGTCGTAAGTGTGAAAAAGGGTCACGAGTCACTTTTTTTTTGGTGTCGTTGTAACCTTGAACGGTCCTTAAATGAACTCTTGTAAGTTGAGGACTACCTGGAATTCAAAAATTATTTTAATTTTTGTCATTCATATTTAATTTTGTCCCTCCTTTGGCATCCTTTCTTTAACGATTCTGTTCCACCAGTTACATATTAGGGTAACTCTTGTTCCGCAGTGAGTTGGCCGCAATGAGTTGACCTGGATCCACCTGGAATATTGCAACCAATGTTGGTCACCATAGTACAGAAAAGATGCTGAGACTTTGGAAAAAGGTCAGAGAAGAGCAGCTAAGATGATCCAAGACCTGGAGACTAAAACATACGAAGACCGGCTGCGGGACTTGGGTTTGGCTAGTCTAAAGAACAGAAGAAATAGGGGTGACATATAGCAGTCTTCCAGTATTTGAGGGGCTGACACAAAGAAGAGGGTCAAACTGTTCTCCAAAGCACTCCAAAGGCAGGACAAGAAACAATGGTTGGAAACTGACCAAAGAGAGCAGCAACCTGGAATTAAGGAGAAACTTCCTGACAGTGAGGACAATCAACCAGTGGAACAACTTGCCTTTAGACATTGTGGATGCTGCATCACTGGAGGTTTTTAAGAAGAGATTAGACAGTCACTTGTCTGAAATGATGCAGGTTCTCCTGCTTGAGTGGGGGGCTGGACTAGAAGACCTCCAAGGTCCCTTCCAGCTCTATGCTAGTCTACCTGCATATCAATGCACTATATTCCATCGTGGTCTTCTCCATCTTGTGCTGCCTCACCTTTCTGTCCTAAAGAAGCCTCAAAGAGTTGGACTCAGCTCCATAGGTATCTCCTCCAGGACCAATTTTTCTGATTTTTGAAAAGATGGACATTTGCTTCACCCCCTTTTATGGCATTCCATGAACTTTTGGTTATGGGTCTCTACTGAGCTAAGTTATTCAAAACATCTAAACTGAATGTTAAAAGAAATGAGGCAGGAGGGTTGCACAAAATTGTCCGTATTGACTGAGCATTCTTATGTTTTTCATTTTCACAGCTCCAAAATATATCCGGCTTCCGTTTTGTGAAATGCGATTAACTATTGATGGTGTACTTTTTCTTTTAAAAAAAAAAAACAGTTACGTAAAACTGCAGTATTTAAATACTGTTTGGCATTTGTATTACGTGTGTTCAGTGTGAATAGTGGAATACATGTCATGTGTAACACAGTTTTTTTTTTGTTCTTGATTAATTTTTATCTTAAGTGTCTATACTGAACTTTTGTAAAAAAAACACTAAGGAAAAAGAAACAAAAAAGTTTGCTTTTCAATATTTTGTATAGTTAATATAGATGGTTTTGACTAAATGCTTTATTTATTTAATAGCAAAACTGTGCCAAGAGATACCCCTGTTAATTAAAAAAAATGACTAGTTCCGATGTATATACATATCATTTCTTCTTTGAAGTTTGAATTCATCGGGTCTTTGTTTCTTGTTTCACTGCTCTCCTGAATCCCTTCTTTATAAAAACAAAAGAATTGGCTCTGATTGCATTTCCTAAGAAACACTATTGGCAACTCAATTCAGGAGCTGGCTTGAGAATTGGGCTGGTAGATGAAAACAAGACAAACTTGGTTCAAATAAATTAACCCAAGGACCTAATCTAAAACTCAAAAAAACCCCAGCCAAAATAGCTCTCAGTCAAATATTTCAAGTCTGTCAAAACAATTCTTCTTCTTCTTCTTCTTCTTCTTCTTCTTCTTCTTCTTCTTCTTCTTCTTCTTCTTCTTCTTCTTCTTCTTCTTCTTCTTCTTCTTCTTCTTCTTCTTCTTCTTCTTCTTCTTCTTCTTCTTCTTCTTCTTCTTCTTCTTCTTCTTCTTCTTCTTCTTCTTCTTCTTCTCCTCCTCCTCTCCTCCTCCTCCTCCTCCTCCTCCTCCTTCTAATTCTAATTCTTCCTCCTCCTCAATTTCATTACCAATTGGCACTGATGATCTTCCCCCATTGGGTCATGAAATGTCTGCAAGAGAACTATCAAACCCAACACTACACACTCCTATTCTTCCTCCACCACCACCACCACCTCCTCCTCGCCCTCGCCCCTCTTCCCTTCTTTACAGTATTGCTTTGAGCTGTGATGGTGTTTGACCCCCCTTTTTTTTCTTATTTCTTCATCTTATTCCAGAGACGAGCACTCTCTCAAGAATTGTGAGCCCTAAGTCAGCCTCTCAGTGGCCACGGTAATATCACCAGAAGGATCAGGACCAATTTGCAGCCTTCACTGCATTCTTTCTTTGGGGAAGTTGTGAGAAAAAGCTCCTGGCAGGCAAGCTACTGCTGTTCATAGCCTTAACATTGTCTACAAAAATTCTCTTTTTACAACCCCATAATCGTGGTCTGAGGCCCTCACGATAGGCCACCAATTTTCTACTGCAGTGATTTTCAAACCTGGCAGCTTTAAGAAGTATGGACACTCTGGCTGGAGAATTGTAGGAATTGGCATCCATCCATCTGTCTTGAAGCCTATACTTCTTTAGGTTGCCATGTTTGAAAAACGCTGCTCTAACGTAGTGGCTGGATTTCGATACTGTGGTCAGGATACGTGTGCATGGATGGAGGTCAAAGATGGAACTGGGACCTGTTTGGTGGCCACTCATGTCCCTGTTCTTGTTTGGGAAGAGCAAAAAGAGCATGCTAGAGTAGTTGTGAGTATAATAAAAATGGCCAAATGGGTAAACTGGATGCCAGGATGTCTTCTCTTTATGCCACCCGTTACAAGCATCTACTTCTTCCATGGTAGCCAAGACCCCATTTTTAATGAAAGGGGGGGGGGAAGGAGAATATGTTGTTTCTGCTTATATTTATGGGTGTTTCCATCCCTCTCCTCTCCCCTCCACGCCTTGTGCTGCTGACTCTGATGTGACACACATATTTGTAGCATTGGCAAGAGCAATTTAAAGGAGTAGCAGATTTTGGAAAGGGGGGGGGACTGAGAAAAGGAAGAGAGAAAGAGACAATGAGGGGAGGGTGTCGGAGATAAACCTTATTAGGTTTCTTTGCCAAAGGAGAAAAGAAACGATATTGACTTAAATGTGGGGAATTTAAAAGGGTCCATATGTTCTCACTTTGTGCTTTGTTTCTAATAGATAGGCAGCAATCTTTGAAGTGTGGATTGGCTCAGTGGGGGGCAGGCTTCTATAGAGAAAAAGATGCTAAATGAGAGATGGAAGGCCATGTGAAAGTCTATTAACCATGCAACAGCAGAGAGAGAGAAGCAAATCTAGTGATAATGTACATCTGTTTCAGCGACTTTATAAGCTTTGAACATTTTTTATGTGCTGATAAGTGGATCCTTTTCTTACCATAACTTAGAACTTCAAAGGAGATTGTGTGGATAATGCAAATTGCTGAAATATGAGATTTTCTTACAAAGACGGTTTTTTACACACACACACACACACACACTTGGAAAGGGAGAGCAAAAGTGGAAAGAATTAAAGCTAATTGATGCCACAGTCTTTTTTTGGAGCAGTGCAGAAACTTGACAAAAAATTGATTTTTAAGAAAAAAACACAAAAACTTAAGGGCAGCCATTGGGCGGGGGAGAGAATATATTAAAACTTCTGCCCTCCTTTTGTGGGTGAAGATTTTAGTTGGAGCAGGAATGTTTGAGGCAGAAGTGAACCACTGTGGCAACGCTGTTGGTGCTAACAGAGACCTCTGGGAGGTGAAAGGAAAAGTGACAGGAAGCATGGAGTAATTTGTCCAGCTTCCATGGATTATTCATTTCATCCCTGTGATAAGCTGAAGAGTTGAAGGAGATGGTACTTTGATATATATTATCAAATGGCGATAACTAAGTTCCGTGTTTAATGAAATGAAGGACTAGGGGTGACATGATAGCAGTCTTTCAATATCTGAAGGGCTGCCACAAAGAAGAGGGGGGGATCAACTATTTTCCAAAGCCCCTGAAGGCATCACAAGAAGCAACGGATGGAAACTAATCAAGGAGAGAAGCAACCTTAGAACTAAGGAGAAATTTCCTGAGAATGAGAACAATTAAACATTGAAAGGGTTTGCCTCCAGAGGTTGTGGGTGCTGTAACACTGGAGGCTTTTAAGAAGAGATTGGACAACCATTTCTCTGAAATGTTATAGGATCTCCTGCTCGAGCAGAAGGTTGGACTACAAGGCCTCCAAGGTCACTTCCAACTCTGTTATTCTGTTAATACCATCAGGATCAACGATTAAGGGAACTAGGTCTGAGTGTCTAATGAAGAGAAGGACCAGGGATAATATGATAGCATTAGTATCTGAGGGGCTGCTACAAAGAAGAGGGGGTCAACCTCTTCTCCAAAGCATCTGAAGGCAGGACAAGAAACAATGGATGGAAACTCATCAAGGAGAGAACCAACCTAGAACTAAGGAGAAATTTCCTGACAGTGAGAACAATTAACCAATGGAATGAGTTGCCTCCAGAAGTTATGGGTACTCCAACACTGGAGGTTTTTAAGAAGAAATTGGACACCCATTTGTCTGAAATGGTGTAGGGCTTCCTGCTTGAGCAGGGGGCTAGAATAGAAGACCTCCAAGGTCCCTTCCAACTCTGATTGTTGCCCTCTTTGCAGTTAAGCTAGGATGAATGACTAGAGAAACCTTACAATTCTAAGATACCATCAGAAGGTTAGGAAAGGGGAGAAGGAGAACTGGCCTCCGATATTGACTCAGGAGGCCGGATGAGTATAGGGAAAGCCTTGTTATAAGGACAGTTACTCAATCTAAGGTCCACTCCCAACAAAAGAATCTGAGATGTACATAGCAGTTAAACCCCTCTAGTCTACAGCTTAGTTGGGTTTCGTAAAGCAAAGATGAGAGGCAGAAAATAGGGAATGAATCAATGAAGAGTTGGTAAGACCTTGGAGGTCTTCTAGTCCAACCCATTGCACAAGGCAGGAGACCTTATAGCATCTCAGGGTGGTGGTGGAAATGGCTGTCCGCTTTTTTCTTGAAAAGGTCCAGGATTCATCTGACTCTGAAATGTATTGTGGAACGCAGAACATGCAGCTTCTAGACCACTCCCCAAGAACAGTGAGGATCAATAAAAGATCAATAAGCATGGAAGGAAGCCACAGCACGTTCTCCTACCACCCAAAGGGCAGGGACCAAGAAAATGGTTGATTTACAGGAAGTTACAGGGCCCGACTGGAAATTAGGGAAACGGCCCATCAGCAAGAACTTTTCAGCAGAGAACCAATTACCCAGAAAACCATTAATCTGGATTTCAACACGGAGTAGGAGCTTGGGCTCAAAGACCCCCTTCCAACTCTGAGTTTCAAAGACCCTTTGAAGATGATTTGGAGCCCGAGTGAGTTGGGGGGGGGGCTGCCTCTTTGCACGGATCATCAAATCTCTAAAACTGAGCTGAAGAATGCCCTTTGTTATTTACATTTGGAGTTCTATATAAAAAAACTTTGTTTTAAAGAACCACGCAAATCCTTCAAGTCCTGCACGGAACGAAGCCTTTTGGAAAGTGTTGATTGCATGGCAGGAGACAGGAATTCTGCCTGGAATCTGGACAGTGTCCCCTTCTTGAAGTTGGGGTGCCTCAAGAAAGGCATCCAAGCTGGTGTCACGAGTTATAAACACTGCTGGATGGAGCACTGTAATTGATTTTTGTTCTGTGTTTGTCAAGCTGGCCAGACTTAGGTTGCAAAGATCAAAGCACTTGGCTCACAAAGGGAGGGGGCTCTCCCCCTCCACTGTCACCTTCATCTCTCCGCCGGCTGTAATGATGATAGCGCTGCATCTGCTTCCCAGTTGTAAGTCCAAATTCCGGCCGGCTCCAAGTTTCCAAATGCAATCCCAGTGTTATTTTTTCCGAGGAGGAGGCAACTCACTCTGCCCTCCTCCTCCTCTTCCTCTGCTATCCCTTTGGCAATCAGCCTTGGATGTGGAACATGTGGACTGCAATCTGGCCACATCTGATTGCCGCTAAGCCCTGTTGACATCAGCAGGGCTTCTTCACCAAGTTGCAAAGCTGATGCAGAACAGTTGTAGAATGTTAGTGATGGAATAAGGGAGTAATATCATTTCACAACCCGAGGAGGGGGGGGACCAGAGCATTTGTTTTAAAGAGACCCCGGCCCATTCAAAATAAAACCAAAACACAGCAGGGAATGTGTAAAGTCCAGAACCTTTGGCTCTCAATTGGTGACATGACATCAGAGTTCCAATATCTCAGGGGCTGCCACAAAGAAGGGGGGGGGTCAACCTCTTCTCCAAAGCACCTGGAGGCAGGACAAGAAGCCACGGATGGAAACTAAGCAAGGAGAGAAGCAACCTGGAACTAAGGAGAAATTTCCTGACAGTGAGAACAATTAGTCAGTGGAACAACTTGCCTCCAGAAGTTGTGGGTGCTCCAAGACTGGAGGTTTTTAAGAAGAGACTGGACCACCATTTGTCTGAAATGGTGTAGGGTCTCCTGCATGGGCAGGGGGTTGGACTAGAAGACCTCCAAGGTCCTGTTCAACTCTGTTATTCTGTTATTCTTTTAATTCTGAACTTGGAGGAAGAAAGGTAAATTGGTGATCATCCTGAATATAGTTGGTTGGTTGGCTACTGAGTCTATTCTGAGTTTGATTGTTCTTTGATCTGTTCCAACAAAACTCTTCTGTTCCTTTGAATGTTCTTGTCCCACTGCCCAGTGTGGGCCTTTACTGGATTCTTGGATCTCCCCCTAATACTTTTGGAACAATTGTATGCTTCATCATTATTTAGGGTTGGTGGGGGGGGGGAAACAGTATTTTGTCTGGAACTTGGTTATACGCCATACCCCCCGCCCAATTTTTGCAGTGTGAAATATTTAAACGGTGATGAAAAACAATGTGTACCCAAATAAGAGACTATGGACATGCTGTTCTAGGGAAATCAATGTACAAAAACGAACATATTAGCAAAATGCATGAATAATGGCAAGGAAGACTTTCCCTATCTGTTGAAAACATGCCTACACCTTAGGCATGCTAGGAAAAAAAATGTGCACAAATGTCTGACAAGTCTATATAGAGGGAAAATACCAAAGAGAAGAAACCTCATTAAAAAAGAAGAAGAAGAAGACAAGAGTGAAATCGTGTTAGAAAATTTATCTGTTCCTGGTCCCCTTCCATTGCTTTTGCTTGGATTTAGTTAGCGCAAGCTTTTGATGGATGGTGCCCTTTGATTCTGATTTTGTAAACTCCTTTAAAAAAAAAAAAAGGGAGAGAGACAACAATCCTAAAGTATTTGGCTCTGAGTGAGCAGTTTGTGAAACAGACAGACTCATCCTGTTGAAATGGATTCTGGAGAACTCGTCGCAGTCTCTCCGTAGGCTCTGCTCTGCAATCCTGGTCTAATACAAATGTTTGGCACGGACTTCAAAATGGCATCAGACATCTTCCATCCCGTAGGATTTGTCTTGGAGAGAGAAAAGAAAAATATTCCGTTAAAGAGAACAAGCCCAACTAATCAAAACAGGACAGAAGTAACACGTTTGTAGAATGCGTGACAAATTAACCTTTTTCTGAAATGAAGCCCTGAATAAGAGATGGATTTATTTCTCTTGTTCTTGCTATGAAAGTGACTTGGCCGTATAAATCCAGCCATAAATACAGGATGCAAGAAGAACAGAAGATTCCTGTTGAATAAGACTGAAAATATATCGGTGTGGCTGGTCCTTCTCTTGGCAACCCACATCTTCCAATATCATGGTTATTTAAGAATAGGCAATGATCCTTGCTAGATGAGAAGAAAAGTCCACGTCTTCCAACATCCATGGTCAATTCTCTCAAGAGAATTTGCTAGCAAAACATGAAGGGAAATCGCTCTTTTATTTCTGACACTGGGAATACAGGTTAGGAACAAATCATGTCCTTTTCATGAAGAAGAGTCTTTTTTCCACCTCCAGCCTTTTTAGATAAGCCTTGGAAAGATTGGTGAGTGTAGAGTGAACAATGGAAACCAACATTAAGCAAACTTTCTTCTCCCCTGAAAGTCTGTATTGTTGACACAATTGAATTTGGCTAATCTAGAGAAAAGAAGGACCAGGGGGGGACATGATAGCAGCGTTCCAATATCTGAGGGGCTGCCACAAGGAAGAGGGGTCAAGCTCTTCTCCAAAGCACCTGAGGGCAGGACAAGAAGCAATGGATGGAAACTAATTAAAGAAAGAAACAACCTAGAACTAAGGAGAAACTTCCTAACAGGACAATTAACCAGAAGAACGGCTGGCCTTCAGAAGTTGTGGGTGCTTCATCAATGGAGGTTTTTAAGAAGAAACTGGACAGCTACTTGTCTGAAATGGTATAGGGTCTCCTGCTTGAGCAGGGGGTTGGACTAGATGATCTCCAAGGTCCCTTCCAGCTCTATTAATCTGTATTCTGACATCAAGCCTGGCCAGCTCCCCATTGGTATCAAGACCTTGGACAGCACACTGGGCTGGGCTGTCTCAGCAAAGTCCAGAACATAGAAATTGATTTTCTGATGCCTCTTCCACTGTGGGACACATGAATGAATACCAAATATATTTTTTAATATATTTTGTAATCCCACCTTTGTTATATTTACGAATAAGTCATGATCCCAAACATACCTAATACTTCTTCTTCCTCCTGTTTTCCCCACAACAACCCTGTGAGGTGGGTTGGACTGGCCCAGAGTCATCCAGCAGGCTTTCATATCTAAGGCAGAACTAGAACTCACCAGCTCCTGGTGATTGGCCCAAATCACAAGCTGGCTTTCGTGCCTAAGATGACACTGAAAGTGCCAGTCTCCTGATGATTTCTCTGAAAGTCACCCAGACACAGAGCTGGCTTTCGTGCCTAAGGCAGAACTACAATTCACCATCTCCTGGTTTCTAGCCCGCTGTCTTAATCCCTGGACCAGGGGTAAGCAACCTTGGCTCTTTTATGACTCGTGGACTTCAACTCCCAGAATTCCTGAGCCAGCCATGCTGAGGGGAAAGGGAGAGGTTTCCAAGCTGAGCCATGCTGGCTCAGGAATTCTGGGAGTTGAAGTCCACGAGTCTCAAAAGAGCCAAGGTTGCCTACCCCTGCCCTAGACCAAACTGACTTCTAGCCCTTTTGCAGCTTTTACATTGTGACTGCATTCATTCTTGAATTAGACCACTATAATAACAACTCTATACATAGGATGGTTGGGAAGGAATGACCTTCTCAAAGAAACTGAGTGACTTTCAACTGTCTTGATCTTGCTGTTCTAAGTCGATGTGAGGGATGGTACCTATGGCGGAGGAGATGGAGGAGGAGACAATGTGAAGGACTATAGTGAAGTAGCAGTTTTCCAGGAAGAAGGAACCACATTCCAAGGAGAGGGGGGCGGGTAAGACAAGAAGCAGCACAGCCTGGAGCTGAATAGGAGTCAGAGGAAGAGAGTTAGAATAGCCACTCCCCAGAAGCCCCCAAGGTATATATATATATTCTTTTAATGACCTTCCCAAGGTATACCCATTAAAGCAGTGGTTCTCAACCTTTCTAATGCCGCGACCCCATAATACAGTTCCCCATGTTGTGGTGACCCCCAACCACTTATACATCACCGGGTGCCAGGGGCGTGGCCAAAGAAAAGGGGGGGGAAATGGCGGGCAGCCTTGTTTGGCGACGCCCCTGAAATGGTCATTCGACCCCAAATGGGGTCCTGACCCACAGGTTGAGAACCACTGCATTAAAGTGAGAGAAGTATTCGTTTAGTTTGGCAAGATTCTGTGCTAGCAAATAAAGAAATGAACTTTGGCTGGATGATTCTATGCCATTCTTGGACTGGGCCGAGAAGTCTACCATCTTAATTACTGCTCTGCACCAGCTCTCAAAACTGGCACGTGTGAGAGAGAAAGGGAGACTAACACAATGAAGTAAACCACACAATATTTGACCGAGATATTCTCCATCCCAGAAAAACTTGAGTAGAAATGGCACTTTACTCCGCCATAGTCCTGACCCCCTATAGGAGGTTGGAATGCACAGAGCCTTGGAGGTATAGGAAACGTGAATTTGCAAGAGGCAAATCATGCATATCTCTCCGGAATAAAAAGTCACAATGAACGAGCTGCCAAACCTGTCAGAGACACCAACCGTCTTTCCAACCGCTGTCATCCTTTTTCAAAAATTCCCTCGGAATACAGAGCGAGAGAAAGAGAAAGACATGGCATTTTTCACTGCCCGTGAAATACCTGCCAAACCTCCAAACTTGTTAAAATGATATTGATTCTCATCAGAGGGAAAGAGAAGTGACACCCCAGCCTTTGTCTTTCAAGACATGTTTTATTCATACATTGGGAGGAGAGAATGGGGTAGATGGATAGAAGGAGCCATCTCCGAGGACAATCGTTCGTGGTCATTTCTATGAAACAACACCAACACAAACTAGGGGCCATCGAGGGAGGGCAATAGCAGAACCAGAACTCAAGTTACTGCCAAAAATACAAAAATACAGTTATCCTTCAAAGTAGAGAGCTGGGTGGACGTTTTGCTAAGGTTTAAAACTCCTCTGGAATTTTTGTTTTTTGTTTTGGTTTTTAATATTGCCTTTTCGTTTCCTTTTTGCCTTTGAAAGAATCGTGGAACTGGAAGGCATATCCACATCTACTTTTTGTCGTTGTTTTTCCCAGTGGGGCTTGAATAGGATTCCCTGGACAGAAATTGTCCCTGGTAGATGTTTATCTGAACTTTTCATCCCTGACGGTTTCCAGGGTTCGGACTGTACATTCCTGGGATAACTCCCAAGAAACGAGTCCTTTAGATCCTCAGACATAAATATTTTGGCATATCTTCTCTTGTTCCCAGGGGGCATATAGATTTAGTGCACACAAGTCAACTTTGAATGAGTTTCCAGATGATGCCCCTGGGAGGGTCTGAAGGAGCACAGCCCTGCTCAGTTTCAAAAGCTCAGTAGGCGCCCGTCTACTTGGTGCCTAATCTTTCCTCTTAATTTAACCAATGATTCACGCTGCACAATCGTTCAACTCAGTTGTGGGTGCTCCAACACTGCAGGTTTTCAAGAAGAGACTGGACCAGTGGTGGCGAACCTATGGCACGCGTGCCAGAGGTGGCACTCAGGGCCCTCTCTGTGGGCACGCGGGCCATGCCCTGGAGATGGCAACCATCCCTCTTCAACCAGCCGCCCGTTAACTCGCCGAGGTCCCACGTGGATGCATCCCAGCACCCATGTGCTCGTTGGCCTCTGTGTGCAGAGGCTGATGGTGTCAGGCAGCAGCTGTCCTGGCCCCTGCCTCACCTTTCCCTGTGACAATGGCACCACCACCCTGCCTCGCCTTGCCTCGCCTCACCCCGCAGGATAAGCCTCCTGCCCACCGCCCCACCTGCCAGACACCCCCTGGATCTCCCCCAACCCTGCCCGGCCCCCACAGACGTCCCTCCCCATGAGCAACATCGAGGCAATCATGCCCACCTTGACCACACCCACCCAATCTGCCATGACCACCACAGCCATGCCCACCCAGTGGGCCATGCTCACCTGGCACCCGGCGATAAATAAGTGGGTTTTGGGTTGCAGTTTGGGCCCTCGGTCTCTAAAAGGTTCGCCATCACTGGACTGGACAGTCACTTGTCAAAATGGTAGAATGCTTGAGCAAGAGATTGGACTGGAAGACCTCCAAGGTCTAACTCTGTTCTTCTGTTACGTTACACCTCTCCACATCCGTTGTAACAGCCATCTGAGGATGGACATGCCTTTCTCACTGGAAACCCCTTTGTGAGCAGATTGCAACGCGTTCCCAGTGTAGGCGATTCTCGACTTGCCACCCCGGTTGAGCCCGACCTGTTTGTTGTTAAGTGAGACATTTGTTGACTGAGTTTTTGCCCCACTTTGCCACAGTTGTTAAGTGAATCGCTGCAGTTGATAAGACAGTAATCTGGTGTTTAGGTGAATTTGGCTTCCCCGTTGGCTTTGCTTGCCAGACGGTCGCAAAAGGGGATCACGTGACCCTCCAGGACACAGCAACCGTCATAAATACGAACCAGTTATCGAACGTCTGAATTTTGGCCCTACACTAAGGGTCTGCAACCTTGGCAACTTTAAGACCTGTGGACTTCAACTCCCAGGATTCCCCAGCCAGCGATGCTGGCTGGGGAATCCTGGGAGTTGAAGTCCACAGGTCTTAAAGTTGTCAAGGTTGCGGACCCCTGCTCTATATCATTTCAGACAAATAGCTGTCCAGGCTCTTCTTAAAAGCTTCCAGGGATGGAACACCCACTGTGTCTCTCCTTGGATAGTTTCCATCCATTGTTTCTTGTCCTGCCTTCTGGGGATTTGGAAAATAGGTTGACCCCCCCCTTCTTTGTGGCAGCCCCTCAAATATTGGAACATTGACATCATGTCACCCTTAGTCCTAAATAGTATAATGGAACAGCAGAGCTGGGAGGTCTTCTAGTCCAACCCCCTGGTCATCAGAATAGAGCTGGGGGACCTTGGAGGTCTTCTAGTCCAGCCCCCTGGTCATCAGAATAGAGCTGGGGGGACCTTGGAGGTCTTCTAGTCTGACCCCTTGGTCATTAGAATAGAGCTGGAGGGGGGACTTTGGAGGTCTTCTAGTCTGACCCCCCCTGCTCAAGCAGGTGACCCCATACCATTTCAAACAGGGGGCTGTCCAGTCTTTTCTTAAAAACCTCCAGCGATGACGCACCCACAACTTCTGAAGGCAAGTTAATTTGTCCTCCCTGTTAGGAAGATTCTCCTTTTTACATGTCTGTAGCTTTTTTGCTTCCCCCCCCCCCACTTTCTGGACTTTGAGAGAAGAGGGAGGGGGGAAAGAGAGCAAAGCTAGAAGTTCTCCTAGTCTTGGCAAATCACGAGGCCTTTTTTTTTTCCTCTTTTTTTTTTTCATTTTGTAACATCAAAGCCAGTTCTGCTCCTTTGATGTCCCTGCATGCTGTTTAAGGTAAAGCATGAGTGAAGAAATGGCAATCTGAAAGGTGTCCGTGTAGTTTATGCCGAACACTGAAGAGGACTTATAGATAAAAGACGAACACGAGGGCTGATAATGAATGTCCAACAAGGAGGTGTGCATATCTGAAAGGCGGCACTCAGCTGGAGAATCGCTCGGCAAACCTTAAAACTCTACTTAGTCCAAGTTTAAGAGATTAAAAAGTTTGCTTTTTTTTTGAACATAATGAAAGTCGGTGTAAAGGTAGGCCGTGCAATTTCTTGTTTGGTAATGAAAACAACAACAACAACAACAACCACAAACTTTTGCAACTTCCTGACAAGCAATGTCAGTGAGGGAAGCCAGATTCACTTAATGACTGGGTTACTAATTTAACAACTAGGGCAACTCACTTAACAACTGGGGCAAGAAAAGTGGTAAGCTGGGGCAAAACTCAACAAATGTCTCACTTAATGACAGAAATGTTGAGCTCCCTTGTGGTCGTAAGTCAAGGACCTCTGTACAGGTAGTCCTCGGATAATAACAGTTCGCTTAGTCACCGTTCAAAGTTACGACGATACTGAGCAAAGGGACTTACCATCATTTTTCACACTTATGACCGTTGCAGCATCTCCGTGCTCACCTGATTTACATTCAGATGCTTGACACTGACTCACATTTATGAAGGTTGCAGCGTCCCGGGACCACGTGATCTGTGATCTTTTGTGACCTTCTGACAAGCTAGGTCAACAGGAAAGGCAGGTTCATTTAAGGACTGCGTTATTGATTTAACAACTGTGGTGATTCCCTCAACGAACTGGGTGAGAAAAGTCGTAAAATGGGGCAAAGCTCACTTAACAAACGTCTCACTGAACAACATAAATTGTGGGCTCAATTGTGATCATAAGTGTATTGTAGCACATTCATTCTGGGAGTTGAAGTCCACCCATCTTGAGGTGGCCAATGTTGAGAAACATTGCTGTGATTGTGATGATAGCCTTCCTTGGACTCTTTTATGACTCGTGGACTTCAACTCCCAGAATTCCTGAGCCAGCATGGTTCAGCTTGGAAACCTCTCCCTTTCCCCTCAGCATGGTTGCCTCAGGAATTCTGGGAGTTGAAGTCCACGAGTCATAAAAGAGCCAAGGTTGCCTACCCCTGCACTAAACTCTCCTTCAGTGGATCTCCTTCTCTGATCCCACTCTCTAATTCTGCAAAGATATATATATCCAAATTCAACTCCTGATATTGCTTCAGATCAGCAGATCGCCTGATGACTCTAAATGGAATTTCAATAGCTCCTTGACTTGAACCTGCAGCCTTTGGCATTCTTGAAGCTCTGCCAGTTTTCTGCTAAATTATCATCACCCCAAAGAGATTTCACCTATCTTTAATAAACTTGGAATAATGGGGGACTGTGCATTTTTTTTCTCCCTCGGGGTACATTTGTACACTGGCCTAATTATTCGGATGGTTAGGGAAATTCTTCCTGATGTTTAACCTTAATCAAGTTCTTTCTGGCTTCAAAGGGATCTTAAGGTAGATAAGAGGTAAGATGAAGGTGGGGCTGCTTTTTGGGAGTTGCTTGCTGGCCCAAAGGAGAATTTTTGCCTGCCAGAGAAGAAATGCTCTTTCAAGAATCTCTTCTTGAGAACTTGAGACGGGGAATGAGTCACAGAAGGAAGAGGAGCAGCTCTTAGAGAAAGGAACAGAGGTATCGTTTCTTCTTTGGCTTTTTATACTTGAGATCTGAGGCTTCAGCCTGTAGAAAGATAAAAATAAAACTGGAAAGGATGCCCATTGAAGACTTTGAACCCTTGTTCTTGTATTTTATCCTTTTTTAAATTTTATTTTGATCCTTAATTCAGGAGGGATGAACTGAAGGGTGAGGGAAATGCCAAATTTACATGACATGACCAATGACATTATATATATATATATATATATATATATATACACACACACACACACACACACACACACACACACACACACACATACACGGTATATAAAGTTTTTTCCGGACAGACCGGTTTGACTGCTATACTGCAGTTCTACTTATAATAACTTTTGCCTTGCAGCCCCCCAAACTAGGGGAGTTAAGCAGGCTCAAGTCGCTACTGTGATACATTACAAATTCAAATTTCTTTTTTTGTTGACAAAGAGTTAAAAGAGTTAAATGGGAGACTAGAATAGCTATTTCGAAATTATTTTGCTCTCATCAGGGTATGGCTAGCTGATGAGAGCAAAATAAGCTCGAAATAGCTATTCTAATCTCCCATTTGGACTTCCTGACAGTTAAAACAATTAACCAATGGAACAACCTGCCTCCAGAATCGGTGAATGCTCCAACAGGTGATTTGGAGAAGAGGTTGACCCCCCCCCTCTTTTTTTGTGGCAATCCCTCAAATATTGGAAGACTGCTATTATGTCACTGAAGGTTTTTAAGAAAAGACTGGATAGTCATTTGTCCGGAATGGAATACGGTCTCCTGCTTGAGGAAGGGGTTGTGCTGGCTGTGGAATTCTGGGAGTTGAAGTCCACATGCCTTAAAATTGTCAAGGTTGAGAAACACTGGGCTAGAAGACCTCCAAGGTCCCTTCCAACTCTATTATTCTGTATTTGATTCTCTATTTGCCACATTTCCATTTTAAATCAAAAAGCATCTAAATTCCACTTCTTTTTCTAAATACACCAGGAAAGGTAGAGAATTTTGAGTACCAAAAAGGAGATTTCCAATGTAGCTCAAGGATTGTGTCATGGTTCCGAAAGAAGAAGCTCAAAGAATCTTTTAATTGCAACATAGCTTCTGCATGTACATAGGGAAGCCAAAATCTGAATTCTCCTTCTCCTCCCCCAGCACACCGTAACAAAGCATAACTCACTCTTCATTTAACAGTCATTAATCACATTCTCCAATTAGTTTGAAGTGTGAACTTTCTCTCCCGTTATATCATCATCATCATCATCATCATCATCATCATCATCATCATCATAATAGTAAACTTGGAAGGGACCATGTGGGTCATCAAGTCCAACCCCCTGCTCAGGCAGGAAACCCTATATCATTTCGGACAAATGGCTGTCCAGTCTCTTCTTAAAAACTTCCAGTGTTGGAGCATTCACCGCTTCTGGAGGCAGGTTGTTCCACTGGTTAATTGTTCTAACTGTCAGGAAGTTTCTCCTTAGTTCCAGGTTGCTTTTCTCCTTGATCAGTTTCCACCCGTTGCTTCTTGTCCTGCCTTCAGGTGCTTTGGAGAATAGCTTGACTCCCTCTTCTTTGTGGCAGCCCCTGAGATACTGGAACACTACTATCATGTCCCCCCTCGTCCTTCTCTTATTACAACTAACCTTGAAAAATACTCCACTGAAATATTGTTATGGCTAACTAGTCCCCAAATAGATTCTTGCCCCCTCCCTTCCATCACTATCTAATTTTAACTCTAAAAGTAATACACAGGTTAAATAGAAAATGTCTGCCTCTTCATATTCTGTCAAGCAAGAACATCCGATGTTAGCAGCATTGACAGATTGATTCTTAGAGGTGCTGAACAGATATTTTATCTCTGGACCTTGACTCTTCCCAGGAAAGGCCAAACAGAAAACTTCCTTTCTATCAACAACCCTCCTTGTCTGGACTGGATCAAAGAAAGATTTTTTTTTTTCCCCAGAAGTGGAGTTTTTCTCTTTCTTTTCTCTCACTCTGTTCAAAACTGGGCTTTTTGTTTCCTCCCTGCTTTTCCTGACACAAAAGGAAGACGGTTCTTCCTGCATGCCAACCCTGTTTCAATTCCGCCTTCTGAAATGCTATTGCTGGGTCTAATTAGTTACTCTATTTTTTTTTATTTTTTAAAAAAAATCATCCATCAAATTGTTGCTGAGAAGTTGAGAAAGAAAGAGAGAGAAGCCACGAGATGCCTTGCTTATCTAATAGGGCTCCAAATATTTGCAGAGAAATATAACTATTGAATAAGATCTGCTTTCAAGTGTCAAGTCCTTAGCATGTCAGCTAAGGAAAAACTCCTGACAGGTATTAGGTGAAGAATAAGCATTGTCTGACAAGGGTGGTGGCAGCAAAAAAATGCATATAAATGGAGGAGGAGGAGGAGGAGGAGGAGGAGAGAGAAGTAGGAAACTTTTACATCTCCATCCTAGCTTTGGAAGAATTTCAGCTTTGAACTTGACTATTTGCTATTATTCCCCCACCCTCCATATATATGCCCCCCACTCTGCTGCTAGAATAACAGCCCGGTTAATAATAATAATAATAATAACAACAACAACAACAACAAAACAACAATAATAATAACAAAATACAAAGACCTACAAATAGAAATTTATTTATTTATTTATTTATGAGACTTATATACCGCTTTAAGTGCAAGCACTCTCTAAGCGGTGTACACCAGTAAGCAATGTATATATATATATTACATTGCCCCCAACAATCTGGGTCCTCATTTTACCTACCTCGGAAGGATGGAAGCTGAGTCAACCTTGAGCCGGTGAGATTTGAACCGCTGACCTGCTGAACACAGTCAGCTAAAGTGGCCTGCAGTACTGCACTCTAACTGCTGTGCCAGAAAAACTGTGGCAAAAGCAAGCAAGGGTAATACCAATAGTCATAGGCACCTTGGGTGCAATCCCAAAACAACTGGAGCACCACTTGAACACCATTGGCATTTACAAATTCGCTATTAGTCAATTGCAAAAGGCGGCCTTACTAGGAACTGCTTCCATCCTGCGACGATATCTGTAATACCATCAAACATCCACATCTGCCTATCCCAAGTCCTGGGTAAGGACTCGATAGGTAGAGAAAATGCCAAATCCAGTCTGAACATCTGGCTGACTGTGCGATGATCAATAATAATAATAATAATAATAATAATAATAATAATAATAATAATAATAATAATAAAGTTCGAAGGGAACTTGGAGGTCATCTAGTCCAACCCCCTGCTCAGGCAGGAAACCCTATACCATTTCAGGCAAATGGCTGTCCAGTCTCTTCTTAAAAACTTCCAGTGTTGGAGCATTCACAGCTTCTGGAGGCAAGTTGTTCCACTGGTTAATTGTTCTAACTGTCAGGAAGTTTCACCTTAGTTCTAGATTGCTTCTTTCCTTGATGAGTTTCCATCGGTTGCTTCTTGTCCTTCCTTCAGGCACCTTGGAGAATAGCTTGACTCCCTCTTCTTTGTGGCAGCCCCTGAGATATTGGAACACTGCTATCATGTCCCCCCTCGTCCTTCTCTTCGTTAAACTAGACATTCCCAATTCCAGCAGCCTTTCCTTATATGCTTTAGCCTCCAGTAAACAAATGCAGCTCATTAAAAGGTTTCCAAATTAACGGCCCGATTTGGGGGTCAGTCCTCAAATTGCTGTCTTTTTGTTCCAACGGTTACAAGGAGGCGATGCTAGGATGCCGTGTGGCTTTTCTTCGGTGGCAGAAAGTGTCTCGGATGTTCAATGGAGCGCGGCTGTGCAGAACCCAGGGACAACATGGCTTGGGTGAGACTTCTCTTTGGTTTCTAGTCAATGCTCAAGACAGTGTGTGCACAGTTTAGCCTCCCTTAAACCAAGAATAGAAACCAAGGATCATGAATGGTTAACAGCTCCCAAGGGTCCCCTGAGATCCTAGCCAAATTCCCAAGGAAACCAATTAAGACAATTAAGAGTGAAGGTTGACTTTTGAAGGCCAGATATGTTTAGAAGAAAGAAGAACAAAAATGTCCTTGACGGTGGTAGAAAGAATGGTGGCTATCCTACCCAACAGATAAAGGTAAAGGTTTCCTCCATCCCGTTGTGTTTGACTATAGGAGGCACTGCTCATCTCGGTTTCCTAGCTGAGGGGGCCAGTATTGTCTGAAGAGATTTCCGAGCCCATGTGGCCAGCATGATTATATCCTGAGGAGCACGGAATGAATGCTGTTACCTTCCAACCAAAATGGTACCTATTTATCTACTCGCACTTGCACGCTTTCGAATGGCTACGGTAGGTTGGCAGGAACCCTGCTCACCATTTCGTTTCTTAATGCAGGTGTAGATCAGTGGTTCTCAACCTGTGGGTCGGGACCCCATTTGGGGTCGAACGACCATTTCACGGGGGTCACCAAACAACGCAGTCCGCCATTTTTCCCCCCTTTTCCTTAGCTGTGCTACTCCCTTTTATTCTATTAGCTTTTGAAAGCCAATAGAATAGACTCTCTTGAATAGAGCCTAATTTTATTGGCTTTCAAAAGCCAATAGGAATTGTCCAGGCTGTCTCTGCCCTGCTGAGCCCGCCAAAAGTCCCATTCTGCAAACGGTGCTGCACCAGTTGAGTAGTTCTCGACTTATGACCGGTTGAGTAGTCCTCGACTTACGACTGGTTGGGGGGGGTCGCTGCATTAAAAAGGTTGAGAACCACTGATGTAGATGAAAGGAGAGGGCCATCTACAGATCCAGGATGGAGTAGCACAGCCAGGTAGGGTTGGAAGAAAGCCTGTCTGAATGGTTGCTGGTCAGGATGAGCCACCATGGATCGAATGGATGGAGAAATTGCTTCCCTACTTTGCTAAGAAGCCTGTGGTCTGACAGTCTTAGAAAGGATAGAATTCAACATGCTGGCAATGTATAGATCCCAATAAGGTATGCATGGGGATACAATTCCTTTGAAGTTTAGCTTAGCTAAAAACAAACAAGCCTGAATTGTGTTGCCCCTTTGAAAAGGGGGAGGGGGAGAGGAAGAAAAAAATGAGAGTTGGTGGGAGATAACAGGGGGGGTTAGTATTTGCAGTTCAGGAGAAAAATAAGAAATGGCTGCTTAGAAAATAAAATAAAAATCAAAGTCTTTGCTACAAACAGCATGTCTACATCAGAATAAAGTCTGGCACAGGGAGAATGGGAGGGGGAAGGTCTTTAGATGTGAGGGATTATGAAAGAGTGAATATAATTTGCAGATAAAATGCAAGTGATTAAGTTAATGAAGGATAATTTTGCCAGTTTGAAAACTATAATTAATAGGAATTAATTGTTTATTTAGAAACTTAGCAGAGCTCTGCTAATACTAATAATAAGAGAGGAAGAACATCAAACGGGATGCCATTGAAAGCTTGTATAATGAAGAAATGATCCAGATGTTCATAAAAGCTTATAAAGCACTTTTTATATATATATAAGAGAGAGAGAGAGAGAAATGGAGCATGTATCAAGAACTCGGATGATAAAAAGATGTTACTTGCTGTTCTGCTCTTCTTTTAAACACATCCTTTCTGAAATAATGATTATCATTTATACTTTCATCTTAAGTTAAATAGCATATGGCTTTGGCTGATTAAAACCCCCTCCTGATATTTAATCAGCATCTTAGTATCACGTTTCTAATGGAGGCTGCTGTTGCCCTGCTGATAATAGAAGCTTTTTAAGCAACATCTAAAGTCTCTGGATCAGAGCTTCTGGCTAGAGAGAGCCTTTGAGCTTCTCCTTATGGAGGAACTGCAGAAATATCTCTTGCTGATGTGTGGGTTTTAGGGACAACTTCAGTAGAGTTGAAAAACGTATTTGCTTCAAACTTTCAGCTCAAACAAAGGCTCCATTTCTCCACCCTTTCCTTTATATCATGGATTTCAAATATTAACCCAGGACATATTGGACCACCAGCTGGTTGTGGAAGCCCATCTGGGTCAGCTAGGACCGTGGTGGCAAACCTACAGCACGCGTGCCACAGGTGGCACGCAGAGCCCTCTCTGTGGGCATGCGCACCATCACCCAGTCCTAGGCCTTCAGCTGGGTTTTATAAAACCTTTTCGTTTTAGGCCTCCGCCATGTGCAAAAAAAAAAAAAAGGTTCAATCAATCAGCCAATTTCAGCTTCTCACAGGAAAAAAAAGATCTCACAAAGTTGGAATTGATTGATTGAACTTTTTAGTCCCACCCAGTCTGCCGTTACCACCGAAGCCACACCCACCCAATGGGCCACACCCACCCAGCACCTGACGATATATAAGTGGGTTTTCGGTTGCAATTTGGGCACTCGGTCTCTAAAAGGTTCGCCATCACTGAGCTAGGATGAACCTTGAAAATCAAATTATTTCATCAGGGGTGTGCTTTACAACTATCATCTATGGAGGTGATCAAAAAGAGTTTGGTCCCTCTAGGTACAGTATTTGCCCTGCCCGTATTGATGGGGGAAGACGTTTTTTCCCTTGCTTGAGGGACCATATCACATCCTCTCTAACAGCCAAGACCCAGGTAAGCAGGGATTAACACCAGACAAACAATCCAGGTGGAAATAATACCCTAATCAAAGAACTACTAGGAAGAAAACCACTTGTTCCCACCCACACTGGCAGGGTAAGCTACTGTGTACAAATTGGGAGCAAATCCCAGGATCACTAACATTGATGCTAGTGAAAAATGTTAGTAACATTGATGTTAGTGAAAAATGTTAGTAACATTGATGTTAGTGAAAAAAAGGAATTGGTGGGAAGGATAGCAGGGTTCCAGTATTTGAGGGGCTGCCACAAAGAAGAGAGAGTCAAGCTATTCTCCAAAGTACCTGAAGGCAAGACAAGAAACAATGGATGGAAACTAATCAAGGAGAGAGCCAACCTAGAACTAAGGAGGAATTTCCCGACAGAATAGTTAATTGGTGGAACGACTTGCCTCCAGAAATTGTGGGTGCTCCATCACTGGAGACTTTTAAGAAGAGACTGGACAGCCACTTGTCTGAAATGGTATAATGACTCCTGCTTGAGCAGGGGGTTGGACTGTATGACCTCCAAGATCCCTTCCAACTCCGTTCTCCTATGTCAGTGACAGCGAACCTTTTAGAGACCGAGTGCCCAAACCGCAACCCCATACCCACTTATTTATCACAAAGTGCCAGGGCCGCATCAGCATTGTGGTGCTCTCAGGGAGGGCATGGGGGCATGGCCACTGGGTGGACATGGCTCCGGTTGTCATGGCAGACTGGGTGGGAGTGGCTGGGGTGGGCACGGCCACCTCGAGGTTGCTCATGGGGGGGACGCCTGTGGGGCTGGGCAGGGTTGGGGGAGATCCAGGGGGTCTCTGGCAGGTGGGGCGGTGGGCAGGAGACCAAGCATAGATGGGGGAGGCACGCAATCCTAGCTGGGACCGGGGGGCCATGGCACCGATGGGGATCCGGCTTTCCCTGCTCAGGGTGGCCTTTGGCTTGCTGGGTGTGGGCGTGCTCTACCACCTCTACTCAAGCTTGCTAGCTGGCTGCTTCGCCTCCTTTGTACTGGGTGGGGCTGCCGCTCCAGGTGGTGGCAGCCTAATGGACCTGCGCACGCTGCTGGCAACCTAAAACTCACTTATGTATTGTCAGGTGCCGGATGGGTGTGGCTCATTGAGTGGGTGTGGCCAATTGGGTGGGTGTGGCCCACCCAATCAATCAATCAATCAATTCCAACTTTGCGAGATTTCTTTTCCCCGCGAGAAGTTGAAATTGATTGATTGATTGAACCTTTTTTTTTGTTTTGCACACGGCGGCGGAGGCCTAAAGTGAAAAGGTTTTATAAAACCCAGCTGAAGGCCTAGGAGTGGGGAGACGGCGCACGTGCCCACAGAGAGGGCTCTGAGTGCCGCCTCTGGCACCCGTGCCATAGGTTCGCCACCACTGCCCTATGTTCTGTGTTACCTACGCAACACTAATAAAGAACAGCTAAGCTCAGAGGGCACCAAAGGATGCCACCGTTCAACGCTGAGCTGCAACTATTCTTTTTCTATTAATACTTACCGTTTCTTGTCATTGGTCATGCTTGCCAGGAATAGAAATCTACAACATCTGAAATGTTATCTTAGCCCTCTTGCAAGGAATAATAATAAAGACTTTGACTCTTCCAGGGTCTCTCAGCCTTTCTTTCTCATTGTTCTATTTTGCTTGCTTTTTTTTTTTTTTTTAAATAGCAAGCAAATGTGTAAAATCACAGGCACCCTTCAGATCAGCAGCAGAAAAGGGGTAGCAAGCGACAGTATCCTCAAGGTATTTCCTGACAGCTGCCCAAACAAAATGCAACACGTTTCTCTTTTTCTTTTCTTTGCCTTCCTCTCTGCTCCCCCCCCCCCCGCTTTTTCGTTGCAAACATCAGAGAGAAAAACTGCAGATAAACTGATGAACATTTGGGATTTCTGCATCTTTCTTTTGGAGGCTTCACCATTTGTTTCTTTCCTAAGCAAAAAAGCATTAAAATATCAGGTAACCTCTTTTGGATGGCCTTCTTTCCCTGGAAGGGTAATAATGATCGTAATAGAAAGCTTGGGGAGGTCTCAGGTTAACGAAACTATGGTTTTGGAGGTGAAGAATGGTGATATGGTGAAGTACCCTTACTAAACAAAGCAGGGACACCTAGCAAAGCAGTTGTGGTTTCTTTAGTGCTAACATGTTCGTCATTTGTACACTTGCTTTGATGAGGTGACAATCTCAGTCACCCTTGGTGTTCGTTGGCTTCTCCTTCTGGTTTATAATTCAGACCTAATTGTGAGGTCCTTGGGAAGGATACTCTTTCCTATCAGTAGAAGTGAATATTTGCAGCTCAAGGCTGAACTGTGGGGTCCTTGGTGCTCTCTGAGCTTGGCTGTTTTCTTGCACACCTTTCATTACCCAAATTGGTCATCCTTGGTGCTCTCTGAGTTGGAGGAGGAGGAGGAGGAGGAGAGGAGGAAGAGGAGGAGGAGGAGGAGGTCATTCTTGGTGCTCTCTGAGTTGGAGGAGGAGGAGGAGGAGGAAGAGGAGGAGGAGAGGAGGAGGAGGAAGAGGAGGAGATCATCCTTGGTGCTCTCTGAGCTTGGCTGTTTTCTTGCAGACCTTTCATTACCCAAATTGGTCATCCTTGGTGCTCTCTAGTTGCAGGAGGAGGAGGAGGAGGAAAAGAAGGTCATCCTTGGTGCTCTCTGAGTTGGAGGAAGAGGAGGAGGTCCTTGGTGCTCTCTGAGTTGGTTGTTTTCTTGGAAACATTTCATTAACCAACCAGATAACATCATCCATGAGCACTGATGATGTCCCCTAGTTGAGTCATAAAACATCTGCAAGCAAACCACCAAGCTCAGAGGGCACCAAGGACCCCACCGTTACAAACATTCTCTTCTATTGGTCAGACTTAATTTCTGGTCATTATTTGGGGGCAGCCTTTTTCAAACTTGGCAACTTGGAGGTGTGTAGACTTCCCCATGTTGGGTGGGGGATTCTGGGAGTTGAAGTCCACACATCTTCAAATAGCCAAGTTTGAAAAACATTCTTTTAGAGCAGTGGTTCTCAACCTGTGGGTCGGGACCCCATTTGGGGTCGAACGACCATTTCACGGGGGTCGCCAAACAAAGCTGTCCGCCATTTTTTCCCCCCTTTTCTTTGGCCACGCCCCTGGCACCCAGTGATGTATAAGTGGTTGGGGGTCACCACAACATGGGGAACTGTATTATGGGGTCGCGGCATTAGAAAGGTTGAGAACCACTGTTTTAGAGTTTCAACAATCCAGCCAATTTTCAAGCTAGTACTGGACCTCAGAGAGCTTCTGGGCTTTTAAGTGAGAAGCTTCTTGCTTGCTGATCCACCTTCTTCCGGATAAAGGCAAGGGAAAGGTTATTTATGAATTGCCTTGCGTATTAAATTGAAAAGAAAGGCAGGATACAAATTAAATGAGTGAACTAAACATGCTACCAAACTCCATCTGTTGCACCAGCTGTAGTCTGTCTTATAGAAAAGAGAGATCTGACAGTCATTGCCTTATAACCTTCCAGATAGGAATACCATAATTTACACTGTGTGGTTTTTTTTTCCTCTTGAGAACATATTTTGGAAAGGTCATTTGTTTGAAACAATGTTTTCAAAGCATGATTCATATCACTGTTGGATGGAAGAAGTACTCCCAAGCTACAGATTTGTTTTAAAATCTTTGGGGCAGCCACTCCAGACGTTCTAGAGAAGAAGTTACCAGAGAATTATATTTTTAATTTACCCGCTCCCCGCCACCCCCAAGTTATTAAATGCCTAGGGGTTCATTTAAATTAAGTATAGTTATAGCTTTTAATTACGACAAATCAACAATGTGATGCAGACTTTTACCTAAATTTATGTACTCCAGATATGATTCCGTGGAGATCTACTTTAATCAGCAATGGTATCTTTCTACTGAAACCTGGAATCTGATCTGTAAGTAGATATAGAACATAGACTAAAGAACATAGAATAATAATAAGGTTGGGAGGGCCCCTGGGGGTCTTCTAGTTCAACTTCTTACTCAAGCAAGAGTCCTTATGCCATTCCAGGCAAATGACTGCCCAGTCTCTTCTTAAAAACTTCCAGTGTTGGAGCATGCACCGCTTCTGGAGGCAGGTTGTTCCACTGGTTAATTGTTCTAACTGTCAGGAAGTTTCTCCTTAGTTCTAGGTTGCTTCTCTCCTTGATCAGTTTCCATCCGTTGCTTCTTATCCTGCCTTCAGGTGCTTTGGAGAATAGCTTGACTCCCTCTTCTTTGGGGCAGCCCCTGAGATATTGGAACACTGCTATCATGTCCCCCCTCGTCCTTCTCTTCATTAGATTAGACATATACCTAGTTCTCTCAATTGTTCATCACACGGTTTAGCCTCCAGACCCTTTATCACCTTTGTTGCTCTTCTCTGCACTCTTTATATGTATATTTATATATACATAATATTTTTATATACTTTATGCACACCCCAGGCAATGTCTGGTGTTGAGTATTGGATATGCTTGCAGCCAACGATTGTGACATTTCCTTCCTATCCTGCATCAAGTGAAGAAGCTCTGGAGTTCTACAACCAATGTTATCTCTAGGTCCCCAAGCCCTGTCCCACCAGCCCAGAAAAAAAATATATCCCCCTTTTTTGTTGTTACTGTCTTATCAACTTCAATAAAATCTGGCAAGAGATCGTAGCTTGCAGTTGAAAAAGAAAAAGAATATAACGCAGAGCTGTTATGGGAAAAATAATAACCTTTGCAGGAAGAATTCTCGTATTTTCCAGAATCTCGTGAGGACATAAACTGTTGAAAAGAATCCTTTTACTATACTTCATACTAAAAATAATACATATTATTATTATTACTATACATTATTATACACACATTTTCCACTTTTGACCTTTCCACATTTATTCTCCTCTATTATTTCTAGTCTCCAACCAATCATACCACTTATTCCATATTAAATAGTACTCTGTGTCTTCCTTTTCTTTTATCTCTTTTGTTAATTTATCCATCTCAGCACAGTCCAGGATTTTCCTTATCACTTCTTCCTCTGATGGTATATTCCCATTTTTCCAGAACTGTGCATATGCTATTCTTGCTGCCGTTATTATATGTAGAATTAAATACCATATTTCTTTACTATATTTTCTGTTTAAAATACCCAGCAAAAAGATCTCTGGTTTCCAGTCTACGGATTGGTCTTTTATTTCCTTGATCCATCTTCTTATTTTAGTCCAATATTTTTTCGCAACTGGGCACATCCACTATGAAGTATGAAGTATAGTATGAAGGAAGAAAAATGCAAACAAGAAACAACGGGACAACAAGGACAAATATATCTAAAGAAGAAAAAAGGGGGAAAATGTAAATAATAGATTACCGTTATGAAATTGCTGTTAAAAGGAGGAGCACACACTGTGTGTGTATATGTGTTATGTTTTGTTTTGTCTTGTTTTGTTGGTTTAAGAAATAAAAATTAAAAAAAAAGAATCCTTTTAATTCCTTCCTTCCTTCCTTCCTTCCTTCCTTCCTTCCTTCCTTCCTTCCTTCCTTCCTTCCTTCCTTCCTTCCTTCCTTCCCTCCCTTTTGTGCAGAACAAGACTATAGTCCATGCTGTAGGTATGTTGTCACCTGGAAAGGAATCCTGTGAAGTGGGTCAGTGTTGTTATTACAACAGATGGAAATTTGTTTTGGAAGAAATGCGGTTTGGGGAAAGAGTTATTCAGAACTGGCAGGCTTGCGGATGAAAAGAGATCTTTCTGGGAAAAAAAAAAAACTTCTTTCTTTTTTAAAGAATGCTGGAACACTAGCCCAGATTTATGTGCCTTGTGAAACCAGTGACAAAAGAAAAGAAAAAAACACCATTGAGTGGAGATGCTTTATTATTATTTTTAAATAGTTAATAACGAAGTGAAACCCTTTCCAGCATGTATTGATGGTGCTTCAGAAGATAAATGGACAGGAGAGCTGTGGAAAGACACCAGAGTGGAAATAAAATATTCATTTGCAATGGAGTGACTGCCCACTCATTACCAGCAACGTGTTTCAACTCGTATCTCTTGTAGAAAGAACAAGTGCGGTTAAAGATGAGAACTTGTTTTTTGCTAGTGTTTTATTGTGGTTAGAGTTCATCACTAGGGCTTGGAGATTAAATATCCAGCTAACCATAAAGCCCACCCAGGAGACTTTGGACTAGTCCCTCTCCAACTGAGTTCACACATTGCACTAATTATAATGTAGTTTCTGTTGGGCTTAAGGCACTTCCAGACAGCGCTGATCTGTGTCCCTGGTTCTCAAGCCATCGATAAACCTCAACAGTTGAATTGATTGGCCTCCCGCTTGGCTTTTGCGGCAAAAAGCCGGATGTGGACCATGTGCCAATTCTTGCTTCTCATCCAACATCCACAGCTTTTTTCTTTCTTTCCTGTTTAAGTTAGGGCATTATGGGTAGGGGTAGGAAATCAGGGCTTAAATCTAGCAACTGCTAGAGGTCAATAAGAATTTTCACTTCTTGGTACAAGTAGATAGGTTGATAAGATGAGGTGAGGTGAGATTTTGAAGAAGCTTCAAGGAAAAAGAGATGATTAGGGGACTGGAGGCTAAAGAATATAAGGAGTGGCTGCTGGAATTGGGTCTGTCTAGTTTAATGAAGAGAAGGACGAGGGGGGACATGACAGCAGTCTTCCAATATCTCAGGGGCTGCCCCAAAGAAGAGGGAATCAAGCTATTCTCCAAAGTGCCTGAAGAAGGCAGGACAAGAAGCAACGGATGGAAACTCATCAAGGAGAGAAGCAACCTAGAACTAAGGAGAAACTTCCTGACAGTGAGAACAATTAACCAGTGGAACAACTTGCCTCCAGAAGTGGTGAACACTCCAACACGGGAAGTTTTTAAGAAGATACTGGATAGCCATTTGTCCGAAATGGTATAGGGTTTCCTGCCTGAGCAGGGGGTTGGACAAGATGACCTCCAAGGTCCCTTTCAACTTTATTATTATTATTATTATTATTATTAGTAGTAGTAGTAGTAGTAGTAGTAGTAGTAGTAGTAGTAAAAAAGAGAACCAAGAAAGTCTAGTTGCATTTTGGAAAAGCACCTTTGGAACAACCATGACTTGGATGATTGAGACTCTCCACTGACACCCATGACTTAAACCAACTCCATCTTTCCATACAGGCTATTTGATGGATGCCAGCATGCGGCCGTAACTTAGCTACCCAAGGCTGAAGCTTATAGAGCTGTTAGCAGCCATAGGTCGATCCCAGATCTAGGTAAAAATTAGACATTGTGTTTTGTCCTTGTCATCATTATCCCCATTGTTGCCATCACCCTTTCCCCCTGACAGATGTCTGGGAACTACCCTACCTCTCAGCTTACACTCCAGTTTTGTTGAGTTTCTCCATGACAGGGCATAAATTCAACTCTGTCTTTCAACCCAGCCTGTTTGTTATTTAAAAACAAACGAAATCAGCACCTGCCAGTTCTGCAGGCCTTACCAAGTTCTTGATAGCTTAGACAGGGCATGACACTGTGCTTGTGTTTTCAGCTGTCACTGGGGGAGGGGTAGTTTTATTAATATTATTATTTTGACAGTTATTTTTCTTCTGTTTTTTTTTTTAAAAAAAACAGCACCGTTTCTTGCTTGACAGCTGAAATAAGGCTTTTTTCCCAACAGCATTTAAATAGCATTTAATTGGAGTCAGAGTTTACCCTGAAATCGGAAGACTGTCACACAAAGGATACACAGCCAGACTGCACATAATGTGGCTTGTTTTGGTTTAGTACGGTGTATGAATCTAGCCAATGAGTGATTTAGGCTGGAGTCAAGGTATATTCAATATACCAGAGATCCCCAACATTTTGGGCACCAGGGACTGGTTCCATAGAGAGAGGTTTTTCCACGGACAGAAGGGTGCGTGGTTTTGTGTGCTGCCTGCATCCTGCAGATGGGGCTTTGCTTGTTTGTGAGGACCGGTTGCTGGCATGGCGTGGCCCAGTATTGGGCCACAGACCAGGGGTTGGGGACCCTTTCAATATACAACCCTAGGCTGAGTTAACACAGTTCACTAAGCTGTGATCTAAATTGTACAGTGATTAGATTCTAATGCTACTATGTGGTCCAGACCAAACTGGCTCTCTTTATGGTGTAGAAAGTTTCAGGGCCACCAAAAGGCTGGGACATTGTGTTGGTTATATGAAGGAGGCTGCAGTGCTTAGTCATGGATGGCGTAATGTCCCCCTGGAATGTCTCAAATTGCTCTTTGCATTGTGACTAAATGTTGCCCACTTGCCGCAGGGGAGAAATAAAAGAAATCGGTCCTTATCTGGAACTGATTAAGTCTCCTGTTTTGCTTCTGGCATGTTAGTTTTTTTTCTTCCTCAAGTTCAAAAGTCTTCTATCACCAGCAGCAAACGTGCATCATTATCCCATTATCGCTCAGTGATCAATGTATAATTTTACCTTTGGAAATTATTTTCCAGGACTTGGGTTTCCCAGGCACACTCTTGGCTATGCTTTGAATTAGGTCTGTGACTCATTTTAAAAAGTTAGTTGATATTAATCCCACATCCCTGTGTAATATTTCCCCCCCCCCACACACACAGACACTTTTCTCTATGACAGTGATGGTGAACCTTTTAGAGACCGAGTGCCCAAACTGCAACCCAAAACCCACTTATATATAGTCGGGTGCCAGGTGGGCGTGGCCCATTGGGTGGGTGTGGCCCATTGGGTGGGTGTGGCTGCGGTGCTAACGGCAGACTGGGTGGGACTAAAAAGTTCAATCAATCAATCCCAACTTTGCGAGATCTTTTTCCCCCCTCCCCGCGAGAAGTTGAAATTGATTGATTGATTGAACATTTTTTTTTGGGAACGCGATGGCAGAGGCCTAAAGCGAAAAGGTTTTATAAAACCCAGCTGAAGGCCTAGGACTGGGGCGAGGGCACGTGTGCCCACAGAGAGGGCTCTGAGTGCCGCCTCTGGCACGCGTGCCATAGGTTCGCCACCACGGCTCGAGGTTGATATAAGAACCTGGAGACCCTTTTGACCGAAAGACTTGATGATTGTTTGAAGAACTGGCACACAATGGGAGGAGCCAGTTGTAGGACTTTACACATCCTCCCGTTAAAACGGTTTCTAAAAGACTGCAGCCAGAGGGGCTAGAGGGAAGCCCATCTCTTTCTCAGATGGTCAACCTGCATTCCCTAGAAAAGCAAAGTCTTCAACCAGGCATGTCAAACTGCCGGCCAGCCGGCTGGCCGGATGCATCACACCGAAACCGCGCCCACCCCATTGCCGGCAAGGGGGGAAAAGTCTCAATACGTCGCCTGACGTCACGTGACGTCGCAAGTTTGACATGCCTGCCTTAAACTGTTACAGATAATCCTTGGCTTACAACCATTCATTTAGTGACTGTTCAAAGTTACAACGGCACTGGAAAAAAATGACTTGTGACTCTTTCTTGTGCTTTCGACCGTTGCAGCATCATCGTGGTCACATGATCAAAATTCAGACGCTTGGTAACTGACTCGTATTTATGACGGTTGCAGTGTCCGGGGTCATGTGATCCCCTTTTGTGACTTTCTGACAAACAAACTCAATAGGAAAGTCAGATTTACCTAACAATTGTGTTAGTAAGTTAACGACTGCAGTGATTCTCTCTCTCTCTCTCTCTCTCTTTTTTTCCTTCCTTCCTTCCTTCCTTCCTTCCTTCCTTCCTTCCTTCCTTCCTTCCTTCCTTCCTTCCTTCCTTCCTTCTTTCTTTCTTTCTTTTTCTTCCTTTTCTGAGTTTTCTCTCTCCCCCCACCCCCACCCCCGCTTGGCCCTCCTAAAACCCCTTTTTCATTTCCTCTTCCTCCTTTCATTTCTGTAAGACTTGACTCTCGTATGTTTTTGAGGTACCCACGGCAGTCGCTTTGCCGAACTCCCACTGTGCAAATTGCCCTTCAGAAAGAAAGATCTTCCTGTCAGTAGCTTATAAGAGGTGCCAGCAGCAGCAGCGGCAGCTAAGGAGATTTGAAAAAACCATGAGCTCACAAATCAGCAGGCATCTGCCTGCAGTTCTGGATCCACCCCTGGAATTAGTTCCTATCTTGTATCAAAGGCATCTCTTCCTCCTTTCTCTGAAAGCATGCAAACGAAGGAGGTGGCCTAAAGGCAGTGTTTGAGGTTCAAAGACACATTGGTGGAATTTGGCTTCCTCGAAAAATACATATAAAGCTAGCAACGTTGCATTTCACTCTTAACTGGCTCTTTAAATCATTAAAAACAAAGACGCAAACAATGAAGGTCTGTGAGACCCTTTTCCTACCTAAAGTGCAGCAAGTTTGTTCCTCTGCCATGTCCCACCTCGGTCTTCTTCTCCTGTTGTGTGGTACTTCTACTGGACTCACACAGTACCACAAGCCATTGTTGGTTTTGCTTAGTTTATTGAATAAATTAAAACCAGCTAGATTGGCACAAAGTGCTAAGCCCCAGATCTAACGTGATCAACAAAATCTCATTAAATGTACTTAGAGTGATGTGGGATGCCCTGTAGAAGGAACACAAAACATAGAATAACAGAGTTGGAAGGGACTTTGGAGGTCTTCTAGTCTAACCTCCTGCTTGAGCAGGAGATCCTATACCACTTCAGACAAATGGCTGTCCAGTCTCTTCTTAAAAGCCCCCAGTGATGCAGCATCCACAACTTCTGAAGGCAATCCATTCTACTGATTAATTGTTCCCACTGTCTGGAAATTTCTCCCCAGTTCTAGGTTGCTTCTCTCCTTGGTTAGTTTCCATCCATTGCTTCGTGTCTTGTCTTTTACTGCTTTGGAAAATAGTTTGACTTCCCTCGACTTTGTAGGCTGGGCTTATGCAACACAGCAGCCAGATAATAAGCCTCATCACCACTGTTGATTTTCAGATGGGTATGTCAATCCATTAATGGATCCATTTCTGACGCTGGGCATGTACATGTCTAGTTCCTCTCGGAATCAGGAACTGCAGTTTGCTCCAAATCATGCAATTATTATGGGAAGAAGCTAGGATCTGCCACATCCCCAACCCAGGGAAAGTTGTTTTGGGAATGTTCAAGCAAGGATGTCATTTTGCTTTGTTTATGAAAACGCATTTCTGTATTGAAAGTTCCATGGTATGTCAATTTAGCCAAATGAAATTTCCTTAACAACGCATACGGTAGATAAACAGACCATAGCTTAGGATTGTGAACAAGCTCCCTTGTAGGCTGGACTCCAGCAAAGCCCTATATCAAAATATGGCCTGCCTGTTTGTGACCTGATAGAAATCTAACTGTGGTTTATTCTATAAACAATCTTTAAGCAGACAGACTTAGTTGGCACGTGAATGAATGTACAGTACAGTAAAAGAGCTCCAGAGGGAATGTATATGATCTTTAGATAAGGACTGCCCATTTCTTTTCCCAACTCTTTATTTGAAGTTTACAAAGTTAAGTGCCTTATGTTGAAATGTGGACTTAGTGCTCTGCTTTTATCCCAAGCTCATTGGGAAAATGGAAGCATTAAATCTGGCTATGGCCTGAGGTTTCTTCTCCCCTACATCTGTTCCCAATCCTTAGTCATTTGCTCTCTTCTGCTATTCTAATAGGTTTCCTTATTTAAAAAAAAAAATCCCTCACATTTAGTACAAAAGCCGTGCTTGTTATAATGAGCTTAAAATCTCTAATGGTTCTTCTTGCTCCAAATTGCTTCAACTTCTTCACTGCACCATATTAAGTTTGGGAGGAAGGGATTTCTGCTTAATATAGCCTTTGAAAGGCTATTTTGTGAAAAGGGCTGGCTTGTCTCCTTTTTTTCTGCAATTAAAATGGGGAAGATCCACCAAAGGAGTTCTTTATGGCCATAGGGGAAGAAAAAATGAAGCTGCTAGATTTGTGCAGTGAAACCACAGAAGGCCATAGGTGGCAGCATAGAGTTGGCATGTCCTGAATCTCTTTGCTGCCATTTAGTGGGCACTCATATCAACAACCTAAGATATGCAGATGATACCACTCTAATGGCAGAAAGTGAAGAGGAACTAAAGAGCCTCTTGATGTGGGTGAAGAAGGAGAGTGCAAAAGTTGGCTTGAAACTCAACATTAAGAAAACCAAAATCATAGCATCCGGCCCTCTCAATTCCTGGCAAATAGATGGGGAAGAAATGGAGGTAGTGACAGATTTTATCTTCCTGGGCTCCAAGATCACCGCAGATGGGGACTGCAGCCAAGAAATTAAAAGACGCTTGCTCCTGGGGAGGAAAGCTGTGGCAAATCTAGACAGCAAACTAAAAAGCAGAGACATCACCCTGCCAACAAAAGTGTGTATAGTCAAGGTCATGGTTTTCCCAGTTGCAATGTATGGCTGTGAAAGTTGGACCATAAGAAAGGCTGAGTGCAAAAGAATCACCCCCACCCCGCCTCACCTCACCCTGCAGGATGAGCCTCCTCCCACTGCCCCACCTGCCAGAGACCCCCTGGATCTTCCCCAACCCTGCCCAGTCCCCACAAGCATCCCTCCCCACGAGCAACATTGAGGTGACCATGCCCACCTTGGCCACACCCACCCAATCTGCCATGACCACCACAGCCACGCCCACCTAGTGGGTCATGCCCACCTGGCACCCGGCGATAAACAAGTGGGTTTTGGGTTGCAGTTTGGGCACTCGGTCTCTAAAAGGTTCACCATCACTGACCTAGCATTTTCTTTCTTTTCCCCCTTCCTCCCCTGAAAGATTTGATGATGCATTGTGATTTTTCCCACCCACCCCCCTTTTTTTTCCTACAGGGGTTTTATTAAGAAGGCTGGAGACAGTTCTCATTAGTCTCAGTGACACCTTTTATCACTTATCAGAGGAACAAGCAAACCGAGAGCTGATTCCTTTGATCACAGCAAAAGGAGAAAGAGTATTAAAAACCCTATGAAGATCTGCTAAGTAGGAACCGGGAAAGACAGACTGAGGCATGTTTCAAAGAAAAGAACGGGGATTGAAAGTTGCCAGGTTTGCTTGTACATATTAAAGAACCGTACACAAAGCAACATCTCCTACTGCTGCAGCCTTGCTGGCTTCTCCTTCCCTCTCCTCCTTTGTTTTTAATTTATTTTTTTATTTTATTTTTTGAAACAGGCAAACAAGAATTCATCCATGGGAAGGGCAGGTGATCAACGGGGGAAGCAGGGGGGGAGAAAGCTTGGGAGGTGGGCCGTTTCAGGGGAATTGGAAGATGGAAATGGGGAAATGGCTGAGAAACAAAAAGAAGGAGAACGAGATTGGCACCTGAGATTGAGCTCCAGGGAGACAAAACCCCCCTAGTGTTCTTCCTTTGAGGAAAAGCTGAGGATTTTTTTTTTTTTTGGTTTTGTTTTGCAAAATTAATCACGGTATGCGGCCGGGTGACTTGATGGATGTTCTCTGCTTTTCTTCATACATCTACCCGATGTCAACGCTGCAAATATTGTATATTCTTGCTTTTGACAATATGCCGAACTGTCTGGTATTTATGGGGTTAATACAGAGCAGAAGGGGGGGTGGGGGTAAAGCCCCGGAAAGAAAGAGGAAGAAAACCTTTGACTTTCACACTAATTGGATAATGTGATACATGACTGGCTAATTTAGGGAGGGAACATGCTGATAATTTAACTGCTCAGAGGAAGAGAACTTAGATCCTAGCATCCCTCCGTTGTGCCTGTGCCGACATTTTGTAATAATCGCTGACTTTTAGGAAAATAAACACCTGGAAGTTCTTTGAAGTGTTTCATTAGCCGGAACCATAACACCCATCCTTATCCCAGCCAGCTCTGGGTGTCATCCACTAGGGACTATCGTTATAATGGATAGAAGGAATAACCTTGAGAAACAGGTGGAAAATCAATATTAATCTGGCAGGAATAGCCAACGCCCCAGAAGACAAGCTCCAGATCCAAAAAGATCTTGACAGACTTGAACAATGGGCCCTATCCAGCAACATGAATTTTAATGTGGAGAAAAGCAAGGTGTTACACCCAGTGCTTTTTTTGTAAACAAAAAAGGTTCCTGAACTCACACATGTCATACAACCCACCTTGCCTAGCCTTCAAGGTTCCATACAAAAAGGGTGCCGGAACTCCATTTTGGGCGTTCTATGACAAAAAAAGCCCCGATTACACCTAAGAAGGAAAAATCAAAGGCACGAGTACAGCTTGGGCGAAACCTGGCTCAAAAACAGTAACTGTGAGAGGGACCTTGGAGTGCTAGTGGACGATCACTTAAACATGAGCCAGCAGTGTGCAGCGGCAGCCAAAAAAAGCTAATACAATCCTTGGTTGTATAAACAGAGGGATAGAATCAAGATCATGTGAAGTGCTAATACCACTTTACAATGCCTTGGTAAGGCCACACTTGGAATCCTGCATCCAGTTTCAGTCACCACGATATAAAAAGGATGTTTAGACTCTGGAAAGAGTGCAGAGAAGAGCAACAAAGACTATCAGGGGGCTGCAGTCTAAAACATATGAAGAATGATTGCTGGAATTGGACATGTCTAGTCTAATGAAGAGAAGGACGAGGGGGACATGAGAGCAGCGTTACAACATCTGAGGGACTGCCACAAAGAAGAGGGTGGGTCAAGCCATTCTCAAAAGCACCTGAAGGCAGGACAAGAAACAATGGATGGAAACTAATCAAGGTCAGTCTACTGCAGATAGACCCTCCTTATGGTGACAGATTGATGCTGCTTTTATCTGGATCCAGGGTGTCCAAACTTGGCCACTTCAAGACTCGCAGACTTCTACTCCCAAAATCCCCCAGCCTATCATAGTGGGGAATTATGGGAGTTGAAGTCCACAAGTCTTAAATTTGCCAAGGACGGGCACCCCTGATCTAGACTTTCTGGATTCTCAACATTCAGTGAAGTTAACGATCTCAGGCAACTTCCAAAAAGTCAGCTAGGAAATACACTGAATTTCAACTGTCCTCTGGATCATGCAAAGAGAAAGAATTCACTTTTGTTCTTCTCCCCCCCTCATTATCTGATAGTTCTTTAAAGAGTTTCAAGTTTTACTTTCCTTCCTTTTGATCAGGAGGAAATGGCAGTATAGGGAAGGAAGCACAGCTGTGCCTTTGGCTTTGAACTCACCAGGTTTAAAAGTCTGCAAGAATATTTTCCCTTTCAGCTCTCTCCAGCCCGGCTCATACAACCTCGTGATAAAGGGAGATATTAAATTGTCCTCAAGGATTACTAGAAAGGTAAATTCTTCAATCCAAAGCGCGCAGTGGAATTGTGTTGGGTGTGTATTTTTTTTTCAAATTTAAATCCTTAATAATGTAAATGGCCTGTTTTTTTTTTTTTTTTTTTTTTTGAATTGTAAGCCTCAATTCCAATGGTTTTATTTAAAAAAAAATAACAAGTTTAGCTTTTTTTCTTAAAAGAGGAAGAAAGAGGCTGGATTTATGACAGCTCCTAGAACTACAGATGGCATTCAATGTGGCAGCACCATCTAGTGGCACCATAAATTCATTATCCAGAGAAACATGTACTCCTGAATTCATAGAACATAGAATAGAACATAGAATATTAATAGAGTTAGATTCTTACAGTGTTTCTCAACCTTGACAATTTTAAGGCATGTGGACTTCAACTCCCAGAATTCCACAGCCAGCATTTCAGACAACTGGTTGTCCAATCTCTTTCTGAAAACCTCCAGTCATGGAGCACCCACAATTTCTGAAGATAAGCTATTCCATTGGCTGATTGTGATCACCGTTAGGAAATGTCTTCTTAGTTGTAGGTTGCTTCTTTCCTTTGGTTCATTTCAGATTCCAGAATTCCAGAAATGCTTTCTTGTAAAATCAAGGCTGAGAAGTCTTCCGCCCTTGGTCTTTCAGGGTGAACTAATGCTTGAGGTGTGGATCCTTTGGCATAAGGCTCTCCTGGATGATGCAGAAACCAACAACGGACTAACTGGGAACAGCAGGGGTTGAGTTCCACTGAAATCCTGTGGAGATCTTGGATACCTAATGTCCTGAAGACAGTGATGGCGAATCTTTTAGAGACGGAGTGCCCAAACCTCAACCCCAAACCCACTTATGTATTGCTGGGTGCCGGGTGGGCGTGGGCGTCGGGTAGGTGTGGCCTGCCGGGTGGGCGTGGCTACAGTGGTCATGGCAGATGGATGGGCATGGCCAACTCAATGTTGCTCCTGGAGAGGGACACCTGTGGGGGCCGGGCACGGTTGGGGGAGATCCAGGGGGTCTCTGGCAGTGGGCAGGAGGCTGGTCCTGTGGGGTGAGGCGAGGCAAGATGAGGCAGGGCAGGGGTGCCATTGTCACAGGGCGAGGCAGGGGCCTGGCACCATTGGCCCCCGCACACAGAGGCCAGCAAGTTCATGGGTGCTGGGATGCATCCAGCCACACGGGACCTTGGTGAGTTAGCGGGTGGCTGGTTGAAGAGGACAGTTGCCATCTTTGGGGCCTGGCGCAGGTGCCCACAGAGAGGGCTCTGAGTGCCGCCTCTGGCACGAGTGCCACAGGTTTGCCACCACTGTCCTGAAGACAAAGGCCAAAGTGGAACAAAGGGTATTAATTAAGGAGAAAGAGTCTTTGTTAATATTAGATCAATGGAGAAATAAGACCATTTTCTCTCCATTAATTCTTCTTGTATTACAGATGATGGTTGATAAAAACTTTTTAGCTGAGAGAAGAGCAGAGGTGGGACAAGATAAATTTCTTGGCTGTTATTGTTTTGGTAATAAAAGAATATTTGTTGCTTAGGGCTGAACTGGGGGATCCTTGGTGCTCACCGAGTTGCAGATGTTTCATTACCTAACTAGATAATGTCATCAGTGCTAGAAGGGAGTGGGGGGTCTGTTCTCTGTTTATCTCTAGTGATTTTCCCTGTCAGTGTTGTTGGTGGCTCCTTGATTAGGCTGTCATTCACTGTTTGATCCTTTGGGTTGGGTAGTTGCTTGATTGGGGTATTGTTTACTTCTTGATTGTTGGTCTAGTGTTCAACTTGGTGTTAATCTCTGCTCATCTGGGTGTTGATTGCTGCTGAGACGGTGTTTCTGTTTTTTTGTGGGGCCCCTTGTGTGGGTTCACCAAGGCCCTTGAAGACGGACTTCTTGCCATTCCGACCTGTAGGTACTATTCGCCTTACCCAACTGATTTCGGACGGTTGGTGGATTGAGATGGTTTTCCATGATTAATTTAATTAATTAATATAATAAGTATCTCAGTTCAAGCAATACGCTGACTCTGTGAACCACTTAGAGAGGGTTGTAAAGCACTGTGAAGCGGTATATAAGTCTAAGTGCTATTGCTACCCTGACTTTCAGAACAGATAATCCAACGGTGCCATCATTTTAGAAAGGATGGGCATCTTCTAAAATTATATTTAGAAAATATATTTATGCTGGGTGGGGAATTCTGGGAGTTGGGGCCCACACGCCTTAAAGTTGCCAAGGTGAAGAAATATCGACCTAGATAGTCTTGGGTTACTCCAGACTTCCTGGCCTTGATTTCTGGTTTAGCGGGCATCTATCTAACAATATTCACGGTATGTTTTCGACATCTTTACCATCAAAGATAGGGCATCTCTATTCCCAGTAATTTTAACGGATGTGAAAATGAGCTCCAACATTAATAACTTGTAACACAGATCCCAGAAGATGTTCAAACTGTTCCACCCAGATGTTGCATGCTCATGAATGTGTCGTTGGAGGTTTCTATAAAACATCAGGCAGATGCTAGCCATCTCTTGTCTCTTTTGAGATGAAATAGCATAGGATTTGCATTTTGTCTGACGCCCTCAACGGGGGCTCACAGAAGCTTCTGAAGTGCCGACACACACACAAAAAAACTAAAAATCGAATCAAAGCAAACAGTTTACCTCTATATTAGTATACTTGGTCCTTTACTGCTTACCACGATACAACCAAGGGTGTGTATGCATTCACACAACACGGTTAACGCAGTTGCTGATATGGGACATTTTCTGGGTTTGCACAATTGGTGAATCATAAATTAGCCACATGGACTGCTGTAGGACACATGAAAATGGCTCCTACTCATCCATCAAATGTTAAACAAGCCCATCATACAGTTTTTATGTCTGTACCTGTGACTGGGTACAAAGGAGGTACACCATCATGATGTCTGAGGCCCCACAATTTCTTTACACATCTCTGTCCTTGGTCTTTAAGCAGCATGCTCCAAGCCGAGACTCAGACCTAGACCTGATTTAATTTGACTTATCCTTAAAATGAGATTAGAATTATATTAGATCAATTCAACCTAGTTCACAAGATTGCCCCCAGTGTCTTTAATTGTTCCTCCCTCAGTTGGATTAAAAATAGAATTTGAAGGCAATTTTTGTAAGGACTCTGGGAGTTGTACCCCAAGTTTCCAGTGGCCACTTACATTCCTGGACTTTTAGGTGGGATACCCCTGCCATGAGGGTACAGACATATAGACAATAGGTCTCAACTGCAGAATTGGATGCCTTTCATTTCAACTTTACTGTCCAAACATATCTTGTCCCTGGAAGAAAGAAAACTTAATTCTTGGAAATATGTCAGCGTCAACCTTGGTTTTGAATGGAAGTATCTCACGTTTATTAGGTCCAAGGGAACACTTTTACAAAATAATTCTGGATCTCTCTGAAATGTCTGCACTGGGTGATCTCTGAATTTTATCATAAGAAGAACCAGCAAAAGGTTCTGCTTTCTGCACACAACAAATCATGTATTAAACTGTTCCCTCATATTTTCCCCCCCTCTAAGTTCCCAATATTTTTCAGTCTCTCTATTGCAGTGGTTCTCAACCTTTTTAATGCCGTGACCCCCCAACTGGTCATAAGTCGAGGACTACTCAACCAGTCGTAAGTCGAGGACTACTCAACTGGTGCAGCACCATTTGCAGAATGGGATTTTTGGCGGGCTCAGCAGGGCAGAGACAGCCTGGACAATTCCTACTGGCTTTTGAAAGCCAATAGAATTAGACTCTATTCAAGAGAGTCTATTCTATTGGCTTTCAAAAGCCAACAGAATAAAAGGGAGTAGCACAGCTAAGGAAAAGGGGGGAAAAAATGTCGGACTGCGTTGTTTGGTGACCCCCGTAAAATGGTCGTTCGACCCCAAATGGGGTCCCGACCTACAGGTTGAGAACCACTGCTCTATTGGGAAAACATTCCTGTCTCATCAAAATCTGCATTATATTTCTCTCCCTCTCTTCTCCTCATTATACGTATTCCTGTACTGTCAGTTCCTTCAGTGTCAACATTTTCTGCGGAAGCTTTTTGGCCTTCCTCTCTTCCATCTTTTTTTGGAAGAACAGGAAGTCTTTCCCAAGTTCATATGCTAAGGAGATCATCGTTTCCAGCAGTGGCAGGTAGTACCGGTGACCAGTTTGTTTTTCTAAGCGCTGTAGGGCCTTCTCTCCAAATTCGAAGGCGCTTTTGAAGTTCTCCAGATCTTTGTGACATACAAGGATGGCGCAGAGGGTGGGAACCAACAGAATGGGCCGGTGCCTTGTCAGCTTCTCTAGCAAAGCGACGGCCTCCAGAAGACCTTCCAAAGCTTTGGTGTATTGTCCTCCCCGAAGGCAGCTGTAGGCCTCTTCCAGCTCAGGCCTCGTTAAGAAGTCAATAAACATTCGGGATGTCCTGATGAATTCCATGGAGTATAGAATTCGCAAATAATCCTGGAAAGCGAGTTTTCTCTCCAGGATGACTTCCTCCATGAAATTGCCAGTCAGGATCTTTTTGGGAAAGACAAGGTCTTCCATTTCGTCATAAAACTCTTTAAACAGGCTCGTGTGCAGCTTTTCGAAATCAGAATACCGGCGTTCAATCATTGATATGTTGCTGTCAAAGCTGCCAGTCTGGATTATGATGATTTGGTACTTCTAGAAGGGATACACAAGCAAAATATTTTAGGAAAGATGGAAAAGGGGAGTGAGTCATCTGGAATATGGGTTGTATGACTTGTAATATTTGCAGTTTTAGTTTAGCACAATATGCTGGCTTTTCACCGTGGCAGATGGTTTAATCTTAGGTGTTAACTTATGTCCTGTGGTTTATTCAACAATCCATGATCAAAGTACTCATGGCTTAGTACTTTGTGTGAATTACTGGGTCACACATAATGCTGTACCGTAATCTATGGTTTACAGCTGGGGTACCACCCTATTCAAAACCACAATGCTTGTGCTAAGATGTAATGTAGCTTAATCCAGTAATTGCTATAATCATTATATTTGTGGCTTATAATGTGGTGTTAACCTAACCATTGTATTCTTCACCATGATTTAGTACAACAAATAAAACTATCCAGCCTTAGTGAAGTTATCCGAGTTGTGATTGACTCAACCAATGAAAGGGAATTATTTAGCTAGAGATCTGAGCAACCTTAGGTCAACAGAGGTTGTTTCAAACCCTAGGCTGGTTCATCTTCCTCCTCCTCCTCCTTTTCATCATATCATCATCATCATCATCATCATCATCATCATCATCATCATCATCATCATCATCATCACTCTTTTGTTATATTAGCTTACCACATATTTAGAGAAAGGCTTCTCTACAATTTTGGCTGATGGGATTTCAAAAAGCACCTTGACTTCTCGGCAGCTCCGTTTCTCATTCCGCCAGTATTCCTGAAGTTCTTTAGTTGTCATGGAAGAATTGGGACTTTTCTCACCTAAAATTCGAGTCAATGTGCTGATTTAGAATTATGGCATGGATTGTAAACTTTCTATTATCTTTAGATCACGCAGGATACCCAGGCAGTTTAACCCCATGCCAATATAGACGGGCATTTTCTGGATTTTGATTTGATCCCCTATCATCAGCTTTACCGGAAGAAAGATTTCATAAGACCCTTATTTACAGAGACTGCCCATGTGGTGCCAAGGAAGTAGAAATTCTAATTTATATTCCCATCTAATGCTCTTTCTGTGATGCTCCAGGACATGTCTGATCACCTCAATCATTTCCAAATACAAGGGTGATGCAGATAAATTTTACGCTTATTATTTTTGAAGGGACCCTAACCTTATACTCACATATCAGGTAGTCAAATATTTTCCCCCATATTTAAAGTTTTTATTAGATCTGCTGTTTTATTATCCTATGACTATTTTTCCTTTTTCATAATAACTAACTGCTGTATTAAACTATTTCTCCTTTTTACTATACTCTTATTGTAAAGGCGGGTCAAAGATTGTAATAAAGATATTTTATATTATCTTTAGAGCACTGAAATAATTTTAACTTGGAATGCTAGGGGAAGTTTGTATAGGCTACCCTGAGTTAAGCTATAAACCACAGTTTACAAACCATAACTGCTGGATGCATGCAGTACATTGAGCAGAACCATCCTTTTATCTTTATTTTCAAACCCGCCATTTCTCCAAATATTTTACTTTTCCTCATAGCATATTCGATATTCTCTAGCGGGTCTTGCAAAATCAAAACCAAGTCATCAACAAACGCATGAAGTTTATACTTATGTGCTTTAATTTATAATCCTTTTACTCTGTTCTCTTGTCTAATGTCCCTGTTTAGCAGTTCCCTCACCAAGATAAAGAAGAAAGGGGATAAATGACACCCCTGTCTTGTTCCTTTCTAGATTTCACTTGGTTTTGTCAAATCCCCATTCATTAAATCCGAGCTTTCTGGAGTATATAAATTGGACTTCAATCTTTGTAAAAAGGCCAGTCCATTCAAATTCAGTATTGAGCCGAACCAGAACAAACCAATAAGGGCGATTCAGAACCACAGGTAGGCTGTTGTATTGGATTACAATTCTTGCAGTACCTTTCCAGTGGGGGGTGGGAGCTAATGGAATTTGGAATGCAAAACTTCTGGAGGACAACAAGTTGCCTATCCTTTAAAATTGCTTACCTGGTTGGTTGGTGGTCTCTTTTGCTTCCTGGGGTGCTTGGAATGAGTTCATGTTTTCATAATCATCCTCTTCGCCTGAAGGGATGACCATAGGAGGTTTGGATGTCTCTGCTAAATCTTGATGTCCTTCTTCTGCTCTTGAGCAACCCTGTTTTTCATCCATTGTAAAGTTTCCAGAGACAAATATAATCAGTAGGTATAGTGGCGGGTGATGGCTGGGTGACCTTGGGAGATGGGAAGGAAGAAAGAAAAGAAGAAAGAAAAACTGACATGATAGCCATGTTCCAATATCTCAGGGGCTGCCACAAAGAAGAGGGAGTCAAGCTATTCTCCAAAGCACTTGAGGACAGGACAAGAAGCAACGGATGGAAACTAATCAAAGAGAGAAGCAACCTAGAACTAAGAAGAAATTTCCTGATAGTTAGAACAATTAACCAGTGGAACAACCTGCCTCAAGAAGTTGTGAATGCTCCATCACTGGAGGCTTTTAAGAAGAGACTGGACAGCCATTTGTCTGGTATAGGGTTTCCTGCCTTGGGGTTGGACTAGAAGACCTCCAAGGTCCCTTCCTGATCTATTCTATTCTGTTCTGTTCTGTTCTACTCTACTCTACTCTACTCTACTCTACTCTACTCTACTCTACTCTACTCTATTTGCTGTCTAGGGAATGATCAGATGAGAGAGGACATAACTAACAGATCCATAACAGGCAGAGAAAAAATCCTCCTCAGGCTATAAAAGATTAGCCAGGAGATTTATACTATCAAACTTGCAAGATTTAGTTAATGTAGCCTTACAATAAAGTAAAATTATCTCATCTGGTCATGTTTCTTGTTTGGTCTACCTGAGAAAGCTGTCAGTATATCACACAAAGCTTTTCAGACATGTTTTCCAGCATAAGTTGAATAAGTTGCAGTGGATTCAGTTCATGCAAAACACACAATGGATGGAACTCTCTCACAGCCATCTAGCCTACTGGCTCTCTAACAGACTCTGACAGACAAAACAATACAGTTAGGAATAGTCCTAAGACCTAAGCAAAAATAACAAGCAAGCATATCCCATAAATTTTAAATTTGCCTACTCTTAATTAAGACAGACAAAATCCTGACCTGGTAGAATTCTGGAAATTATTTGATTATGTTCTGAAGCTCTTGCCTCTAAAACGCGACGATAGCAACACTTCTGCCTTCCTTTTGAGATCTGAAGAGACAATAAACATTGAGTTTCACTTTAGATGTCTTGGTCAACTTCTCTATTTTATTCTAATGAAGGAAGTTTAGCTGAGCTTCCTCATTCTTAATCTCATCTGTGATGTTTTAAGAAGATGGTTACTACAAAAATACACGAGGAGTCTGAATTTTTGAAATAGGATACCTGGTTCCTTGATGTGAGGGCAAGGTCCGGACACACTCCCAATAATCTGGTCAACATTGAGAATAGCAATCTTAAAATGTAATAGTGAAGCTGGTCTATGTATTGATTGCCCCAGTCACCTATTTTCCTACTTTTCCGTGAAAAATTTCAGCCAGAAATGTCTGGTTTTATGGAGACTAAGAACTCCAGAAACTGATGAAGGACACATGGATTTTTGAAAACTTTTAAGATCGGTGGATTGCTATTATTTTGTCTCACATGTATTGTATTGTTTAGGCTTCTTTGTTCTTAAGGATTGTGTCTTCTGATCTTTGGAAAAAAAATATTGTATAAGCAGTTCCAAAACTCAACAAGTGGACAGAATGGAAATATTTTATATTCATCATGCTTAATTGTTGATGATGATGATGATGGAATCTGAAGCATATTTCAGGCTTTTACATCACATGTAGAGAAGGACAAGGGGTGCCAGGATAGCAGTGTTCCAATATCTCAGGGGCTGCCATAAAGAAGAGGGAGTCAAGCTATTTTCCAAAGCACCTGAAGGCAGGACAAGAAGCAACGGATGGAAACTCATCAAGGAGAGAAGCAACCTAGAACTAAGGAGGAATTTCCTGACAGTGAGAACAATTAACCAGTGGAACAACCTGCCTCCAGAAGCGGTGAATGCTCCAACACTGGAAGTTTTTAAGAAGAGACTGGACAGCCATTTGTCCGAAATGGTGTAGGGTTTCCTGCACGAGCAGGGGGTTGGACTAGATGACCTCCAAGGTCCCTTCCAACTTTACTACTACTACTACTATTATTATTATTATTATTATTATTATTATTATTATTATTATTATTATTATTTAGTTCTAGGAAAATGTCAGGTAAGTACAGTCTTAGAGGACCTATCCAAGTAAGGACAACTCACTGTGGGCTTTATGTGAAACGACTTGCTTGAACTTGTGAGTGCCTCATCACTGGAAGTTTTTAAGAAGAAACTGGACTACCATTTGTCTGAAATGGTATAGGGTTTCCTGCTTGAGCAGGGGGTTGGACTAGATGACCTCCAAGGTCTCTTCCAACTGTGTTGTTCTGTTATTCTGCATTTTGTTTTTTCTGCATTTTTCTTTTGTTTGATCATCTGCCTTTTGCCGAGGGCTCACCAAGTCAGACTTCTCCTAAATATATCCCCATGAAGATGTCATCAATGAGAGATATTTCTAGGCTACAATTTACCCAGATGCCTCAGGTCCCCTTGTGTTTGTTAAAGTAAATGGAAATGAAGGAAAGAATCTCCATCCAGTGTCTGCATTTTAAAGGATTAATATTTATCAGTTATTGCCTGTGAAGCAGGTCATGGTTGAAATAAGCTCTACTGATATATGAGCAGCCAGCTTTTGGGCTATAAATATAACATTCAAACTGCTTCCTGTCAAAACTAATAAAAAAAACCCAGTAGCCAAGAACTGATTTACCAGTCTCTAATCCAATCTATCAGCAAAAGATAAAATGGCTTAAAATAGTTGCTACTCTCTAAGAATAGAATTGTGCTAGCATAAATGTCTCATTGTTGTTTAAATTTCTGAGAATTCTGGCTGGTAATTTCCATTCCAACACAATTCTTTTTCAGCTGTTGTACCGACAGGACCTCGAAATAGGTTGCTTGATGTTGTGGTGAGGTATTTATTTTTGAAAAAATGAGATTTGGGGCACTAAAGGATTCCCCTCCCCCCCCAAAAAAATATGATTGTGGGAGACTTTCTTAATTTTGTGGAATTTAGAATTGTTGACATCACTAAACATGGAGTGAGCGGATCATTTCTTCAAATCGTAGTGAGAAACTTTTCAAAGAAAAGGGGTCTGAACTTGGTTCTTCAAACTTTCAACTAAAAGATCACAAACAACAGTAGGGTGGGTCACAGATGTTAAGCAGTTATCCTTTTGGTTTAGTGTGTTATTATGTGACTTCAGATGTTGTGATCTGTCAGCTGAACAATATGGCTTAGATCCTGGATGCACACACCCCTTATTCAACAAACTGAGCTTTTAAAAATGATAATCTTATCATTATTTATGAACCAGGATATATTCTTCCATTTTGTATCACTCTGTTAACAGACAGAGAGCTATTTATCTATGTCTGTCTGTCTCCATTCAGGTGTAAAGAATACAGTTTCAAATCTTCGGACAGAATAGAAGCCTATTGTACTTATCAATATTTTATACGAGGACAACGGCGCATCTTACTTCCCCTTTCTTTTCTTGTGGAATTCTTTAGCGTGTCTGTGTTTACTTACCTTCCTTGCATTTTGAAGAATTAGACAGACTCAAATATTTTTAAAACATTTATTTAAAAACAGGAAGGGCACGGTAGAAAGACAGTACAACACAACAATCAGTCAACAAGTTTCCGTGAAACTGAAGAAATCCAGAATCTGCAAAGGGTACACATACTTTAAGGGTGCACAACCTGCACCCTCAGAGGTGCCTATTTACAAAGCTCTCTGAAGTCAGTTTAGACTTCTGAAGAGCATGAACCATACTAGTCGGCTGTGAAGGAAAAAAAAAAAAAAAGAATATCGGAAAGATAAGGAAATACAAAGAGAGCATAGCTAACTCCACCTACTGCTTAAGATCTACCCACATGGGACTTTCTGCAGAAAAAGTCCCTCATCCCTGTTCTAGCTTCAGTGTTAAAAAAGACATGAAAATGCATTGCAGATATAATCAAATAAATAAGTTTGTTGGGATTCACTCTAAGCTTAAAAATCTGAAGACTTTCTGGGTCTTAACCAACTGGGCTTCAAAGCCTGAAGTAACACTCGTTTATAAAACGAGATCCCTTCTTCTCAGAGCTAAAAGTTATAGCTTGCATAAGAATCTTCTTGTTAATGCTCCTTTAAGGCCCAATATTTTGTGCTGATTTGTCCTTCTCCCCTAATTTCTTATTCTTCTCCAGACGGTCCAGAATGATTTCTAGTTTCTTGTCCTATCTCTTTTGGTTTGTTTTGCATAATCTGATCCATTGGGTTTGCTATTGTCTCATAGGCTTTGAAGTCACGGCCTGGAAATGAACTACATCCCTTCCATTCATCCAGGTAGTCTTGTAGATCAACCGGCATGTTGCTCTGATCTGGATCATCTTCTAGATTTAGATCTGAAGTGCTGTTCAGTAGATCACCGTCCTCTTTCCCCTCATGCATCATCGCAGTAATTTCCATACTATCATCATCCCTGATATCTGGAATGCTGTCTGATAAAATATCGTGGACTATCACTGGTTCCAAACCTGGGGTGTACCACTTGGCTCCAGAAAACGCCAGGATTTTTTCCACTGAACTGCAGGAAAAGCACATAATTTCATCAGAGGAGAGAGCTGAATTTCAGACTGCTCAACGTAGATTGCCCAGTGGCCCACCGGGGATGGGATACACCCCTGAAAATATCCTGAAGTAGAATAAAAGGTATTCTGAACTGTTTTTGTAGGCTATGGGGAATAGCATCATCGGTTGCTTCTCTAAACAAAAAAAACAACCACCAAGAAATATTTTCATTTTATCATTTCAATAAAAGATGGCACTGGGTGCTTCTCAGTATTTTGAAAAGTCTGGACACATTTTTGGAATTTTATATTTTGATTTTTTTTTATTTTTTATTTTGCATAACACTTAAGGAAGCTCCCACATTTATACTCTGGGAATCAAACAAAGGGAACCCATTTCATCTGATAACGCTTTACAGTATTATTTCTTTTACTGGTGTATCATTGCTTGATATTCAACTTTGTTTGGAAATCAGATAATAACAGTTTGAACAGTATCATATAGGTTGGTCTAGAATCCTCTTTAGGGTTAGATACTCTGATTCTTTCAACTAGAAGCTTCTCCAAATTGTTTCTATTTGTCACACTGTTTTAGCAAGCCAAAGAATAAAAAAAATAATGGGTACCTTCTCCTTGTCCTAAAACAGCAAAGGCAACATAAAATGGTCCCATGGAAGCATCTCCAGCACTTTGTTGTCCTCATTCGTTTTGAGCTTTTGAGGTGGCCCCAAGACCTCTTGGAAAAGCCACTTGAGAACAAGACTTCTACACTTTGCAGTCAAGTCTACTAAGTCCTAACACTAGACACCCAAAGTTCCCTCTTGGCTTGGATGGAGGTACCTGACTGAATGCCCCACCTCTATGACCTTAGCCTATCTTGTGTTGCCTTTGTGACACCTTTCAGCTCATGCTTTCTGTGCATTGTTCCAAATAATTTGCATACTGGCATCACATTGGTGCAGAAGTGCTAGCAAAATAGTTGGTTTTTTTAATAAAAAAAGGGTTGAAAAGGTGAAGCTTGTCCAATGAAGGAGCTCTGAGATGACGGAATCCCCTTAACTCCACCATGATTACTCAATCTTGTAAGAAGAGGCTTGTAGTTGAGCCAACTCTGTGTGCTGGAAGCATTGTCTTCTGGAGATGATGACCAACAGGGTCCAATGAATGCCAGCCCAGAACCAGCTTTGCTTTGCTGCCTTCTTGAGACATCTCTGCTTCCAGAGATTTATTCTAAATTCCTGTGGAAGGACAGAGTTATCTCCCTCTCTTTTTCCATATCCTGACCTCCTGCAGATGCAGCCAGCTTCGTTTCCCCAAGATCTGGCTCCTTGTTCCTGATCCCAATGTTTCCGTCATTTCCTATTCTCCATTTTCTCAGCATAGCAACTTGTTGGCACCGCCATACTATTTGGGCAAGATGACCGAACTATGATTGTTGTTGAGCTATGCAGAGATTTAGAGTACAACAGAGGGCAACTTAGCAACCTTTCAGTGTTGTTTTGCTTATTTCTTGGTTTTGCTTTTTTTAAAAAACAAACAAACACTCAACTCTCCTTCCAAGACCTTCTCTTCAAACAGCTTCTGGGATGTTTTGGGAAAGAAGATCCAACAGACTCAGGGTTACGACTACATACACAAAAATGCACAGAGCGTGGGACACAAGAATACCTTGCCTTGCTTAGGTTGAGACACTCATGGATTGATCAGTTTGAAGTCGGAACAAGTGAACCGTGATTAGCTGACAGTTCTTAGGTTTTCTGCCATAGGTCAATTTCACTGAAGGAAGGGCAAGACCAGAGTGACTTGTCTGAATTCTAGAATCAGGGGTCCTCAACCTTTTTGGGTCCACGGACCAGTGGTGGTGGTTTCAGTGATGGGAGGACTGGTTTTGCAATCAAGCTAAATCCCATACATGCACAAATGAAGCTTTGTGTGCTTGCCCGTTGCTTCAGTGTCTCATTTCCCAAGGGCCACAGCCTGGGGGTTGGAGACCCTTGTTCTGGCTCAGTCTTTCTCCACTTTGAAGACCTATGTGGACTTCAACTCCCAGAATCCCCCAGACTGTCAGCACTGGTTGTGTTTAACTTTATTCTTAATTTAATTCGTTAGCCACCCAGCATCATGTGTATGAGATAAATAGCCATCTCAATCTATCAAATAAATCAATAAACCGTTGGTTAAAAAAATCACATTAGAAACATAAATAAAACATAAATTACATCTATTTTCGTTATCTATCTCTCCATCCATCCATAATTTTACATCCCCATTTTATTATACAGTATAATTATATATAGTTTAGGTTCCCTTTATTTTTGTCTGTCAACGTACACGGGGCACATATTCTATGCAGACGTTTTAATACATTTTTGAAGGATCTATATGAAAATCATTCTAAAGAGCTGCATAGATTTAAAAAGAAACCACCTATTTTAAACGCATTTTTCTCCCCTTATGCATGCATGACATTTGCACGCACCCTCTCAACCAGTGTTCCTTCCTTTTTATTCTTGGTTTTGCAATTGTATCTTATTTTTATTATTATTTTAGGAGAAATAATAGAAATCAAAAAATGCCCCAACAAAGATTTTACAGTATAATTATAAGCGCCGATTTCGGATTAATATGCAATAGCAGCATGAGCGCATGGCCCCGCCCTCCTCCGAATGATGTCATCAATCTGGAGGCGGGGGCAGGAGGAGGTGGAGGACTTGGTAACGTTTTGCCTTTTACAGCCCCCGCCCACTTTTCCCTCCGCTCTTTCGTTTTTTTATCCAATAGAAAGCGAGGTAGGCGAGTCCTGGGAAAATCCGCCCAATCAAATCAGCGCGGACGGGCAGCAATTGGGAGGAGCTTTCTTCCCTTTTTAGCCACTAAACTAACAGGAACGAGTCCGGCCAGCCAATCCAACGACTTATCGCTACCGTTCAGCCTAGCATGCTGGTGAGGGAAAAGATGGAAATTCCCTCCGTCTTACCGAGAGAGAGAAAGAAAGGGAGAGGGAACCAGTCGCAAGGAGCAACGCCAGCTCCCGCGTGTTCTGATTGGCTAAAGGCGGGAACGGGGCGGGACGGAGCGGGCGCTGGCCTCCAGCAGCGGGGTAGGGTGCGCTCCGCGAAGCGGCTCGCCGAAGCTCCTGCGGGGACGAGGATGGTGGAGGACGGCGGGCAGCGTCGCGGTCGTCGCCGTCGCTCCCCTCCTTCCACTCGGGGCGCTGGGAGGCGAGGAAGTCCTGTCGCGGCCGCCTGCGAACAGAGGAGAGAAAGGTAATGGCGGGAAGCGGCCGGAATCGCAGCCGGTCGGGAGCGGGATGCGCCGGCCATTGCGCTGAGACGTCGCGGCGGGCTCGGTCCTCTCGCCCTCCTTCCTTTCGGGGTCGTCCCTGGGTCCCGTTCCCCACCCTCCCACCCGACAAGACCGCGGCGGCCGGCGGAGCGCTCCTTCGAGGTCGCTGCACAACAGCCCTGCGAGGTAGGCTGGCCTGAAGGAAAGCGGCCGGCCCAGACTCGCGGGGGGGTGGGCTCAAACCGGGCCTTTGGGGCGCTCTTATTAAAACTGCTATTTTTATTATGTCATCATCATCATCTGCAGTTAGATTCACAGTCTGAGACTGGTGGAAATTTAATCCTTCAGGTTCTAACCAAGGACTTAAGAATGATCAAGGTCTAAGAATAGGGGCAGTTCCAAGCAGGGCAGGGGGTGGGTGGATAGGTGGGTGGGTTTTTGTTCTATTTTTGTAAAATTAAGATGTTTATGTCTGATGAATTCATGGGTGACCTTCAGCCAGTCCCTCCCTGTCTCAGTCCAACCCACCTCACAGGGTTGTTGTTCTAGGGAAAAGGACTTATTGGGTATGCTCCTCACTTTGAGTTATTTATAAAAGCAATAAAGGCAGCATACTTAATAAATTAATAGATTAGATCTATCATCTGTGTATCTCTGTATTCATCTCTCATCTATCTCACTTATCGCTATCTGCCTGTCTGTATCTGTCTGTCTGTCATTATCTATCATCTATCTATCTCTATATCCAATCTATTTCTATATCTCTATATCTATATTTCTGTATCTCTATATCTATTTCTATATCCATTATCTATTTCTATATCTCTATATCTATCCATTTATCTATTTCTATATCTCTATATCTATCTTATCTATCTAATCTATCTCTCTATATCTATTTCTATCTATCTGTCTATCTGTCTATCTATCTATCTATCTATCTATCTATCTATCTATCATCTATCTCTATATATCCATATCCATATCCATTTATCTATTTCTATATTTCTATATCTATCTGTCTATATCTCTATATCTCTATTTCTATATCCATTTATCTATTTCTATATCTCTATCTCTATCATCTATCTATCCATCCACCTACCTACCTACCTACATCTCTGTCTGTCTGTCTCTATGTCTCTATATCTCTATATCCGTCTGTCTATCTACCTACCTACCTACCTACCTACCTACCTACCTACCTACCTACCTATCTATCTCATCTCTCCCTTTCTCTCGCAATCATCCAGCCATCCTAGAAAGTCTTTTAGATATACCAGTTATGAGTGGTATAACAACAAATTTCTTTTTCCATAAGCGTTCAGCTTTGATCTGCACGTCCCAATATTTTCTAATTTTTTCCAATTGTTTTTCCTCAGTCCTAGCATGACCCAGAATAGCAAGGTCAAGTGAACCAAACTTTCTTCTTTTCAGTAACTGTTCTATCAGGCATCTCGTGAGCAAGAAGCCTGTTGGATCTTGAAGTCCCATAAGATCTTAACCTGCTGTTTTTCCAAAACCTTGATGGTCCCTGGAAGTTGTTTTTTAAACTACGTTCACTATCAGACCTCTGGCAAAGTTTCCAGCGAATAATTCTGCAACTCAGTCATGAGGCTGCTTGAGGTTAGTTGGTGAAATTTTGCTGCAGCCCCTGATCAAACAGTCAATTGTTTCATCCTTTTCACTACTGTACAAAGGCGATTGTTTGCTGTTGTTTGTTTCGTGCTGAATTTTCTCCTTCGTGCAATTAGTTGGCAAAGGTCTTCGCATGGTTATGACGGTGCTGGCAGCTGCTCCCCCTCTTCATTGAGTAGGTTGGCTTCTCCATTGTACAAACACACACAACACACACACACCTTTCTCTGCTTGAAACATAGAGGGAGCGCCTTAAAATGTTTTGGATATGCTTTGTGTACAATTTCAGAGAAAGTTTTCTCCTGCCTGCCCCTTTTTCCCCCTTTTTGGTTTCACTTTCTCATTTGGGGAGGCTTCTTTTGTGCTGGGCAGAGTGACAAAACTGCCTAAAGCAGTGGTTCTCAACCTTTTTAATACCGCGACCCCCAACCAGTCGTAAGTCGAGGACTACTCAACGGGTGCAGCACTGTTTGCAGAATGGGACTTTTGGCGGGCTCAGCAGGGCAGAGACAGCCTGGACAATTCCTATTGGCTTTTGAAAGCCAATAGAATTAGACTCTAGTCAAGAGAGTCTATTCTATTGGCTTTCAAAAGCCAACAGAATAAAAGGGAGTAGCACAGCTAAGGAAAAGGGGAAAAAAATGGCGGACTGCGTTGTTTGGCGACCCCCCTGAAATGGTCGTTCGACCCCAAATGGAGTCCCGACCCACAGGTGGAGAACCACTGGCCTAAAGTTTGTGTGTGTGTAGGAGAGTATATGTATATATATGCCTGTGTGCGTGTATCTGCCTATACGCATATATGCCTGTGTGCGTGTATCTGCCTATACGCGTGCATATATATATATAAGGAATACATATATATGTGTGGATATGTATATATGTGTTTTTCTGAGTATATGTATGTATATATGCCAGCCAAACATAAACATCATTTTTCATTCGATTTGGTTTTTTTTCATGGTGATGAAATAAAAAAGGTGCCTTGTTTTCTTCTAGGCAGGATCTTAAGACTTTTCACTCAGCAAATTGTCTGTTATGTTTCCTATGGATAATATCTTATACTTAAAAATAGACTAAGATTCTGTGGTTTCGTCCTTTTAAAATTTTTACTCTGGAGAATAGTGTGGTTTTTGTGTGCATGTCTGTATTATAAAAATACTTCTTCTTACAGTGCTTACATTACTTCAGCAGGTTCTCCTTACAGTACAGTACTTTAATTCAGAAGGCTTCTTGGCTTTGTCTTTTGCAGTCAGAAAACAAATACTGAGACCACAATATCACATAACAGAAAGAGATTTATAGGGGAATCACAATCCTGCCTATTCTGGAATAAAGCCTATTAAGTTCAGTAGTGCTTCATTGTGAGTAAGCCTGCACAAAAGGGCAGCTGTGGCAGAAGCTTTTGTGGACTAGAATCTGTTTCTGCAACATAAGCCAAGATGGGGCCATTCGTTTTCTCAGGCTGAAACTTCAGACTGAAGTGGTTCATGACTTAATTTAGTGATGCAAGTCTTATGATCACATGGAATCTCTTTGCAGAAGTCATACTGAACCACAAAGTTAGCAGTGAGCTGAAGTTTCCCACACTAATCTAAGGATAAAACTTTGGTTAATAGTTCTTCGGGAAGAAACCAGAGTTTTTTTATTTGTTATTTTGTCTTTTCTAAATCATTGTTTTCTGGTTTAAGTGTAGTAGGATAAGTTTAATTGTGTCCTGCTATGAAAGAATATATTTGTCTTATTTAATCAATAAATGTAACTTTAGAGAGATACAGATTTAGAGAAGGTTTGTTGGGAGGTTGGGCAATGTACAAATTTAATACATATTAATAATTGTTATTTGTTGATCTTTGGTACCAAACCCAAGTGTTTTGTGATACCCTAAAGACTAAGAAATTGATAAATGCCCAACATATCAAGGTCATAATCCATTTTATCAATTACTGGGAATCAGATATAAACGGTGAGACAAAAGTTCATGACATCAAGTACAGAATGTCTGTAATATTTCTTGACAGAATTCAAATTCTACAAGGTAAATACCAGTCCTTTGTAGCTTTGCTATGGTGGTGAATTAACATTATCATACTTTGTCATGATACTTTTTAACTTTTGAGTTTAAAGGCTGGTTTACCTCACTATTGTCAACCTGTTTGATTCTCAGGATTTCTTATCCTTCTTACATATTATCAATATACTCATTGATAACACCATGTATCTGATGAATCGACTTCTAGAATGCCAGTATTATGTGGAGGCTGGAATATTACTTGCATTCTTGAGGATATCAGACAGTCACTCCATTCACAAAACTCAGTGGTTCAATTCCAATCACTTGTTAGATCTCCACCTAAAACAGTCACAGAATCGTGAATATACAATGTGATGAGCAGGTTGCCATTGGTTCCTTTGAAATGTATTATATATGAATTTAATACAGAGATTGCTAATGAAAGCTGATGCTAGTAATTTATGGATAACGCTAAACCGTAATGTGATTTATTTATTTTAGCATGATCATGAAATCCACTCTCATGATTTAGTGTTAGGCACAACTTTGGTGTGGCTTAGCAGAATTATATAAGATTATAGCTGCTAAATTATTAGACTTTAGGATGCTACAGTGGTTAACTGAGGGAGCCATAGAGGAGGTGGGCCACTGTTGGTGCTTTCTTTTTAAAAGATTTTGGTTCAGTCTTTAGCATCTCAGTCATGTCTTAGATCAGTGGTGGCGAACTTATGGCACGTGTGCCAGAGGCAGCACTCAGAGCCCTCTCTGTTGGCATGCACGCCACCACCGCCAGCAGCAGGTCCATCAGGCCTCTACCGCTGGCTGGAGCAGGAGCCCCACCTAGTACAAAGGAGGCAAAACGGCCGACTAGCAAGCTCGAGTAGAGGTGGTGGAGCAGAGGTCACCAACCATTGTCGATTGGTGGACTGGAAGAAAAGAGAGGGGGAAGCATTTTACATGCGTGCATGCACACACTGGGGCCGCGAGCATGCACGTGCTGCAAATGGGGCGGGGCTAGTGCCTGCATGATACTCACTAGCCCTGCCCCGTTCTTGCGTGGTGCAGCGCCTTGTATCTATACCCCGTGGCGTGATGGTGGCCGTTTTTGCACCTTGCAGCGCGATGGCCCATTTTTGCACCACCAGTTTTTGTGTGTCAGAGATGGCACTCAGAGGCATCTCCCTGCCCCCTCCTGCCCCTCGTGGGCACCACAATGCTGATGCAGTCCTGGCAACTTTGTGATTAATAAGTGGGTTTTGGGTTGCGGTTTGGGCACTCGGTCTCAAAGGTTTGCCATCACTGTCTTAGTGGTGAGTAATATAAGGATGAATAATACTGTACGTGTCTTCTGCTGGGTTCTGTTCACTCAAGGACACAAGAACTACCTTGTTTGATTGGATCAGAACTGAGAACCTGCATACTATCAGCAGTCACCTGGACGCTTTTATGATACTGATCGTTTTTCACCATAGACCAGTCTTGAAAGCTGCACTGTACCTCAGTTGTTACTTGTTGACACTTATTTGTTTACAGCATTCCTAGACTGTCAACTTTGTACAGATTCTGGATGGCTGCAACTCTATAAAACTTATACAGTTTTATGAAAATAACCACTCCAAACAAAACTTGGCGTAAGAGTGACTGCTACATTCCTCCGATGTGGTTGGATCGTTTAGACAGTTGTGCTTGACATGAAGGCAAAGAACAACTTTTTTAAAAAAAAACACATTCTTTTGCCTCCCAGGCTCATAGTTGAATTCTTTGTTTCAATTGCTATATTGATCTTTGGTTCAAAAATTGTATCCTAAGGTTAGTACTTTTAATGAAAATTTGAGGTTGGCTGTTTGTTGCAACCGTTAATTACTGATATTTTAAATCTAGGTATCTTCCTAGGCCAGGGGTAGGCAACCTTGGCTCTTTTATGACTCATGGATTTCAACTCCCGGAATTCCTGAGCCAGCATAGCCTGGCCTAGGCTTTCAGAAAGTAATACTAGCTTTCCTTTGAAAAGTACTTCCTTTCTCAATTACCTCTTTCTACCTATTCCTATTCCCAAGATTGAGGGGATGCTTTCATATGCATGCGTATTTAAGAAAAAATATTGCTTTTGTGAAATACTGATGTATAATAAAGTATTATTGGTAGTTCTACTTAGACTGAAAGACAACAAGCGATTTGTAGAGTTTATTTTAGGTAATGAACAAGCCTCTCAATTCTAAATGATTACAGATGTGTATCTTGGCTTCTATTGGTAAAAAAACCTATGAAGTACATTGATGACTTTTCCAATTGCTAATAGCTATACAAATTTCTTTCTCTAATCTTATTTTGCATGATTTTTATTTGGAAGCCTATCCTCCTTAAGAGATTATTCTGATTGAATCAGTATAGACATGGAGTTTACTACCGCTCAGATATTTCCAGAAATATCCATATTTACAAAGCATGTGTTACTTTAAGTACTATTTAAACCTACACTTTTGTAATTTTTTTCCCTACAGTCAGATGGTAGAATTAAAAAAAACTTGTGCTTATCTTAATTTTTCCAAAAAATTCAAAACTGTTTTGATTACTAAAACAGGGAAAAAAAGCTTTTATTTGTGAGAGCAGCTGTCCACTCACTTCAAAATATTAATAAGGACTGCAAAGATAAAATCTACATGGTCCATCTTGTGGTGGTGGTGGTGATGATGATGAATAGGGCATCTATTAGCCAGTCAAATTTATTGTGCTGAGAAATTCTTCAGCATGACCTTTGTAGCTATCTAAACATGTTCCCGTTCTTGCCAGCTGGATGTTGTCATAGGTCTATAAAAATCAGTGATGATGTCTGCTTTCAAAAGTGTCTTGTTTTCCTGTCCTTTACTCTTACTATGGTATCCTTTAGCCTCTAATGATGCTTTCCTTTATTTTTATGCTTCAGGTCATCTATTCTGGATTTAGCTCCGTAGAACATGGATGAAGAACATTAAGGCATTGTTGGAGCTGGAACTTTCTTTTTTAAAAAACAAAAAAACAAACCCTCCTTTACAGTTATGTTGCCAACTTAGCTTCTTCTGAAGATTTTCCTTTTTTCATCTTTATACAAAGCTTGAACCACAATGACTTCGGGTTTGTGGAGTCAAGAGAAAGCGAGCTCTCCCTATTGGGAAGAACGTATCTTTTATTTGCTTCTCCAGGAATGCAGCATTATAGACAAGCAGACTCAAAAGCTACTAAAAATACCTAAAGGTAGCATTGGCCAGTTTATTCAAGACAGGTCTTCTGGCGGGCACATCCGGAACAATCCTTCCTCCAAAAGCAAGAAGTTGCAAATAGGAATAAAGATTCTGGAACAGCCCCACGTGGTCCTGTACGTCGACGAGAAAGAAATCGTCGACATAGAGGAGAAACGAGCAGAGCTGCTGTTGGCAATTACCAATTGCGAGGAGAGATACAGTATATTTAAAAGCAGAGGCAGACTGCGGAAGGGCCTCCACATCGATATCGGCTCCCCAGTGAAAGTGCAGCTGAGATCAGGAGAAGAGAAATACCCCGGAGTAGTTCGCTTTAGAGGACCCTTAATACAAGAGAGATCCCTGTCTGGCATATTTTTCGGAGTGGAGCTTCTGGTAAGGATTCTCTTTCTTTCTTAAAGAATCCTCTAATGCAGGGGGTCCCTAACCCCTGGTCCGTGGACCAGTACTGGGCCGCGGCATGCCGGCAACAGGTCCGTACAAAGAAGGAAAGCCCCATACACAGGATGCAGGCAGCACACAAAACCACACCCCTGGAAAAACCTGTCTCCACGTAACTGGTCCCTGGTACCCAAAAGTTTAGGGACCTCTGCTCTAAAGTACATGAATGAAACCTAAAGATGCTTTTTTTTCACGAGGCAAACTGGACCTTCTTGTTTTTCTTTGAAGACGTTTCGCTTCTCATCCCAGAAGCTTCTTCAGCTGGGACTGGATGGTGGGGGAATGGAAGGATTTATACTCCTTTCAGACAGCTGGTCATTTGCATCCTCTTAGAGAGTCGTTGAGGCCACTTGGAGGTTTAGCTGTGTCCTCAGGATCACCCGAGTGGTGCAAATGGGTGTGGAGCAGTAGTTCTCAACCTGTGGGTCGGGACCCCATTTGGGGTCGAACGACCATTTCACGGGGGTCGCCAAACAAGGCTGTCTGCCATTTTCCCCCCCTTTTCTTTGGCTACATCCCTGGCACCCGGTGATGTATAAGTGGTTGGGGGTCATCACAACATGGGGAACTGTATTATGGGGTTGCGGCATTCGAAAGGTTGAGAACCACTGGTGTGGAGCCTTCTTGGAACTGTTGAAAGGACTGTGTTGTAGACTGGAGATAGATGATGTCGTATCCCTCCTCTTCTGTTGAGAGAGAGAGCTGAAGGAGCTTCTTGGATAAGAAGCGAAAGGTCTTCCAAGAAAAACAAGCATCTTTAGGATAACTATGACCTGGATGGCTGAGAATCTCCATATACATTAAGGAAACATACTCTCTGTATTATTGAGCATGCCTTCTGAAGACCTGCAAAGTGTTAGGTTTCATTTGTTTCTCACATTCGTATTCCTGTCCTCCTTTTAGGATTGAGGGATGGTGTGGATGGTTCTCCACGTCATTTTATTCTTGCGACATAGCTGAAATGGGCTGAGTTGAGAGAATCTCCTACCAGACGCTGCCCTTGAGTTCAGCCATTATGAATATCTTTACATAAACTTTCTCATTTGCTGGATTCCTGCCGTTTGTTGAGCCAAAAATAAATGGATTCTATTGTGGTTTAGCATATGGTGTGAAGCGGGCCTCCCTAATCTAAGGTTTTCCAGGGAGTTTTAATTTCCCTGAAGGTTGTGAGACTTGGGACCTTCCTCAGCTCCACATCTGGCTGAACTTCACAATTCATTTTCTTTTCCTTTTGTAAATGCAGGAAGAAGGTCGTGGTCAGGGCTTTACTGATGGACAGTACCAAGGCAAACAGCTGTTCAGATGTGATGAAGACTGTGGGGTGTTTGTTGCCCTAGACAAACTAGAACTGATGGAAGATGATGACAATGAACTGGAGAATGACTATGCAGCTCCAGTTGACTCAATGCAGGTAGACCTTCCTCCTTTGGAGCTCAACTCCAGGGTTTCTGTGAAGATAGGGAAGAATATAGAGTATGGGACAGTTATATTCTGTGATGTCATACCAGGAAACGAGAGTTTAGGATACGTTGTTGGAGTGGACATGGTAAGAAATCAAGATTTTTATGATTTTTTGCATGTGTGTTTAAAATAGTACATGCAATATTGCTGGTGGGTGGCATCCTTGAAAGCTACTTACGACAATTGTCGCCATGTGTAATCATTCTAGTATATTATTTAGTATCAGATAAAACGGGTCTTCAGACTTGGCCCTTTTATGACTTGTGGACTTCAATTCCCAGAATTCATCAGCCACGTCATAAAAGAGCCAAGTTTGAAGACCCCCTGAGATAAAACGTATATTAATTTGCTTTGGTGGATAATCATGCCTCTTGGATTACAGAACAGCAACAAAGAATGTTCTCTAGGGGATATGAATTTTATGGTACAGTATTACTTTGTTGGACAACAAACAACGAACAAGATTACATATGAGCCGAGAGTTTAACAGGCTTTACTTAACTGTTCAAAATGACTTGAAGCTTGTCAGGTTAAAAACAAAATCTTGTCTGTGATTCTAATGGGAAGCATGTTTGTTGAACTCAGTTCTCTTCTGAAAAAAGGAGCCATGTATTTTGGCCTCTTGAAGGGACATAAAATGACTCCCCAGTATGAATTTGAATTTCACCTCATCATTTGTAATGCTCAAGAACACCTCAGTAATAGTTGGCTGTTCCTCACTTTTCTCTCGACGTTTGTTTCTATAATTGGAAAACATGCAATAGCTTTCAAGTAGAAATGCTGAAATCAAATGTTCTACTTGGCAAAATATCCATAGGTATCTGATGTAGCAAAAGGCTGTTTGCACATTGAATATAATGGGATGTACTTGCATAATCTCACTTAGTTCCACTTAGAACTATGAAAGATCAAAAAGTTACCTTACTCATCAACTTTTCCATTTTCTCGGTAACCAGTGAGAATGGCTGCATTTGTAAAACTTCTAAAATTGCTGAAAAACTGGGTTTTCTACCTCAGTGATTGGGAGTTTTTTTTCTTAATTGTGGCATGTGATTATTAGTGGACTAATCTTTCTGTATGTGAGAGGTGGGTTGCCAGCATTACAAGAATCTGCTTCTTTGTGATGGTTTGTGCTTTCCATCTTAGCTTTGCATAAACTTCGCAAATTTTAGTAACATCTTGGTTTTCTTGAATGCATTCGGCTGTTCTCTTGAGCAGTACGGATAAACATGTTATAAAATGCTTTTTAGGATAATCCAATTGGAAATTGGGATGGAAGATACAATGGACAACAACTCTGTAGTTTTGCAAGTGTTGAAAGCACACTTCTTTTGCATATCAATGATGTTATCCCAGGTAATATTTTATTTTGATTTCGAGGAGAGTTTCCAGATTTTAGCATGTTGTTTAATGTCTGATTCTAGTTTTAGTTTTGCTTAAAATTTGGCTTTTTTTGCAGTTCAAATTTAAAGTAGATATTTCAGTATCTACTATATTGCCTATTATTAAAGGTGATCATATGACCCCTGGACAGTGCAGCTGTCATAAATATGAGTCAGTTGACAAGCATCTGAATTTTGATCACGTGACCACAGGGATGCTGCAACAGTTATTGAGTGTGAAAAGTGGTCATAAGTCATTCTTTCAGTGCCGTTGTAACTTTTGAACAGTCACTAAATGAACTGTTGTAAGTCAGTTGTCTTTATCTTAATTGGATGCTAGTCTTCTCAACGATTTCCAGATGATAAAGCTCGAGGACTGATGGTTGAAAGTCCTCATTATCTGGCAGTGAATTTTCTACTTGAGAAATTTTCTTTGTTTAGTAGGATAGTGTGTGGGCTAGAGAACTGGAACAGTGTTGAATGGAAATGATGTGATTGCAGTCCACATTTGTGAATAATTATGCATAATGATTTAAAGGCTAGTTAAGAACACTTAAAAACCTGTACATGGTAAAAAATAACGCATAAGGTCTCTCTAGGTGATTTTATTTTTTCCGTACGGCATTTGTGTATTGGGTTATGGGATTGTTTTCTTACACCTTCTTTAAAAGGAATATGTTCAAATGATACCTACATATGCTCTGATAAAAGAATGGGTATTTGTGAGAAGGGCTCAGAACCACAGGCAATCTGTTCTTTTCTCCATATTATTAGAGTGCCAGTTTTTCTATTCACAAAGCTTTAATAATACTGTAACCTTTATGCTGCATGTATGAGTCAACTGCTTTGCACTGGAGGAATATAGTGACTTGAACAGGATCTACTGAAATTAGCTGATTTGCTTAGCAAGAAGCTGTAGAATCTAGACGGCCCTTTCATGGTTTTCAGACTTGAAGTTGGCAATGAAACTATTTACTTGGCATTGCCAAGGAAACTGAAAAATGTGAGCAGTCTTTGGAACCAGCAGATCATATATTTCTAGGTAATGGACAGCTGGATTAGGATACTTACTTTTTGGCTGGGTAAAGACAAAGATGGAAAGTTTGTAGGTGTAAACTGAAGCAAAGGTTTCATTGGCTGAATTTGAGAGATGAGAAGCAGATAGGTATAAGAAGACATTAGAATTGCTGTGCTGGATTAATATAAAGGTTTATTTAGTCTGACAACCTGTTCCAGCAATGGCCATCTGAGAAATTCCTTATTTATTTAATATTTAATCATTACCAGTTTTTTTTAAGCAAACTTTCATATTGTTCCTAAAGGATGATAGTTTATATTATAGTTCCGTTATGACAGGTATTATAATTGAGGTTTCATCTTAGTTTGGCTAAGCTTATATGTAAAATTTTATATGTCAGGACTTTCATCCCTCCTGAGGAATGTGTAATGTGTTTCCTATTGTTGATTAATGTTTTGAAACTAATACATTAAATTGCGGTATAATGTGCTCTTATACTTTGTGAAATAGCTAAACTCTGTTCTGTTTTAGAGGCTGTGTCTCAGGACAGGAGACCTCCCAAACTTGCTTATACTTCCAGAGGTGGTGGTGACAAAGTTTTTGGTCATAGCAAGCCAAAGTCTACAGGTACTTTGACTCAACATTTTAGCGAAACTTACAGTGTTGTTTCTTAAATGAGGATTGCCATGTGCAATCTTCTTATGTTGCTATTTAAAGGCAAGTGACTACTCAGTCTCTATATCAACATCCGTGAAGATGTTTAATGTGTAGTATACTGCATTCCTTATGCAGGTTTGACAACCCACACACAAACACACACATATTGGTCAAACCTTTATAAGGAACACAGTACACTACACATTAAACTGATGTTGATGTCGAGAAATGGAAATGGATAGATTCATTTTCCACTGAACCCTCTAGATTCGCTACTTGAATTTCCTGTGCTTGATCCTTCAAGCCAAATTGCTCCTCGCTTGCAAATGTCATCTGTAAAATAGGAAGAAGAGGAGTTTACTTCAAAGGATTAAATATATTGCAAAAGGATATCCAAATTTCAAGAGGAATCATGAGAACCTTTGCATATCTGCATATTTCTAGGATTATCCTAAGGTCACACTTACATAAAGCAACCTATGAAGAAAGTTTGGTTGCTCCATTCTTAACCTGCTGATCTTTCCAGTTTACTGAACAAGACTAGATAGAGGCAGTTTCTGCCTTGCATATTAATATTACAATGACTGCAGTTAAACAGTCCATATGTAGTGTTGGTTATGATGTATAAGTCAAGAGTTATTAGGATTCGGTGGCATATAATTTTAAATAACATACCCATGTTCATTCCTTCTAAAATATTAAGTCTGAAATCAGCGGTATTCATCTTAGGGATATTATTGAGAAAACAGTTTCATTAAGCTTAAACAGAATTGTTATTTGATGTAGCTTTGCTTTCTAAAAGGTACTATGTGTATGGCTTGAAATGTAAGCTGAGAACACAGCTGTTGTGTTAAAGGGTTGGGACCATATGAGATCATGCCGTATTGTAGTGTTTGGACCAGATGACCTACAGTTATATTTCTTCCATAAGAGTCATACAATTCTGAAGCACTTCTATATATTTTTGTAAGAACATAAAAGCTTACTTGTATATCTTCTTCCTTTCTGACATGACCTGTTTTTCAGGTGCGCTCTCTGATCCTGGAAACAGAAACAGAACAGAATTTTTCTACGCTTTAAATGGCTCCTCAGTAGATTCTCAAGCACAGCCAAAATCAAAAAATACATGGTATATTGATGAAGGTAACAAACTGGATTTTGATCACAGATGTTGCAAAGTATGACTGTAACGATATAGAGAATTCTGACAACTGTATTGACCTAGATTTTTGGATAATGCTTTGATGCATCCTTTTTTTTTTTTTTTTCCAAACTGTAGCTTTCCTTGTAGTGCTGCTTTGAGTCAAAATGAGCATGGTCCAGCATCCGCTACTTACTTCCACAGCCTCAGTGGAATTATTTTACAGTCTCATTTGATCCAGCATCTTATCACAAAACAGCTTTTGAAATTTGCCCTTGACCTTTTTTTTTTTTTTTAAGCAATTGCTTGTAATAGCAGTTGCATGGCTTTAAGAGGGTGGGGAAAATGTAAAACTCTTTTGGTTAAATCCCAGTTCCTTAGTTCATGGCTGTAGTTTGTCAGATAACTGAAGACTTTTTCTTCAGCCCAGGTTTTAGGGTCGTGGTAGAAAATACCCAACATTGCGTGACAGCTTGCTCTTATTCTCCGTATTAAACCTGTTGGGTTGCAGGCAGAGCGTGCAAGAGGCTTATAAATAGTAATGTGCTATTATACCAGCTTGTGACCTCATGCTCTGAGCTTTGACTCATGGTTTATTTATGTGTCTTCAGGAGACAAGTTGGTGACTATATCCTTTAGGGCCTCTTTGCAACTGATGGTACAAATTCACGTGAGGTGTAGATTTCATTTTTGTTTCCCTGTAATCCTTGGCTTCCAGATTACTAAGATCTAGAGCAGTGTTTTTCACTCTCAGCAACGATGCAATTTCAGCTCCCAGAATTCCTCAGCCAGCATGATCTGGAATAGCAGTTTTAAGCAAATAGCTTAAAGTTGACCAATAAGCCTCACTTTTTAAATAGCTGACACAAAATACACAATACCTCTTCAATATTAAATAGTCCTTAAATGTTGAATAAGATAGAATTGTGGCTTCAAAGGTTTTTGTGTTTGAGATTTTTTTTTTGTCACATCAGCTTTTCTGTTGTGCCCAGCTGCCATAGAGTGTAGGAGTCTGGGAAAACTTGAGGGACAATATCTAATTTATTTCGAGCATGTACCAAGCTCACATGATATTCTGTATGAACTTGGAAGGAGTCCAGGATCCCACTTTCTTCCATCCGTTTGGAATTGCTGTGAACTTTCTATCACTAAGAAACTTTGCAATCATTTGTGAAATGTTACTGGTTATAATTATAGTCTTGATGATAGTCCTTGATTGTGATTTTAGTAAAATCTCCTTGTTAGCTTGTTAGTGTACTTAGCAAGTGCCAATAAACCATTTTAAAGTAATTCATTCTTACATGGTAGAATCTAGTCAAAAAGAGAGAGAGATTCCATTTTATACAAAAATGCGCATAACGTCAGTTCAGGTGCCTTAATAAAATTTGTCATTCCTTTTCTCTGTGCCTCTTGCTTTGTATTCCTCCAAATTCAACAGTGGCTGAAGATTCTGCAAAATCACTCAATGACTCCTCTTCTGGATTTGGAAACGCTTCCCCACCACTGCAGCCGGCCCCGACAAATAGTTTATCTTCCGAAAACAGATTCCATTCCCTGCCTTTCAGTCTAACCAAGATGTCAAGCACCACCAACAGTTCTATATCACACAGCCCACTCTCCTTATCTGTTCAGTCGGTTATTGGAGAGGGGACTTCCGGGGCAACCCAGGAGAATCCACCGGCCACCGTAGCACCCATCAACCTGCATGGCCTTGAAGTTGGCTCTTTAGCCGAAGTGAAAGAGAACCCTCCCTTCTATGGGGTAATCCGTTGGATCGGACAGCCGCCAGGGGTCAGCGAAGTCTTAGCTGGGCTTGAACTGGTAATGACTGTCAGATTTGAGAACCAATGGGCAACTCTTGTCCATCTCTACCCTGCAGTACCTTTTTATTATGGCCTTTCTCTTAAATTTCCTGGCTACAGCTTGACTCTGACATCAGGCCAGGTGAAAACTCACTGCCAGAATTCTGATAATGCAGATATCAGTCTTTGAGTTACGACTGTAATTGAGTCTGTAATTACAGTTGTAAGTCACGATGGTCGTAAAGTAGGTCACCATGTGATCAGACCCGCTTTGAATGATCTTTTTTTTTTTTTTTTTTTTGCAGCGCTTATTAAATGAACCCATTGTTTGCTCTGGGGCAATTTTAGCTGGAAAGCAGAAGTAAATGCTGGTTTCCGCCCAAAGTGTCTTTACGTTGTGGTCAGTTGTGCAGGCCAATTGCCAAGGGCTCAAAATGTCACATGATTGGGGGAGGGGGTGTCTGGACTTTGGAACTTTAAAACCGAGTCATAAGTCCCATTTGGGTCCGTTGTAATTCTGAATTAGAATAGTCATCGAATGCCTAGTTGTAAGTCAAGGACGACCTGTTCTATGACACATTGTGCTAAGTGGAGAGGGAGGAATGTAAATAGGGACACTACATCAAAGGAGACTGTGATCTCATCAAGAGCCACCTTTAAGCCTTGGACTTTTGTCAGAAATTGTGTGGATGATGTGATTGCTGTTTGAGGTCTGAGTGAGGAAGCAACAGCGTTGTGACAGCCATTTAGCCAGGTTATACGTAGGGTGTGTGTGTCTCGTAGCGCTACAGTTTCTGTATGTGTGAGTATTGACTGAGAAGTTCAGAGTTCTCTTTTTTTTTTTTTCAGGAAGATGAATGTGCAGGTTGCACTGATGGGACTTTTAAAGGAACTCGTTACTTTACCTGCGCCCCAAAGAAAGCTCTTTTTGTCAAACTGAAGAGCTGTCGACCGGATTCCAGATTTGCTTCTTTGCAGCCTGTGTCCAATCAGATTGAACGTTGCAATTCCTTAGGTATGGTCTACCTTTGTCTCTCTGTACAGCTTTGCTGATAACAAGTTCTGGCTTTATTCTGAATTGGAATAAAACATTTCTAATTATCTCTCTGTGTGTGTTTCTGCCTGTAAGCGTGTATATATGTGCACATTTGTGAGGAATAAGTGCATGTACGTGTTTCCGTAAAAGCAATGTCGGTCCCAAGAATGGAGAAGCAGGTGGGCCTGTGACTATGCTGGACTTTGTATTGGGCTTTTGATGGTAATATTTCTATTGTACGTGTTGCTGATGTGGAATTATGAACGAGAGCAGACGTAGCTTTAATTTCCTGATTTTGTTTTTCAGCTTTTGGAGGCTATCTCAGTGAAGTGGTTGAAGAAAACACTCCTCCAAAAATGGAAAAAGAAGGTTTAGAAACAATGATTGGAAAGAAAAAGGGCATCCAGGGTCATTATAACTCTTGCTACTTAGATTCCACCTTATTCTGGTAAATAAAGAAAAAACTGTGTTTCAAACCTGAGATGACAAAAACACACGATAGGCATTTTTAAAAAATCCAGTGAAGTGAACATTAATCTAATAGCTTGCGCATGGTGTTTTTTAATCTACACACAGCAATTTGAAATTTCTAGGTGCTTTTGAAAGGTTAATGAAGATAGGTAATCTTGCTTAATGACCAGAATTAGGACTGGCAGGCATCATTAAGCAACTTCTGATTTTACACTGGCTTCTCCTTGGATCCTGATTTTTGGAAGCCAGCTGTGATGTGCACAAATGGCAGTCACATGAAAATGCCTGCTAATTGTGAAATGCCCAAAACATGATCACTTACTGTGGGGATGCTGTTAACAGTCATAAATGCGAGGTCTAGTTGTAAAGTTTTTCAATGCCTTCATAATTTTGAATGGTCATTAAATAGGGAAGCCATTAAATGAGGACTATTATCTATATATTAGGGATTTTTTTTAACCTCGTAAATTGGCCAGAGCTTAGCTTACAGTCTGGGAAAGGCATTATGTTTTAAGACACAGAATCAAACTTAACACTACTACTTCTCCTGGATTTTTTTTTCCCGTTCAAGTGTTCCTTTCTTTTTCTTTCTCTTCTGATTGAGCCTTTGGTATTTGATACGGCTCACATTCTCTTTTTTAAGGCAAAATTTTCTCAAACTTGATTTTGTATTATGTAAGGTGGTATGCACGGTGAGCTTAGCTTGCTGGTAAGGTTCAGATTACACTGTTCCAAAATGTAAATACTGTTTCTGGAAACAGATATTGGTCAGAATATCACAGAATCTGTTATAAGCATCTCTTTCTGCAATAGATTTTGGGACGGTCTCGATCTGAAGATGTGGTTTTTTTTCCCCCTCCCTCCCCTTTCCAGTTTGAAACTATTTGTTTTCTGCTCTTTCAGCCTGTTTGCATTCAGTTCTGTTTTGGATACAGTCTTGCTCCGACCCAAAGAGAAGAACGATGTAGAATATTACAGCGAAACTCAAGAACTGCTACGGACAGAGATAGTAAATCCTCTTCGAATGTAAGTACAAATGAGCTACCTGTAATACATTCCAGCTTTGGTGGGAAATATTGAAAGCTTCTTCTACAAACAGGAAGATGTTTGAAATGGTTTTTGGAAGGTAGAACAAGAAGTGTGAAAACTTTTGCTTTGCTTGACTATCTCTGGCCCCTGTACAATTTTTTTTTACCTCTTTTTACTTTTGGATTGGAGGCAGATCAAGATAATATTCTTGGCAATGTTGCTTCTTCAGATTCTGTCTGCCTTTTCAGACTTGCATTTTTTATCTTCTAGATATGGATATGTGTGTGCCACCAAAATAATGAAGCTGAGAAAGATTCTGGAAAAAGTTGAAGCAGCATCAGGATTCACATCTGAAGAAAAAGGTAAGTTCATTCTGTAGTATTGATAATGAGGAAGAACTGAAAGGATGTTATTTCATGTTATTAAACAGAAGTCTAGAAAAGATTTTCATCATCACCATAAACCCCTTTATGTTCTTTTGGTAGCCCATCCTTAGTTTAAAGACTCTGCTTAAAATAACAGATTAATGAAGTTCCACATCTGCAGATTCTGAAAATGATTAAAGACAAATGTCAGATCATCCCCAAATAATCTAGAAAATGTCGGCTCCCCGATTTCATAGTTCAGAGTGCTGCTAGCAGTTTTGAGACTTGATTTCAGGCAGTATTAGGCAGCTTGCATTTTTACTATATTTTTAAAAAATTATCTGGGCTTTGATACGCTGATGAAACTTTTTTTTTCCAGATCCAGAAGAATTTTTGAATATTTTGTTTCATCATATTTTAAGAGTGGAACCACTTCTAAAAATAAGGTAAAGATAATCCTTGGCTCACACAAGAGAAATCGTAAAGTCACAAGAGTTACTTAATTATCTATAATGTATAATGTTGAGGATAATTTCCAAAAGACAGTTATGGCTGGGAACACCGTGCAAGCATCTCCATTACTTTCAATTGTGTTTAGTTTTGTAAACTGTGAACATTTAGCTATGCCTTTGTCTTGGGGATATTTCAAAGGCACTTATTGCTGCTTTATCTTGTTTACTTAACACATAAATGTCAGTTATGTCTCAACCTTGTATCTGCCATAATAGCATCAGATGTGGAGAACTTGTGGCCAGCATCGTATTGCTAAATTACATATAGGTTAGGAAATTGTCTGAAGGTTACAGAAATCTGTAATTTCAACAATTACATAGTTCACAGACTGATAGGTATCGGCTATTTAACTTTAGAAATAATCCCTTCATCAGTTTAAGGAATAATTTATTCCAGGATCAAATCTGGGTCGGTCACCGGAACCGAAAGTTTAGTCTTCCGAGCTTTTGGACTCATGCTGGAGCCCATTTCAGGGAACTTTTCTCTAGCAGAATGTGTTATTTATTATAAGTAGATGAATCAATAATAATTTATTCTTATATTTATAACTAAACGTTTGGAAAGGCTCTTAAAATCCAAGTCATCTGGTTTCATTCCAGATGCAGGAATCTATTGCTACAGGATTCTGCTCTAACCCCGAAGACAAATCTGGTCGCAGTAGTAATAGATTCTTTTTAAAACCAACTTTAAGAGTCCCCATTGTCAAATAGACTTGTATCTCTCTTCTTAGATCAGCAGGACAAAAAGTCCAAGACTGCTATTTCTATCAGATTTTTATGGACAAGAATGAGAACGTTGGAGTGCCTACCATACAGCAGTTACTGGAATGGTCTTTCATCAACAGCAATTTGAAATTTGCAGAGGTTTGGAGAAGATTCCTCTTTTTATAGTTTTACCAATCAATGCACATTCTGCTGACTGAGTTGATCAGCATGCAAGTGTCTCTACAGTAATTCAATAAATTCTTATTGATTAGGAGGTGACTCTTCATCATGTTGAGTGAGGGATTTACGTCTTCAGTAGATATCAAAAGAACTTCCTTGAAGCTTTGCTTGAGCTATTTGTGCAAATGATTTATTAGTTAAAGCACAGGTGGGGAACTCAAGGCATCCAGATGTTTCACAGCTTAAATTCACAACTGCCTTGTGTGAATGACCAGTGGCAAGGGATTCTGGGAGTTCTAGTTCAGCATCACCTGGAGGCCCATTAGCTTCCTTCTTGCTTTAGATCAGGCCGTCAAACCTTGGCAACTTTAAGACCAGTGGACTTCAACTCCCAGAGGCGGGGTATTCTGGGAGTTGAAGTCCACAAGTCTTAAAATGGTTTAGTTGACATCCCTGCTTTAGATTGTTAAGTCAAAGGTTGGACTGATCTGTGCAACTGATTATATTTTTTAACTTTACATTAGGGGTCATCAGGATTTAATAAACTGAAAAGAGCAAATGAAGTCTCTTTGACTAAAACACCTATCCTTTTTCTGTTGGGTTTTACTAGGCCCCATCATGTCTGATAATTCAGATGCCTCGATTTGGCAAGGACTTCAAAATGTTCAACAAAATTTTCCCCTCTCTGGAACTGAATATCACAGACCTGCTGGAAGACAGTGAGTTTAAATGTGCTTCATGATGGTGCAATAAGGCTGAGTCTTCAGTTGTTCAAACGAATTTATTTATTTATTTATTTATTTATTTTATGAGACTTATATACCGCTTTAAGTGCAAGCACTCTCTAAGCGGTGTACACCAGTAAGCAATGTATATCTATATATTTACATTGCCCCCAACATTTGATGAAGCTGGATACCTTTATCAATAAAATGAATCACCTTCAAAATAATGCAGAATGGAGTTGCTGTGGACCATAAAAATCTTGTTTCAATGCAGATACACAAATAGCATCAGGGTCTGAAACCTTCATTGCGAACTTTAGCAGAACCATATCAACGGTTGACCTCCAGGCCGCTCCAGTTTCTCAGTTTCCTAAAATAAATGAGTTCTACTGCCATTGGGAAATAAAGAAAACGGATATCCTAACTGTCTTTAGGAAATAAAGAATCTTTTACCCGCCAGTCTGCTGACTAATATATTCTGTTAGAATTTAGATGGAACATGTTTAAGTTGCACGTCCACTGTATCAGTGCAGAATGAACAAGACTTAATTTTTCCAACAATCCCTGGAGAAATTGTGAGGTCCCCCCCCCATTCAGTTCTTGTTTTTCCTATCTGCCACACCTGTTCAGTTCTCAGTAGAAAATCTAGAACAGGGGTGTCAAACCCGCAACGTCACATGACGTGTCGTGACGTATTCCGGCTTTTTTTCCATTGCCGGCAATGAGGTAGGTGCGGTTTCGCGATGACGCATCTGGCCCATGGGCCGGCAGTTTGACACCCCTGATCTAGAAGAATTCCAAATACGACAGGTCACATCCTTTAAATTAGTTATATCTGTGCAGGAATGGAGTGAGCTAATTTTCTTCTACTCAAAAGTTTAATTTTCTATTTTAAAAAATCTTATTTTAAAAAAACAATGTAGATATGGCTTCGGTTTATACAGAAGGGTAGCCTCCAGCACAATGGGTGTTTTTCTTTTTGTAAAATGCAGCTCCCAGGCAGTGCCGTATCTGTGGAGGACTTGCAATGTACGAATGTCGGGAATGTTACGACGATTCAGACATTTCCTCTGGTAAAATCAAGCAGTTTTGCAAAACGTGCAATACGCAGGTAAGTTTGTTTTTTCCCAAAGGTCCTAGGACAGTGGTGGCGAACCTATGGCACGGTTGCCAGAGGCGGCACTCAGAGCCCTCTCTGTGGGCACACGCACCATCGCCCCAGTCCTAGGCCTTCAGCTGGGTTTTATAAAACCTTTGCGCTTTAGGCCTCCGCCGCTGTGTGTCAGTCAATTTCAACTTCTTGCGGGGAAAAAAAAGATCTTGCAACGTTGGAATTGATTGATTGAACTTTTTAGTTCCACCCAATCTGCCGTTACCACCGCAGCCACGCCCACCCAATGGGCCACACCCACCCAATGGGCCACATCCAGCCAATGGCCACACCCACCCGGCACCCGACGATGCATAAGTGGGTTTTGGGTTGCGGTTTGGGCACTCGGTCTCTAAACGGTTCGCCATCACTGTCCTAGGATTTTGTTTTTGACATTGCTGTTCTTATGTGGCAACTGGATTCTTTCAGAAAGGGGCAAAATGAAATTCAATGGTGAAAAAAGTAAGGTTCTACATTTAGGCAAGAAAAACCAAATGTACAGGCATAGTATAGGTGGTACCTTGCTCAACAGTAGTAACTGTGAGAGGGATCTCGGAGTCCTAGTGGACAATCACTTAAATATGAGCAAGCCGTGTGCTGCAGCTGCCAAATAAACCAACACAGTGCTAGGCTGCATTAACAGAGGGATAGAATCAAGACCATGTGAAGTGTTAATACCATTTTACAATGCCTTGCTAATAATAGTTTCTGCTCCCCCTCCTTTCTAGGTTCATCTTCACCCCAAAAGGCAGAGTCACAAGTTCAATCCAGTGTCTCTTCCAAAAGACTTGCCAGACTGGGACTGGAGGCACAGCTGCATCCCTTGTCAGAAGATGGAGCTCTTTGCCGTTCTTTGTATAGAGACGAGCCACTATGTGGCTTTTGTTAAATATGGCAAGGAAGACTCCTCTTGGCTCTTTTTCGATAGCATGGCTGATCGGGATGGTATGTTTTCTCTTTTGTGAACATTCAGCTGCTAGCCTGGCACTTAAATGAATGAACCTCTTACCACAACATCTGTCATGAGATGCCTCGCGGCACGACGGTTGAAGCCGCGTTCCCCAGTCTTTGAACCGTGGCATCCACTTTTCAAATCCTGTCAACATTCCCCGGATTGTAGGGCGCCTTGTTAATGCTAGGTTAATCTAGAAAAGGCTAGGTGAATGATGTAGAGCAGGGGTAGTCAACCTTGGCTCTTTTATGACTCGTGGACTTCAACTCCCAGGATTCCCGAGCCAGCTTAGTCATAAAAGAGCCAAGGTTGACTACCCCTGATGTAGGGTAAGGCCAGGGAGATTAAAAAAATAAATAAATCTCTGCTCAGCTCTTGAGAATTCCAGGAATTATGTACAAAACGAATGTGGATGGTGGCAGGGTATGGAAAAGTTGAAAAAGACAATATAATAGAATAACAGAATTGGAAAGGGCCTTGGAGGTCATCTAGTCCAACCCCCTACTCAAGCTTGAAACCCTATACCATTTTAGACAAAGGATTATCCAATCTCTTCTTAAAAACTCCAGTGTTGGAGCACCCACAACTTCCGGAAGCAAGTCCTTCCAGTGACTAATTGTTCTCACTGTCAGGAAATTTCTCTTTAGTTCTAGGTTGGTTCTCTCCATGATTAGCTTCCATCCATTTCTTCTGCTGCTGCTTTGGAGACTAGGTTGACCCCCTTTTCTTTGTGGCAGCCCCTCAAATATTGGAACACTGCCCAGCCCTTGTTTTCATTAAAGTAGACAAACCTGGTTCCTGCAAACTGTTCTTCGTGTTTTAGCCTCCAGTCCCTTAATCATCTTTGTTATTCTTTGCACTCTTTTTTTTTTTTTTGTGACACTCATTTGGTTTATTCCAAAATCGATCATTTCGGTCACAAGCTGGGAGATTTAAATTGGCATGAAGTAGAATGCCTGTAAGGACCCACCCCACTTTACATCTTAAGAAGACAGAACTCTTGGAATATCTCTTCCAACAGGCATCTTTATTAAGAGAAGATGGTGCAGGCATTCTAGATAGGACCTGAGGGGCCAACCTCTACCATTCAAGGTTTTAAGTGTTCCCAAGCAGCCCCCACCCCGCCGTCCTTCCAGCGACGATCCCAGGTGTTACATTTCCACCCCCTTTTCCTCTCGACCGGCAGAAGGGAGGCTTCAGAGAGTAGTAGATGAAAGCTGATGGCCATATTGTTATGGTCAGTCCTCTTGGTGAGATCCACATTCAGTCCCTTCGAAGTTTTAATGAAAGAAGTGAGAGCCATAAAAGCCCTTTGCTCATCCCCCCTTCCCCTTCGTAGTATGACAGAATCCAGAGAGGGCAGAAATGGGGTTTTCCATAGTCGATAACTAGAAATGAAATATAATCGGATTCTGACAATGCCGTTAACATGTAGATGTCACCATTGTCCTGCTGAGGTAATCCGTGTTCCTGTCTTTTCTCTTCCAAGGAGGTCAAAATGGTTTTAACATCCCTCAAGTGACTCCGTGTCCAGAAGTTGGCGAGTATCTAAAAATGTCTCTCGAGGAATTGCACTCTCTGGACTCAAGGAGAATCCAAGGCTGCGCACGAAGACTACTTTGTGATGCTTACATGTGCATGTATCAGAGCCCTACGATGAGTTTGTACAAGTAGAAGTTGATGACTCGTTAGCAAGGAGCCTCCTCCCAGAGACTTGACTGCGGCCCAAGAAAGCTCAACGGAGCTCTCGGCATCTCAGCTTGGGCATCTGTTGCTGGCAACGGATGCTTCGAAGGGTACGGAAGTCAGATAACCAGGAAGAAGAAGCAACTATTGTAACGAAAAGGGGGAATGGAGCCATTCTACAACGCGGTGTTAACGTTGCTAAAATACTTGAGTGTTTTCACTCTTGGAAGTGTGCGTGCATGTGTGTGTGTGTTTTTTAAATAAAAAAAAAAGTCTAAATGAAACGATTAGGGCGTGTTTCAGAGAAACTCGTTACCTAGACTGAAGATGACGTCCCCTCTGGAATGTTCTGCTGATTCTTCTGACCTTTCACAGCCTAAAGGAAGAGGACTACATTTTGTAAGTTTCCCAGCGTTGTATCCATCGCGTCTGTAAGACAGGCCTTTGACCTTGGCATCAAGGCTTTTGCTTCTTATTTTGACCTGGAATAAGTTAAACCACAAAAAACAAAACAAAACAAAAAAACAAAAAACCCATCTCTAGTGCACTGAGTAAGGGTATAAATGCAGATATACATGATCAGTCCACATTGTCGCCCTGGACCAAGAATGCTCCTTGCTTTCTCTGTAGCAAATGGGTACCTTCCAAGAAAAGAAAGAATATGGATCCTGCAACCTTGTAGTCGTGGTACTCGGAATGAGCTCCGGAAGTGGCCTCCCTTGCAAGATATCCTCCCAACTTCCTAAGTTCTGTTCCAACCGCTTGATGCCGTTTGTAAGGTTATTTCTGAGAATGTGTGGATGAACCAGTGTGATATCTTTCAGTGGACCCAGCTAATTCTGAAAGGCATTCCACTGCTGTCTTCAAGCTTGATTTCCATAATGGAAGAATCCTGAAAAAACCTGCTTTTTATCAATGAGTTTTGGAAACTTTTCAGCATGTGTTCTGCATGCCTTAGGGATCTTGGTCCATTTTTCAGAAAGTACCCAGTTAACTTGGAAGGTCCAAGGCTATTTTCCTTTCCTCCGGTGTCAGTGAAAAGACCCTCTGACAGCTTGCAATTCAGCATGGTAAACGGGGATGAGATTAATTCATATCGGTTCAAGAGCTGTCGTAGAGATCATTCAAAATCACGCCGTTAAGTTATTTTCCTGTGTTCCATTAGGTCAGTGTTTCCCAAACTTGACAATTTTAAGGCATGAGGACTTCAACTCCCAGAATTCCACATGCCTTAAAATTGTCAAGTTTGGGAAACACTGCATTAGGTAATAGTTTATGTGTTCTCACGCTTCTGCATCTAAAGGGCAAATCTGGATTACGCAAAAAATCCCGTCTTCTAATGCGTTTGTTCCACAGTTCTGACGAGGGAATATGACTCAAGTTTAATTCCATCAAGATATTCTTTGCCGTTTCGCTATCAGTATAGGCTGCCTTTTATGGTTATAGCTTATTCGCCCGCACGAGACTTTTCGGTACTGTATGTTGATTGGGTGGGTTTGACAGTGTCTTCAGCTCTACGACCACTTGCAACAGCCAACTCACCAAGGACAAGAGTTAGACTAATATCAAAGAAATAGTGGGATAGAATCATTAAAGAAAGGGAGCCAAAATGGAGGGACAAATTGAAATGTGAATGACAACAATTAAAATATTTTTTAAAATTATTTTAAATAATTAAATTGAATTGTTGAATTGTCCCACAGTGAGTTGGCCATGGCTAGTTGGTTGCGTCAAATTGTCCCATTCTGGTGTCTGCAAAGAAGGGTTGTGAAGGCAATAGTCAGCATATTGTACATTTGGGATAAATGTACCCATAGACACCATATGTAATAGTAGCATGTTTACGACCTCAGTTGTTAGTTGTTATTGCGCACTTACTTATTTATTTTTTTGTCTCAGGGAATGTCACGGAAATGAAATCTGTTGTCTGTTAAATGGAAGGCGATCGTTGTATGTTTTCAGTTTTGCGCTTTACAACCTTGCTCACACATTTATCTTCTCAAAGGATGATATTGAGCCAGCATGTAGTTAAATCATTTGACTTGCTGTTCAGTACATGCAAAGGACATCACTACCTTGTTTTGGAGTATTCGGTGTCGTATTGAGTATTTTTACAAACTGTAGGTGTAATAGCTTTTCTGCAGTATGGAGTAAAACCTGCTATCGTTGCCTTAGGTACATTTTGAAGACAGCAAAAGGCTACTGTGTAACTGAGAAAAACAAAACAAAACCTGTGAATGATGTAGAAACGGATTGTACATTATGAAGTAGATCTTTTTTTTTTTTTTAAAAAAATTCAGGATGGATGGTGGGTGCTGAATGACTCTTAAGATCAGTTTGCTGTAGAGAAACTGATAGAGTAATTAGGCATCTCAAGCTTTTTTCAATGGTTTCTAATTGCACAGCAAGACTGCCAACTCATTGCATTAATTCTCATTTGTGTAACTCATGCCTGGACGTCCTTCTTGTTCCTACTTACCCTGCTTTTTTTTTTTTTTTTTGAACACTCGTGGGAACTCCACACCTCAGAAGAAGGTTGGGAAGTTGTGGTTTGAGAGCTCCAGTTGGCTGGACTGATAGGAAAATGGTGATCTTGATGGAACAGTAGGATGAAGGAATGTGGGCAGGTAAGGAGCAGCAATTGAAAGAACTCACAGAAAGAGAACAAGCCCCACAGTTGTGTCTGGTTGCAGGGGTGCAGGCGAATAAGGATAGGAACACATTCATGCATCATCCAGAGTCATTCTCGGGTCACGTGAGGATGTGACTCCAATCCTTGAACAAATGTTTATGTGGAGGTGAGATTAGAATAAAACAACAGGGTCTAGAAAGATGGTGGCCAGCTGAATCTTGGGAATGGTCTCCATTTTAAAACAGTCACATTTGAAGTGGGCGTATGAGAGATATTGTGGTGGTTTTGCTATATAATGGTTCTTTCCAGCTGTTTTCTTGATACTCCCGTCTGAGGCCGCGTCTTCGCAAGTGGTAGACTCTCCCTTTTGAATGTACAGTGCAATAAAACATACATGGAATCGCTCTGCGTCCTTTTCCTTGTTGCCTTTTCTATTTCCTTTTCTGTTTCATCCGTTGTGATTTTGGCATTTTGATAACTATGCTCTAAAACAGGGGTGTCAAACTCAATTTCGTTGAGGGCCGCATCCGCATTGCAATTGCCCTCGGGGCCGGGTGGGTGTGGCCAGGGTGGGTGCGGATGGAGTGGGTGTGGCCTACTGGGTGGGTGTGGCCAGCTGTACATCGTTCGCGTCAAGGGTGCCTGTGGGGGCCTGGGCAAGTGTGGGACAGATCTGAGGGTCTCTGGCAGAAGGGGGTGGGACCGGGGCAAGTGCCAAGGCATGGTCCACTGGAGGAGCCTCACTGTTCCTCTCAGGCCATGTGGGGGGGGGGCTTATGGAGCTAAGACTGAATGTGTTTTGGCATAGAGGGCCACCACAAAATTGTACATTGGCTCCTGGCTGGCTGGCTGGCCGGCCGGCCTGGGCCAGGGCCAAGACAGCAGGGGCCGTTCCCTCACTGTTTCCAGGATGGCTTCGCGGGCCACATGAAACCACTTTGCGGGCCGCATCCGGCCCCCGGGCCTTGTGTTTGACATGTCTGCTCTAAAAGGTCTCCTATGTTACTATGAAAAGTGAACATTAAGCCATGGCCCTGCAGAAGGAACTCAACAGAAGTGAAATAATTCCATTTGAGATCATGTTTATATGTCCACACAGACGTCGGTGTGTAAGCAAGAAATTAAAGTGCTGTCCTTTGGTTTCCCAGGGCTGAGATTGTCACGAAGAATAGAGCTTGAATCAATATGAAAGCTGAATTGGATTTTTATCTTGACCTAAACTGCCTCTTTGGGGTATTATTTATTCTGCCATTGTAACAAACTATGTTCTGCATTGGCTTGCACAATTTTTTTAAAAAACAAAAAAAAAATAAAAGATTTTGTGGTTGAGTGCAGTTGTCTCCTCGGTAGAGTGCCTCAGCTGAGAGCTTAGGAAATTTTTCAGATTGTACGTGTGAAGCCTTAATTCCTTCAGATGAGAGAAGAAATTATACCCTATATTATTTCTGTACTAATATTTATTAAACTCATTATTTTCATCGCTGTGTCATTTATTTGAAACAATACAAAGGCATCCAAGGTTTGAGGAAAAATGATAACCACCAAAAAAATAAATAAATTGTGCTTTACTCCTTACTTTTGGGGGTGGAAGATCTTTTGTATGTGGTGTAAGAAAAGAAGTGATTATATAATTGAAGAACCTTTAGACTTCAGCATGCAGACCAAACAATTACAGCCTAAAAGCTAATTTATGCTAAGTCCTGTCATAGGTTATCCTGTTATGTACATGTGCATTGGATTCGGCATTTTGAAAGATGACTGGAACCCTTTGATATGATTCCAAAAGGGATCCTCCAAAGGAACTTTAGAGAGAATGTAAGAATTGTTCCAAATGTTGAAAATCTCTTTATTGGAACAGAATGGCCTAGTACACTATTACATTTAAAGCTGCTATTTGCAGCTTTGGTGCCTTTCATAAATCATAACAGAATAACTGAATAACAGAGTTGGAAGGGACCTTAAAAGTCTTCTAGTTCAACCCCTATGCAAGCAGGAAACCTTATAACATTTCAGACAAATGTTTGTCCAATTTCTTCTTAAAAACTTCCAGTGATGGAGCACCCACAACTTCTGGAGGCAAGTCGTTCCACTGATTAATTGTTCTCCTTGTCGGGAAATTTCTCATTAGTTCTAGGTTGCTTTTCTGCTTGATTAGTTTCCATCCGTTGCTTCTTGTCCTGCCTTCAGGCGCTTTGGAGAATAGCTTGACTCCCTCTTCTTTGGGGCAGCCCCTGAGATACTGGAACACTGCTATCATGTGCCCCCTCGTCCTTCTCTTCATTAGACTAGACATACTCAATTCCAGCAACTGTTCCTTATATGTTTTAGCCTCCAGTCCCCTAATCATCGTTGTTGCTCTTCTCTGCACTCTTTCTAGAGTCTCAACATCTTTTTTACATCGTGGTGACCAAAACTGGATGCCGTATTCCAAGTGTGGCCTTAAGCAAGGCATCAGCATGCCCCATCCCACGAACAGAAGAGGGACAAACTTTGTTTTTAGTTATCTTGTTTTAGATGGACCAATTGATGGCTTCATTGCTTGACAGGGACAGTAAAGATAATCCAAAATCCGTCAACGGAGACATTTCTCTATGATCTCATGCTTGTTATATGGGCTTCTGGCCATCAAAACTAGCACAGAAGCCTAAAGCTGCATGTATCCTCACCCCCTGACAATTTTTAATGCCCTCATTGTGCACTCAACCCAAATTTCAACTGAAGTCTTCTAAACATAGGTGCGTTTATAGCAAACCATTTTTAAATTCCTTTAATTATCTTGATGTTTGAAAGGCACATTGTATTCAATTTTGTTCGCAGTTACTTTAGGTTAAAAAAATATGCTTCAGATGCCCCCTTGTGGAATTAATACACAATTGCTGGTTGATTATTAACACCCCTTCCTTTAAAAAGGGGGGGTGAACACGAATGCTTTGTAGTAGCCTTTGGAATGCAACTGCACCACATTAATTTTTCTAGATGCCATTTAATTTGTTCTCATATACCCAGATGTTGTACATACTGAGGCAGTATAATTATTCTTTTTTTTTGTTTTGTTTTAAATGTATCCAAATATTTCAGTGCGTGAGACAATTGCATCTGTATTGTTTTTTTCAATAAGGTTAGTAGAAGGAAATACCATTAGCTGATTAAAATATTTTACACTCTGGCTTCACTGGTGAAATCATGAGCACTAGTCTCTTTATGATAAAGTGAATAACCCACCAGCTCCAACATTTCTGTACAGTGTTGTAAAGCATGGAAAGCACATTGCTTGCTATCTCTTGCTATCTGTGCAAATGAAGACTAGAACTGCTCTTGCTGAAATATAGCTCTGCTTAGAAACCTGAGACCTTTTTTTTAGGCCAGCTGTATGAGTTCATAGTAGGCAGAAAAATAGGAATTTTTGTGAATCTGAAATTCATGAAATGCATACTTCGCTGTGGCTCAGTTCATTGAACATGTTAGATCACTTCTGTGGAGACGTCCAGAAATTATGCAAGTAACTATATAAAGGTAGTTCTCGACTTAAAACAGTTCCTTTAGTGACCATTCAAAGTTACAACGGCACTGAAAAAAGAGTGACTTACGACAGCTTTTCATACTTACGACCTTTGCAGCATCCTCATGTGATCAAAATTCAGAGACTTGGCAACTGACTCATATTTATGACGGTCACCGTCTCCTGGGGTCATGGGTTCACCTTTTGTGACCTGACGAGCAAAGTCAGTTGGGAAGTCACAACCATTTTTTTCTAACTTAACAACTGCTGTCATTCACTTATCTGTGACAAGGAAGGTCATAGAATGGTGCAGAATTGACTTAACAACTGTCTCACTTAGCAACAAAAGTGTTGGGCTCAATTGTCGTAAGCCGAGGGCTACGTGGAGATGCCCCTTATCCATCACAGATTGGCATAGGGCAGGGTAGGCAACCTTGGCTCTTTTATGACTCGTAGGGGAGGGAAAACAGAGCAACAAAAATACTGCTACTGAAGGACATCGAATACTTTATGCTTGAAAGTAACAGTCGCACTCTCAGTCCTATTAACTACAGTTAGTCTTTCCCCGTGGCCAGTAGGAGGCAAACAATACCAAATAATTTCCTTGAAAATTTTCCATGGAATATGCTTCCAGATTTACTGTGTGTTGCCTCTACAGGAGTTGGAAAGGTTCTTTCCTGGAAAAGCAACAATTTTTTTCCCCCTTTTCAAATGAATTTATTCCAAGAGGACTTCCCACTTTAAATCAGAACTCACCTTAGTTGGTCACTAAGATTTTAAGACCACAGCAACTCAGTTTTCTACATTTTGCAAGATAATATCACAAGCCGTCTTTGAGCGACCAAAAATAAGCTTTCTTGACAGTTATTTGCTCCTTGAGCAGAATCCTCTTGCTTGCGACAGATCTCATTATGGTTTGGTGCAGCTCTGAATAGAGCGTATAGAATAACAGAGTTGGAAGGGGACCTTGGAGGTCTTCTAGTCCAACCCTCTGCTCAGACAGGAAACCCTATACCATTTCAGACAAAGGGCTGTCCAGTCTCTTCTTAAAAAACTCCCAGTGTCGGAGTACCCATAACTTCTGGAGGCAAATTGTTCCACTGATTAATTGTTCTTGCTGTCAGGAAATTCCTCCTTAGTTCTAGGTTGCTTCTCTCCTTAATTAGTTTCTATCCTTTGCTTCTTGTCCTGCCTTCAGGCGCTTTGGAGAACAAGTCAACTCCCTCCTCTTTGTGTCAGCCCCTCAAATATTGGAACACTGCCGTCGTGCCACCCCTGGTCCTTCTTTGCATTAAAAGCTCTCACCCAAACAGATCACCTTGAGTGAATTTGGCTCTTGATTGGAAGGGGGAAAATGGACTTTCGATAAAGCCATTTGCTTGCCATCCAAACATCTGGCAGGCAGGAGCATCCGGAGCAAAGCCAGTTGGCCAAAGTCCCTCCTGAAACAAGAATTGAATCTAATTAACCAGAGGGGAGACATTTGAAGAACCAGTTTTGGAAAGGACCCCACCGGCTGAGTTCATTCAACTGTCAACAGAGCCTGAGGTTCATCTTTAGCCCCTGAGCCACAATTTTTAATCTTAGACTCTGCTTATACATGACAAACATCTATGCTATAATGACCTATATGGCACGTTAGACATTGGTTGGTTCTTTTGTGGTGGTGTCTTCTTCAGTGTTAACCGATTTAATGGTCCCTTTGCAGTGTTCCACGGTTGCTTTGGCATCTTTTCTCAGACTATTAAAAAGTCAGTAGATCTCAAGTCAGTCATCTGTAAGCTTAGTTCTCGTTTTCTTCTTTGTGGAGATTTATATTTTGCTTTTCCTCCAAACTGACTATTTAGCACTCCCTCCTTCAAATTTTCCATGCAAAAATAACCCTGTGAAATCAGCTGAGTTAAAAAGAAAAAAATCAGCTCAGGTCAGCCGGGCTAAGAAGTTATGACGTAGCTGATGGTTGACACGAACTTGTGTCTTCCCCGACTTAGTCCTACACCATAGCTTCTCCAGTACATCCCGCTGGTTCTTAAGCTTCTATCTTTTATAGAGACAGAACAAGGGGTTGAGGCTAGCTGGGTTCATATTTTGCCTATCCATGGCTGATTTACGACGATTGATGGAAGAAATCATCATTAGCTGGATGCACACACACTATTAAGACATAAACTCTGATTTAGTACACAGTGATGGGTTCCCTCAGTGGGCTACGATGTGAATCGTGGTTGATAAATCCCAATTGGTGGTTTCCACCTGAGAGAAAGTTGGGTTCCATCTTCCACTTCACCACCACCCAGCCCCAAATTCCATCATGATTTCAAGTGATGGGTGAACTTAGATATGGGCCGAAGAGTAGTCTTATGTTGTAGTTCTGTTTAAACGGATTTAAACTATCTGTTTAAATTTCAGATTAAGTGGACCTTTCTCAGCCCTGCAAAGAGTTCCATCAAAATGGAACCAGTCTTTTTCTCTGTCTCTCTCATGGCACATTGTATTAAAAAGAAAATAAAGATTATATATATAATCTGTGGCCTGTTTTGATCTCAAGACCATGGAAGCAATTTGAAAAAAAAAAAAATCCTATTCCCAGGGCTCAATTACAATAAATCACTGAATAAGCATTATACAGCATTTAAATGTATAATGAGTTGGGCAATCGTAATTATTAATAAATGCCAAAAGATGGACTGCTTCTTCCTCCCCCCATCCCTCTGTTGCCTTTTCCAAGCCAGATAATGATCTCAGATCATGAAAATGGGAAAACAGCTGTTACACATGTAAGCAAACCCCAATATCGTATGGAATTCTACTCCTAAATGCTTACCTTTGGGTCACGTTATTGCAATCATATGGGCTCTTCCCTAATTGTTTTTCTCCCGGAATATCTAAAGAGGTCGCCATGTGTAACTGATTATCTCTTGAAAGACAGGTCCTCGGGAACAAGTTAGCCCTCCCGAGATTTCTGTTTGATGGTGCGCTGTGGACTGTGTTGGGGGGGGGGGGAATTGATGTGAATTTGGAGGAATGCAAATTTTGCAGGAAGATGTGGGTGTAGGATGTTTTAGAGACGAGACTGCCGGGAAAGGCCTCATATCAGTAGCTTTGGAAGTTAGAAATTGTAGAGAATATTCGTAGCTCAGGTTGTAGATGTTGAGGCAGCAGTTTGTCCTCTGTTTGCTGCTGGGCTCCTGGATGTTTCGTTACCAAACTAGGTAACATCTTCAGCGGGGGTTGTGAGTGAAATGTTTTATTCTGTCCTGAGTGGTGGATTGGTCTTGTGACTGGTTGAATTACAAGAGTCAGATTCCCAGATTCAGTTAACAACCTCTCTTATTAAACATTGCTGAGGGTAAATATACAACAACAACAACAATAATAAAGTTGGAAGGGACCTTGGAGGTCATCTAGTCCAACCCCCTGCTCAGGCAGGAAACCCTATACCATTCTGGATAAACGGCTGTCCAGTCTCTTCTTAAAAACTCCCAGTGTTGGAGCATTCACCGCTTCTGGAGGCAGGTGGTTCCACTGTTTAATTGTTCTCACTGTCAGGAAGTTTCTCCTTAGTTCTAGGTTGCTTCTCTCCTTGATGAGTTTCCATCCGTTGCTTCTTGTCCTGCCTTCAGGCGCTTTGGAGAATAGCTTGATTCCCTCTTCTTTGTGGCAGCCCCTTAGATATTGGAAGACTGCTATCATGTCCCCCCTTGTCCTTCTCTTCGCTAAACTAGACATACCCAATTCCAGCAGCCATCCCTTATATGTTTTAGCCTCCAGTCCCCTAATCATCTTTGTTGCTCTTCTCTCTATTCTTTCTAGAGTCTCAACATCTTTTTTTACATCGTGGTGACCAAAACTGGATGCAGCATTCCATGTGTGGCCTTACCAAAGCATTGTAAAGTGGTATTAATACTTCACGTGATCTTGATTCTATCCCTCTGTTAATGCAGCCTAGCACTGTGTTGACCTTTTTGGCAGCTGCAACACATGGCTGGCTCATATTTAAGTGATTGTCCACTAGGACTCCGAGGTCCCTCTCACAGTTACTACTATTGAGCAAGGTACCCCCTATACCATACCTGTACGTTTGGTTTTTCTTGCCTAAATGTAGAACCTTACTTTTTTCACCACTGAATTTCATTTTGTTAGATAGTGTTCAAGTCTGTCCAGATCCTCCTGTATCTATCTATCTATCTATCTATCTATCTATCTATCTATCTATCTATCTATCTATCTATATGAGAAATGTTACAGGAACTAAATCAGGATCGAATGATCGCAAATCACTATGTCCTGGTTCACACACAAACCATTTCATGTACTATATTACAGCTTCAGATGGGTATACAGGTAGTCCTTGATTGACACCTATTTGCTTAGCAACCGTTTGAAGTTACAATGGCACTGAAAAAAACTGATTTATGATTGTTTTTCACACCTATGACCGCTGCAGTATCTCCTTATGGTTGCATGATAAAAAAAAAATCAGATACTTGGCAACTGGCGTGTGTTTGTGACGGCTGCAGCGTCCCAGGGTTCTTGCCACAGGTGTTAAATGGATTGCTGCAGGTGATAAGATAAATCTGGTTGTTAAGTGAATCTGGCCACTCCATTGACTTTGCCTGTCAGAAGGTCACAAAAGGGGGTCACGTGACCCCCCCCCCCGGGATGCTGCAACCATCATAAATATGAGCCAGTTGCCAAGCTCCTGAATGTTGATCATGTGATGCCCCGGGGAGGCTGCAACGGTCGTGTGAAAACAGCCATAAGTCACTTTTTTTCAGTGCTGTTGTAATTTTGAGCAGTCACTAAACACGCTTTTGTAAGCCGAGGACTTACCTGTATGTGTTACAATCCCCCCCCCCAAAAAAATCCCACCCACCCTCCAGTCTCTGCAATCGCGGCTCTTCTCATTCCGTTGCACGGATGCCTCCAGTTGTGACGGCATTTGCACCAAGCGTGCATCAGGTGAGCGAAGAGAGAGAACCAGAAGCCCCCCCCCAGGCCATCAGCTGAGATCTTCCCTGACCGGGAGGCAAACGTGGCTTTGTGATAAATAGACCTCCGTATATTTCCTCCAGCCCCATCCCTCACCCTCCAAGCCGGGATGCTGCTTTCATTAGGTCATCTTCCCACACCACCGGGTGTCATTTTCAACCAAAGTGCCGTATATCATCTCTGGGAGCCAGTGGTGGTGGTGCTTGTTGTTGAACACAGATGAGCCTGTAATGGTCCATCTGCTTTGATTTTATTTAGGGATCCCTCAAGGGCTGGGGTGGGGGGCGGAAAGAGAATAATAATGCTTCAGCCCATCTGCTTTTCCTACAATCAACCCCCCCCGTTTGAATTATCACAGGTTCTGAGTGGCTGGCATATGCTGTCACATAAAGCTACGTGGAAGTGTTGTTCTCCAGCTGTTGTGTTGACATCCTTGCCAGCCAGTCATTAAGTTCAAGAACCAGGAAGGCAAAGGTGTAGCAGACACGAAGGAAGTTGGGGGTTATTTCTGAGAATTGCCAGAGGCAGGCAATTTTTTTTTTTACCCCACCCTGCCTGTTGTTTAGGCTGTATCCAAAATCTGGAATTGACACTGTCACACGACCAGGTACATTGGTGCTGAATAGAAACTATACAGGCGGTCCTCAACTTACGACTCCAACTTTAATTTAAAATCGCCTCTAACCAACAATCCAGGGCTTGTACAGTAGTCCTTGACTTACAATCTTTCATTTACTGACCACTCAAAGTTACAACAGCACTGAAAAAGTGACTCAATGATCCTTTTCACACGACCCGTTGCAGCATCCCTACGGTCACGTGATCAAAATTCAGACACTTAGCGACCGACTTGTATTTATGACGGTTGCAGCGTCCCGGGGAGGGGGGGGTCACGTGATCCCCTTTTGCTACTTTCTGACAAGCAGAGTCAAAGCCAGTTTCACTTAACAACCGGGTTACTAACTTAACAATCGAAGTGATTCACTTAACTGCGGAAAGAAAAGCCGTAAAATGGATCAGATCTCAATTAACCGCTGTCTTGTTTAGCAGTGGAAATTTTGAGCTCCGTTGTGGTTGTAAATCTAGGCGTATTTGTAGTCCGCAGGGCCGCTGACAAAGCCACGTTTTCAGAAAAGCAACAGGGTGGGAGTCAACTGTAGAGAAGGGGCCACCACCGAGAAGACATTTTGTGTAGTCCCACCAGATGTACGTTCCTAATTGATGGGACCCGCAACGTGCTTCATTATACGGTGACATTTAGTTGAAAACTAAATGGCAAATTTCTAAAGATGCTACAGCTTTCTTTTGAATGTGGGCAGTTAAGCTGATTAACTAATGAGAATAGATTAGATAACAGTTCTCCTGTTCAATTCCAGGGTTTTAACTCCGGTATATAGCTTCCACCTCCAAGGTGATCTTAAAATGGTAAAGTGCCCAACTGTTTCAATTAAAAATAAATTTTTCAATTCTTCATTTAAAAAAAAGTCTGGGGTTTTTCTTAACGTTGCATCTCAGTCCGGCATGGTTTGACTTTCTTATATTTGCATTATTGGTATGTTAAAAAAGCATGTTATTATTGCCAAAGCTTTGAATTCTTAAATATGACTCACTGCTTGCTGTTTTTGCAATATGGCAGCACCAAGTTCACGCTGGTATGTTGCAACGCGAGTCGTTACAATCATTATTTTATTACATCCTAAGACTTATGAGTTCCAGCTGCAGTCCTCACTTTCATGTATTCTGATCCCCTGGCTACCATATGAATTGTTGATTAGATTCCCTTTGATTCAGTTGATTACTGTGAATAATAGGGCAAGGAATGCTATCAGCATTTTGACTTTAACTATAACTGTTACAATTAATTATAGGTTTAATTAGCATACATCCCTGGCAGCAGAGAATATAGCATTTCATAGTTAACAGATGACTCTGAAGCTCTAGCAGGAAGTATGACACCAACGCTCTGTGATGGAGAATTATTAATAAATGGCTTCTATTGTTTGATGTCCTTATTTATACAAATTAGCAAGCACTACATAATCAACTTAAACTGTATAATTTATAATAATTGATTTCATTTTGACTGACCACCGGTCAGTCTCGGGAAGAAAAATGGCCCTATTAGGATAACTTTAATCCTAAACATAGCTAATGAATCCTATTACTTTAAGGTCATATTTGAAGCTTTTGTTAATTGTCAGAACCATTTTAAATTGATTAGAGCTAAATTAAATCAATGTAATGTTTAGAGAAAACAATATTTCTAATGGATGAGGCTGGGCTGACCTCGAATAAACATATTTATCAACCGATTTGAGTGAATGAGAGGGCTACCAGCCGGCCTCATAATTCATGATTGTCTATAATATGGGAAATGTCACTATCTTGGCAATTAATTATGTCAGGTTATAAATCTCTTGTTTACCATTCACCGTTTGCCAATTGGAAGACTTTGACAACCTAAAAAGCAAATGGGCTGGATATGTTTAAAAAAAAGTCCCCTCCATTTCTCTGAAGTTTTGGCTAAGGGAGAGCCTAATGTATTTTAACGTATAAAGTTAAAAAAGGAATGGGGGAATCTAGGAGTTAAACTTTTGTCTTGGGTTTAAAAAAGGTATTTTTCCTAGATAGTGAGCAAGAAAAATTATCCCAAGGAACGTTCTCATCCGCTCTCTAAATAGCGAGGTGAGCAGCATATAAAACTAATAAATAAACGAATTGTGCATGCAAACTTGTAATAACTTGATCTCTGCCTTCCGATTGTGCTTACTTCGCCATCTGGGATGTGGAAAAGGTGTTGAAGGAATAATCAGGTTGGAAGGGACCTTGGAGGTCTTCTAGTCCAACCCTGAGAGATGAAAGACAGTGGAGCCAATGGCAACACATTAAAAACGAGATCCACGCAAAGAGGTTAAGATGCCAGCCTTAGGATCCCAAGCCTTCCAACTGGAGAAGAGTCCCAAAGCCCATCCTGGACCCACACTAGAATACAGGTGGTCCTCGACTTACAGCCACAATCTGAGTCCAAAATTGATGTTGTTAAGTGAGTTTCACCCCATTTTACAACTTTTCTTGCCCCAGTTTCTAAGTGAATTGCTGTAGTTGTTAATCCAGGGGTCTTCAAACTTGGCCCTTTGATGACTTGGGGACTTCAACTCCCAGAATTCCTCAGCCAGGCACGCGTGCCTGGCTGAGGAATTCTGGGAGTTGAAGTCCACAAGTCATCAAAGGGCCCTGTTTGAAGACCCCCGATTTAGTCAGACGGTTGTGAAGTGAATCTGCCTTCCCCATTGGCTTCGATTGTCAGAAGGTCTCCAAAGGAGATCACCTGATCCCGGAACACTGCAACAGACATACATACATGCCAGTTGTCAAGTGTTTGGATTTTGATCATGTGACCCTGGAGATGCTCCAAGGGTCATCGGTATGAAAAATGGTCCTAAGTCGCTTTTTTTTCCCCTGTGCCGTTGTAACTTTGAATGGCCAACTGACAAGCTGTTATAAATTGCCCTAATGTCCCGCGGCTCGCTCCTCTGGCTTGATTAGCTATTTGTTAGGATTTTTATTGGGCTGGAGACAGGTAAAAGAGGACCGAATTTACCTGTGCAATGCCTCCTTTCGGCTGCTTCTCAAAACTTAATAACTTTACCAGCAACAGCTCAGCCCCTGCTTGGCCTCTGAATTATTACTCTGGGACAGAACATTTCTTTAACCAAACCAGTCCTTTAATATCTTCCCCCATCTCTGTTATTAGACGGACAAATGAATTTCGCTTTGAACATAACGCGCGGCATTGTCTGAAAATTGCCAGCATGAACCGAAGTTGGCAGGTGTTCTTGGCCTCTGCTTGTCAGTGATTGCCATTTATTATATGTTGCACCTTTATCTGTCAAACGTCGGCTGCGCAAGATATTGATTTGTGTCTGCTTGCACTCAAAGGTCACTTTGATCAACATACTACAAAACCAGAAAAAGTAGGCGTCTGACATTTCATTACCTGGGTGGGGTGGAGGGAGAAACCCGAGGCCTAAAATAAATAAGAATATGTTTGAGCATCGAACAGAGTGGAGTGGCTATAATTAAGAAAAAGACTGCTTTTTGAGGTTAAGGGGGAAGGGGGAGGAAGTGGAAGAGAGGAGGAAAAGAGAAGGTGGAGGAAGAGGAGGAGGAGGAGGAGGGAAGAAGGAGAGGAGAAGGTAGAGGAAGAGGAGGGAAGAAAGAGAAGGTGGAGGAAGAGCAAGAGGAGGAGAGAAGGAGAAGGTGGAGGAAGAGGAGGAAAGAAGGAGAGGAGAAGGTGGAGGAAGTGGAAGAGAGGAGGAGGAAGAGGAGGAGGAGAAAAGGAGGTGGAGGAAGAGAAGGAGGAGGAGAGAAGGAGAAGGTAGAATAAGAGGAGGAGGGAAAGAGAAGGTGGAGGAGGAAGAGGAGGGAAGAAGGAGAGGAGAAGGTGGAGAAAGTGGAAGAGAGGAGGAAGAAGAGGAGGAGAAGAGAAGAAGAAGAAGGTGGAGGAAGAGGAGGAGGAGGGAAGAAGGAGAGGAGAAGGTGGAGGAAGAGAGGAGGAGGAAGAAGAAGAGAAGGAGGAGAGAAGAGGAAGAGGTGGAAGAAGTGGAAGAGAAGAGGAAGAGGAGGAGGAGGAAGAAGAGAGGAGAAGGAGGAGAAAGAGGAAGAGGCTGGCTTGACATGCAGGACTGTTGTGTAGGAATCTACGGGGACAACATGGCCTCTGGGATCGGCAAAAAGAGAGGCATTTGATGCATGTAAGAATACTCCAGTTTCTCGAAGAAGAGTATGAATGGGCTTACTGATCATGAGAACTTGAGCAATTCTCAAAGAGATTGGAAGAGCGGAAAAGAACATCCAATTGTAATAATACAATAGCAATAGTATTTAGGCTTAAATACCTCCCCCCCCAAATTGCGCTTTAGACCTCTCTCTCGGCAGGTTACAAGGTAGAAGCGTTATTTGTATATTGCCCCCAACAATCAGGACCTTCATTTTTCCAACTTGGGAAGGATGGAAGGCTGAGTCAACCTTGAGCCCCATCAGGATCCAACTCCAGACTGTGGGCAGAGTTTGTCTGCAATACTGCATCAGAGTTGATGGAGATGCCAGGGTTTGCTTCTGTGGGCCGTATTTTTATTGCTCTGCCGCTTCCCTATTTGCCCACATTCCCCAATTTGAAAAAGCCCCCCACAAGAGAGGGGAAAAAAAAATCAAATGTACAGGTGCACATTAGATGAAATGTGTCTTGATAGTAGTAACTGAGAGAGCAGTCTTGGAATCCTAGTAGCTCATATAAACATGATCCAGCAATCTGCTGCAGCCACAAAGAAACCAATGGAATCCCCAGCTACATTAACAGAAGGATAGAATCAAGATCACATGAAGTGTTAATACCGCTTTACAACGCCTTGGTAAGGCCACACTTGGAATACTGCATCTAGTTTTGGTCACCACGATGTAGAAAAGATGTTGGGACTCTAAAAAGAGTACAGAGAAGAGCAACAAAGATGATCAGGGGGCTGCAGTCTAAAACATATGAAAAACAGTTGTGGAATTGGGTATGTCTAGTTTAACAAAGAGAAGGACGAGGGATGACAGGATAGCAGTCTTCCAGTATCTCAGGGGCTGCCCCAAAGAAGAGGGAGTCAAGCTATTCTCCAAAGCACCAGAAGGCAGGACAAGAAACAATGGATGGAAACTAATTGAGGAGAGAAGCAACTTGGAATTAAGGAGCAACTTCCTAACAGTGAGAACAATTAACCAGTGGAACCACTTGCCTCCAGAAATTGGGGGTGCTCCAACACTAGAGGCTTTTTAAGAAGACACTGGACAGCCATTTGCCTGAAATGGTATAAAATCTTTTGCTTGAGCAGCAGATTGGACTAGAAGACCTTCAAGGTCCCTTCCAACTGTGACAATGTTCTGTGTTCTATATGCCTTCTCTGTGGATTTTATCTTTGCATAAGAGGCTGGAGGGAACTGCTGGAGAGACAATTGCAGAACGCCAAGCAAGACATTCGCATACATGCCTCGGGCCCTTGAAACCAAATCATTGCAATGTTTGGTCCACTTCAAATTCCTCTTATAACCTCAATTGAAGATAGCAGAAACTATTTTATTGCCTAGCACTCTACACTGATGATTATCTGGGGTGTCAGCTGAACATGTTCAGCCTACGGCTATGTTTATAACATCAAATAGCAACGTTTGACTAGCAGTTCTCTTTGATTGCTATCATAGGTTGTACTTGGTGTATTTGTTTTGGTGTTCTTGCTCCAGATTTTGGGGGATGGGTTAAGCTAGTTGTGACAATTAATAATCACTGTTTATTATATTGGCCCGCAATGGAAGATGTTGAGACTCTAGGAAAAAGTGCAGAGAAGAGCAACAAAGATGATTAAGGGAACTGAAGGCTAAAACATACAAAGAATAGTTGCTGGAATTAGATATGTCTAGTCTAATGAAGAGAAGATGAGGGGTGACATGATAGCACCCTTCCAATATCTCAGGGGCTGCCCCAAAGAAGAGGGAGTCAAGCTATTTTCCAAGGCCCCTGAAGGCAGGACAAGAAGCAGCTGATGGAAACTAACCAAGGAGAGAAGCAACCTAGAACTAAGGAGAAACTTCCTGACAGTTAGAACAATTAACCAGTGGAACAACCTGCCTCCAGAAATGGTGAATGCTCCAACACTGGAAGTTTTAAAGAAGAGACTGGACAGCTATCTGTCCGAAATGGTATAGGGTTTCCTGCTTGAGCAGGGGGTTGGACTAGATGACCTCCAAGGTCCCTTCCAATTCTGTTATTCTGCCCCTGATTTTGCTTCAGTGCTTTCTTTCCTCCCTCTCTTATCCCATGTGGCGAAAGAAAGACGTACAGTACATCTTAAGAAGGGAGCATTTTTTTTAAAAAATGACCTTCCTACTTTTCCAAGAACCTTGAATCTATTCCCCAGCTCCTGTGTCCCATTCTCTGATTTGTTTTTCAGCTTCACCACTTACCCTTCCGTCCCCAAATCCCACAGGGCCCCTTGGGAAGTACTCGAGAGACTTCTACTGTTCTTAGTCATTCAGCTTTTCGCATCTTTGGAACACTGGCCTCGGAATTTTAAATTGTAAATTTCCCGGCGCGTGATTTGCAAAAAACAAAACAAAACAAAACAAAAAAACAACAACCCGGTTCTACGTTAATGGAGCAAAATGTTAACCAATTCCCACCGATCCAAGCAGGGCAGAAAAGAGGAGACAGATCACAAGAGCGAGACGTTTCTTATCATAGAAACTGGGGGTGGCGGAGTCTTTGCCTTAATTAGCCCAAAGCTGAAGTTTCCAGGTCTTTCAAAAGAGGCCGTTAATTTCCCCCCCTCTCCCCAGTTTTAGCATATGACATTAATGCAGCTGGAGCCGGGTGTCAATCATATCGTATTGACTCTCCAACTTGTAAACAAAGGGACGAGACAATTACAGGTTCAATAAGATCATTGGCTTTGCCAAGATCTGCCAATTACTCTTTATGGCTCAGGAGACAAAGGCCTGTCCCCCCCCCCAAAAAGTCCACATGGGGAAGGGGGCAGGGGAATGAAAAGAAACCTCTGCTCTTATATCAAGCAAAATATGTCTTCTGCTTTGTCAACAAACAAACAAAAAACAACCCGTCTCTGTTTGCAAAAAGAAGAAACCAAAGGAGTGGCTTTGTGGAATCTGTTCTCCTTTAGGGCTGCTTCAGATAAAAAGAAATTTTGAACTTTCCTTTTCCAGGCTTAAAATGTTATTGTTGAGGGGAAAAAAAAAAAACGGGAGGGAGATCTCTAACAATTGGGAAGGCAGGTAAGCTTAGAGATGCTACGTTGTGCCCTTTTTCCGCCGCTGATTGTAATTTCTTTGTGGCAAGGTTATTTATTTATTTTATTCCGCTTTTCTTTTCTTTATAAGTAACTCGAGGTGGTGAACATATCCAACTCACCTTCCTCCTATTTCCCTCCCCCCCCCCGCAACAAAGGGTTGCTTTGTGAGGTGGAGCTGGGCTGAGAGAGTATGACAAGTCAACATCACCCTGTTGGCTTTCATGCCTAAGGCGGGACTAGAACTCACCATCACCTGGTGCTTGGCCCAAAGTCACCCAGCCGGCTTTCATGCCTAAGCCAGGACTAGAACTCACAGTCTCCTGGTGATTGGCCCAAAGTCACCCAGCCGTCTTTCATGCTAAAGTGGGACCAGAACTCACCATCTCCTGGTGCTTGGCCCAAAGTCACCCAGCCGTCTTTCATGCTAAAGCGGGACTAGAACTCACCATCTCCTGGTGATTGGCCCAAAGTCACCCAGCCGTCTTTCATGCTAAAGCGGGACCAGAACTCACCATCTCCTGGTGTTTGGCCCAAAGTCACCCAGCCGTCTTTCATGCTAAAGCGGGACTAGAACTCACCATCTCCTGGTGCTTGGCTCAAAGTCACCCAGCAGTCTTTCATGCTAAGGCGGGACTAGAACTCACCATTTCCTGGTGCTTGGCAAAGTCACCCAGCCGTCTTTCATGCTAAAGCCAGGACTAGAACTCACAGTCTCCTGGTGATTGGCCCAAAGTCACCCAGCCGGCTTTCACGCCTAAGGTGGGACTAGAACTCCCAGTCTCCTGATGATTGGCCACCCAGCCAGCTTTGATGGCTAAGGCAGACTAGAACTCACAACCTCCTGGTTTCTAGCCTGGTGCCTTAGCCACTTGACCAAACTGGTAATGTGGATGTTGTACTGTTGATTGAACTCTTCCTGACTGTCCCCAATTAATAATAATCCAAGGCCCCGATTTATTGCGTGGCAGCCAAAAACTTACAAAACCTGCAATGTATAGATATGGTTTTGGCTTTCTCTACCCCCCCTCCCCACCTTTCCACACAACATGTGATCTCATGCGCTTCCCCCCCCACACACACACACCCTTTTCCCTGCATGTATTAAACAAATGGCACAGCTGAATAGCTTTTCTTAAAAACTGGACATTCACCAAAAAGAAGTTTGGCACGAAAGACAATTCAGCGTTCTTCTTTTAACAATGGACTGACTGACTAGCACATTTGAAATGCAAGCGGATTTTTTTCTGTGTGTGTGTGTGTGTGTCTTTGTTCCTCTTTTTGCCCTTTGAGCTGATAAACAGGAACAATGGGAAACAGCTGGGACAGGGAAACATTTGAGGACTTGGATTTCCAAAGGCGTAGTTGGCAACCGAGCTGGGGTTTTTTTTGGGGGGTGGGGTGGGGAGTTTTTTTGGGGGGTGGGGAGAAACGAGAGAAAATACAATCCATATTTTTAAATCAAACATTACATATTTATTAATGTGCAGCTGTCCTTTTGTTGCGCGTGATTGCTACACCCTCCACGCCTGTTGGATATCACACACACTGTCCATTGGGGGGGAGGGGGGGAGGGTCTCCTGGAGTTGGGATGAATCTCGAAGACCGGAGGAAGGAGCAAAACATGAGCTTTCGGTAGGGGAGGAGAGACGAGCCTCCCGGTGATTTGATTAAAACTACACCTCCTCCTTATCCTGCTGGCAGGTGATCCAGTTTTCAAAGGCATTTGCTGCTGCAGGAGTCAATCTATACCTCCCCCCCTCCAGTCTTGCCCGTCAATTGAATCTCTGTCTTTTCATTCAGATAAATATTCAGGCATGGGGGGGGGGCTTTATTAGCCAGGATTCAGCTGTCTTCTAGTGGGGCCTGGCTTGTCATTTATCCAGCCCTTATTTCTACTCCAGATGGGCACAAATGGAGATGCAGCCAGCCTTTATGGGAGGGAGGGAGGGAGGGAGGAAGGAAAAATAGAAAGAGAGGAAGGAAGGAAGGGAGGGAGGGAGGGATAATAGAGGATGGAGGGAGAGAGGAAGGAAGGAAGGAAGGGAAGAAGGAAGGAAAGAGGAAGGAAGGAATGGAGGGAGGAAGAAAGAAAGAATAGAGGAGGAAGGAAGGAAAGAAGGAAGGAAGGATAAGAGGCAGGAAGGCAGGGAGAGAAGAAGGAAAGAAGGAAGGATAAGAGGGAGAGAGGAAGGAAAGGAAGGAAGGAAGGAAGGATAAGAGGAAGGGAGGGAGGGAGGAAGAATAGAGCAGGGAGGGAGGAAGGAAGGAAAGAAGGAAGGAAGGATAAGAGGCAGGAAGGCAGGGAGAGAAGAAGGAAAGAAGAAAGGATAAGAGGAAGGGAAAGAGGAAGGAAAGGAAGGAGGGATAAGAGGAAGGGAGGGAGGGAGGAAGAATAGAGCAGGGAGGGAGGAAGGAAGGAAGGATAAGAGAAAGGAAAGAAAGAGTAGAGCAGGGAGGGAGTGAGGGAGGGAGGGAGGAAGGAAGGAAGGAAGGAAGGAAGGAAGGAAGGAAGGAAGGAAGGAAGGAAGGAAGGAAGGAAGGAAGGAAGGAAGGAAGGAAATTCCACTCCAACAGTTGTGTGAGCTGAATCTGAACCCATTGGCTTTCCTGATAAACTTTTCAATGGCACTCTGTTCAGAGGCTGGTTGATTTTATTTTGCTGGAATGTGGACTTGTCAATGTCTTTTTCTTTCTCCCCAGTTTTCTGATCCAAAGGGGTACCATAGAACGTACGCTCCGCTTAATAAATAAAATAAAAGAAGAAACGGAAGGATGTGAGGAAAGCCATGGCAAAGAACTTGCAGGATTACTTAAACTCCATCTTGATCTTTTTTTTTTTTCTTCAGAGAAAACTTTGCAGCCCAACCCGGCTGGCGTTGCGGCAAAGATTCCGCCTGTTCGTTTCTTCCAGGGTTTGGCATTGTCAATTTCCATTGACTGCTGACTAAAAGGCTCACTTTATCATCATTTGTCTGGCGCAGAGACCGTCTTTGATGCTGCCTCAATTCCTCCTGGGCTGAGGCTGTCATAACTTCATTGGCTTTATAGGGGCGAATCCCGTTTCCCGGCCCCCTCGGTAATTGCCTAATAGACTCTGTTTGTTTTTAATATTTGTTATGCCGTGCAGGAAGAAAAAAGCTGTTGACATAGCAAAGAAGAGATGGATAGGAGCTCTTGCATCTTAAGGTTGGCTGCCAAATATGCATGTGAGGCCAAAGAGGATTTAGAAGAAGAATAGAATAACAGAGATGGAAGGGACCTTGGAGGTCTTCTAGTCCACCCCCCTGCTCAGGCAGGAAACCCTATACCATTTCAGACAAATGGCTATCCAGTCTCTTCTTAAAAACTCACCGTGTTGGAGCATTCACAGCTTCTAGAGGCAGGTTGTTCCACTGGTTAATTGTTCTAACTGTCAGGAAATTTCTCCTTAGTTCTAGTTTGGTCCTCTCCTTGGCTAATTTCCATCCGTTGCTTCTTGTCCTGCCTTCAGGCACTTTGGAGAATAGCTTGACTCCCTCTTCTTTGGGGCAGCCCCTGAGATATTGGAAGGGTGCTATCATGTCCCCCCTTGTCCTTCTCTTCATTAAACTAGACATACCCAATTCCAGCAACCGTTCTTCATACATTTTAGCCTCCAGGTTCTTAATCATGTTGGTTACTCAGACTAGCCTGGGCAGGAAAAAGGAAGATGGTTGAGCAAACTCTTGGAATGACAATAACGAAGCCCCTCTTCTCCTTCTTCTCCATTCATCAGCCCTCCAAGGTAGGAAAGCAAACCCAGAATACTAGTGCAGCTAGTCCCCGAATTACCACAGCTTGTTTAGTGACTGTTCAGAGTTACAACGGCACTGAAAAAAGTGACCTACGACCGTATTTCACACTTACAACTGTTGCGGCATCCCCCACGGTCATGCGATCAAAATTCAGACACTCGGCCACTGACTCAGATTGAGGACGGTTGCAGTGTTCCCAAGATCCTGTGATCCCCTTTGGTGACCTTCTTGTGACCAGCAAAGTCAACAGAGAAGCCAAATTTGCCTAATGACTGTGTTCCTCACTTAACCACTGCAGTCGTTTACTGTGGCGAGAAAAGGTATAAAACGGGGCAAATCCCACTTAGCAACAGGGGGTCTTGCTTAGCAATAGAAAAGTTGGACTCAGTGTTGGGGGTATGGAGACCACACGGTGCTCGTAAGTCAAGGACCCCCTGTACCACCTATGGCGGTGGTGGCAAATCTATGGCATGCGTGCCAGAGGCGGCACTCAGAGCCCTCTCTGTGGGCACATGTGCTGTTGCCCCAGCCCTGCCTCCCCCATGACCCCCTCCTCACCAGCAGCCCCCCCAGAGGAGAGTTGCCCCTGAATGCGGCCCACGCGGAGCAGCACAGCCAAGCACATGGAGCCGGGCAGCGGGGACAAGACTGCTCTCCCACTCCATTGTGCACAGATGATGCTGCAGGGTATGCGTAGAGGGCATGGCTGCCATGGCGCTGCTGGGCCACCTGGGCGATCTGCGGTGAGTCGTGGAGGCGGGGAGAGCGGGGGCAGAGTGGGCGGGACAGTCGGGGCGGGGGCGGTTTTTGGGCACTCGGTCTCTAAAAGGTTCGCCGTCACTGACCTATGGTAAGTTTACCATGACAGAATCTTTCAAGTCTGAACATGGTTTCTACCTGTCCTCCTCCAGAGAAAGAAGGACGGTCAGTTTTCAGCTGCTTTTCCCACTTCCATTCCTGATTTGGATTCAGCTTCCTCTTATCAGTTTCCTAGGCTGCAGTTTTTCCTTCCGTCACTCAAGGGCCTTCTCACCGCCCATGACACCGTTGCTTCTTTTCTGCAATCCCACAGTATAATTTTGATAAGTCAATGGAGACCTCAGATGGAATCCTCTTTACCTTGTCTAAGGTTAACATTGGGATTTGGTGTGTTCCTGCCTCTAAGTTCATTGCAAAAGCTATAGATCAATCTCTAGCCACCTCAGAAATAAGCAAATATATATCTTCCCTCTCTTTCTCCTTCCCTTCCTCTCTTGTATAGATTTGATTGGCCCAGTTTAATTAGGAGCCTTTTGAAATTAATTCCAGAATGTTTGGAATGCAGACAGCTTGGGTCAGCTTTAAGTCCCTTTAAAATATTCGCCTGTCTTCTCTGTCACAAATGCCAATGATGCATTGATAAAACACTGCAGCACAATCATGGGTGTTCATCAAGGGCCTTCTCCCTCTCTCTCTCTCTCTCTCTCTCTCCCCCTCCCTCCCTCCCTCCCTCCCTCCCTCTTTCCTTTGCTGCTTCTACTGGTTCAGTACCACTGCTATGCCTTCGGACACATCAACATCGTGCTTCGTAAAATATACTTTAACCAAATCTCAATGCAAACAAGAGCCTGTACAAACCAGGTCTTGGTTCAGCTTGGAAGCAAGATTTGTAATGCTCAAAGGTCGAGGGTCCTTTAATTGAAACTCATTCCATCGGCTTTCTTAAGATCAGTGGTTCTCAACCTGTGGGTCGGGACCCCATTTGGGGTCGAATGACCATTTCACGGGGGTCGCCAAACCACGCTGTCCGCCATTTTTTTCCCTTTTCCCTAGCTGTCCTACTCCCTCTTATTGGTGGCCACACCCACTTGGGGGTCACCACAACATGGGGAACTGTATTATGGGGTCACGGCATTAGAAAGGTTGAGAACCACTGCTTAAGATGATGTCCAGGAATTTCTGACCAGTTCACCGCAGTTGCACACAAGAGCATGCAAAGGGCAGGATTTTGATTGTTGATCTCCATGGTCAACCTCATCCTTGCACAAGGGTTCTCGGGAATGGTGAGAACTTCCTTGAACAATGGAAAGCACTGCTAAAAGTCCTTTTCTTTCCTTGCCCTGTTACTGCTGGCCACGAAAGAGTGTTATTTCCCCCTGTCTTTGCTGCTGCCCCCAAACTCACCCCGAGAAGATTTTTCAAGAGCAGATGGCAGCAGTGCTTCTGAATGAGGAGTAAACCAGCATTTTGTCCTCTGCCATCTGCCAGGCGCGTTGAGTTGCCAATATCAAGCACTGCATTTTAATAAACTAGCAGAGTGGACTTCCCTAAAATCCCCTGGCTCGCTCCGGCAGCTTTGCTGTTATCATGTGAACCTGTTGGATGTGCATAATGGAGGTCTTCAGGTTAAGGCCTGAAGGAAGCTAGCCTTAGGATGAAAAAAGGGAGAGGAGGAGGAGGAGGAGGAACAACCAAAAAAGCAGTTGCAACTTTTTGTAGAGAAAAGAGCTATCAATTCTTTGCAGACCTCGTGAGACAAAAAAAAAAAAAAAAGCGACAGATGAAAAAACAGTTCAGGAAGGCATCTTTGAAACTTGTTCTGTCTGTTAAAAAAAAAAAAGTTAAAGGCTTCTTCACGCTTTTGTGTACGTTGTGTGTTTTGCTTTTCGGAGCGAGAAGGAAGATCTTATACCTGGACATCAAGTGTCACACGCTTTCAAGGTTATAGAGATAGGAAGAAGGAGTTTATTGCATCGAGGACTCAAGGCCCGTTTCCCTCCCTCCCACCCTCCTTAGCCTGCGGGATGATAAGGTCTTAAGTCTGCTCAGTTTCGAGAGATTGTACTTGTATTTATCATATGACTTCTTAAGCTCAGGATGAATATGTAAATCCTTCTCCTTGTTGCCTTGCTGCTAACATAAGAGGACGTGGAATTTGCACCCCGGCAATCCCAAGTTCTAAAATTGATTAATATTTGTTTTCAAAATGACACGGCGGTGATGTATGGATCCTTTTACAACTTAAATTAATACTTTAAAGAGATGAATGGTCTCCCCGGAGGATGTGAAAGTTCAAGCTGGGGAAATTTGCATATTTATATTACAACCAACTGATAATAATTGTTGAAACAAAATGTAATGTAGTTCGTTTTTCATTTTAATCTGGTCCTACTCAAACACAGGACCTCATTAACTTCACGCAACTAATGCCGTGCTATCAGTCCAGGTAGAACAGGTTTCCCCCCCTGAATTTATGAATTTCAAAGACCAGTTTTCATCAGTGTTACAACAGTGGGGTCGGGCACTGACCCCCGTGCTTGTAGAGGGCTGTGTGTGCCACAACTTGCTGGAAAATCTAACTGTGAGGGAATCCTGAAGGTTTAGAATAATTTATCAGCTGGGGACGCTGGAAGGACTATTCTCAAAGCAGCCTCTGAACAAGGTGAAATTAGATAAAGTTTTCAAGCAATATATCTCTTCTCATTCTGCTACCCACCATGTCAAATTAAGATTAGAGCTAAGGAGGGGAAAAATGGAAAATACGTTAGGCATGTTTTTTGGGAGGGAAAGATAGTAACGGCTCTTGCAATTTCTTTTATGTTCTCTTCCTAAAGTTGTGAGACATGCTTAACTCAAGTTTGCTGAACCATGGTTTGCTTACTTAACCCACCTTGGGGGGGTTTGCATAGCTGACCGAAATGGGAATTAATCACACGAGCTGAGTTCAGAAAAACACGTTAGCTTAATGCATAGATGAGTTGATGTGTTCGGATAACACATTAGGTTAACCTGTAGATGAATTGAGTTCTCAAAACATGTTAGGTATCTGGATTATGCTTCATTGGATAATGGGAACATGGCCTTTGATTAAGGTGACCAACTTTTTTACAATGAGAAGGAGGACACAAATAAATTGAAGAAAAAAAAGTGAGTCTAATGCATGTGTGTGTGCCGTGTCGTGTTTCGGTAAGAAGTAAACAAAGCCACTTGCGTGCAGTGCATTTTGCGCATGGTGCACTCTCTCAAAACAATTCTTCTGTGTGGAGCACATGCGTCTCATAATTGCGTCTCGCCACATTGTACCGAGCCTTGACGAATCATCATGTCAAATACAAATACGTCACATCACACGCAACGGATCGGATCAGCATCGATCGAATACGGAGATTTACAGAGATTAGTCTTCAAATATCGAAAAGGAGGACATGTAGGATGACACTTTTTGAGAGAGGACAGAACTTACAAAAGGAGGACTGTCCTTCCTAAAGAAGGACAGTTGGTCACCTTACCTATGATACATCTCCACGGAGTAAGATAAAGCAGAGACCGTTGGGTAAAATAAATCCAGAAAAAGACCATTTGTGGAATCAAGATACTTCAACGTTGGTTGAAAAAAAAAATGAGCTGGTGTGATTTTGGGAGAAACTTTGCCTCTTTATTTATCCACCTTTCAGAGCTTTTGACTCAGATCTCATACAATGAGAAGAGGAGGAGAAAAATAATTAATTAATTGGATACACCAGGTTTCTTGAAAATGTCCACTTTACTTTTTTAAAAACACCAGCTTTTTTTTTTTTGCTGGTCATACTATTAAGGAAATCACGCAAGAGAGATTCTATTTAATTGCTCAGTAAGAATTAACAAGCTGCATCTACAACTTTTGATGTTTGTGTTTAAAAACTTATTAGTTTATAATATAAAATACAAAAATACAAAAGAAAATAGTGGGAAAACAAAGGAGGGAGAAGGGAAGGGAAAGGGTGGGACAAAAGAAAAAGAAAAGAACTCCTTTTGGTGCAGTAGAATTAAGATCATAGTATCAAACCTCAGCTTTTTTATTTTTACATCGTAATATAGAATAGCTATTTCTATAACAACAAACCTATCTAATTGGTAAGAAGCCAAAATCAAGGTTTCATTTTTTTTTCTACCTCGAGCATAAAGCCCAGAAGGGGTTTCCAAGTAGAAACAAAAGTAATTGTGGTTTTTTTTTTCTTTAATCAAAGCAGTCAATTTAGCCATCTCTGCTAACTCCATCATCTTTTGCAGCCATTCATCCATTGTGGGAATCAAAACGTCCTTCCATTTTTGTGCATAAAGTCATCTTGCTGGCATCAACATATGTAACATGCATCAACAACAGGGCTCTTCAAACTTGGCACTTTTATGACTTGTGAATTTCAACTCCCAGAATTCCTCAGCCAGGCACACTGGCTGAGGAATGCTGGGAGCTGAAGTCCACAAGTCATAAAAGGGCCAGGTTTGAAGACCCCTGATCTACAACAATTTTTGAAGAGGTCTATGGAGATTCTCAGTCATCCAGCTCATGGTGGTACTCAAAGGTGCTTTTTCAAAAGGCAACTGGACTACGTTGTTGAAGATGTTCCTCCCTTGTTCTCACATTTTGGTGAAGTGAAGAAACACTCCAGCCTGAAGCCTACCATCCATGGTTAACAATTCGAACCCTGTCTTTTCTCTCTTGTAGAACAACATATTCAGATGTACATTTTTCAGAGGGATCTGTCCGTCCATGTGGTTGTTTCGATGAGAAATAATAATAATAATAATAATAATAATAATAATAATAATAATAATAATAATAATAATAATAAAGTTGGACGGGAACTTGGAGGTTATCTAGTCCAACCCCCTGCTCAGGCAGGAAACCCTATACCATTTCAGACAAATGGCTGTCCAGTCTCTTCTTAAAAACTTCCAGTGTTGGAGCATTCACAACTTCTGGAGGCAGGTTGTTCCATTGACTAATTGTTCTCCCTGTCGGGAAATTTCTCATTAGTTCTAGGTTGCCTCTCTCCTTGATTAGTTTCCATCTGTTGCTTCTGTTAGGAAGTTGCTCCTTAATTCCAAGTTGCTTCTCTCCTCGATTAGTTTCCATCCATTGTTTCTTGTCCTGCCTTCAAGTGCTTTGGAAAATAGCTTGACTCCCTCTTCTTTGGGGCAGCCCCTGAGATACTGGAACACTGCTATCATGTCCCCCCTCGTCCTTCTCTTCGTTAAACTAGACATACCCAATTCCAGCATCCGTTCCTCATATGTTTTAGCCTCCAGTCCCCTAATCATCTTTGTTGCTCTTCTTTGCACACTTTCTAGAGTCTCAACATCTTTTTTACATCATGGTGACCAAAATCCAAGCGATAAAAATCTAGAATGGTATCATCCGTATCTTCACAGTTCACGCATGGTGTGTTTTGGATTCTGAGCCAAAGACAAAACGAAGCTAAGCGAGTCTTTTTCTGGATTAGAAACGAACACTTTTCTTTGGTGGTTGGCATTCCCTTGTTGAAGTTGGCTGATTTCTAATTGTGTACTTTTCTTTTATGCTTAAGTGTGACAAATAAAGTGAGTTTGATTATAAGTTAATTGTGTTGTGATGTTATGGGGTTGACGTTATTTGTTCTTAATAAAGATGCTTTAATTCTGGGGTATTGATGCTCTTGTTTCAGACTTAATGTGCGAGTCTTATTTATATATTTATCATATACTGCGGATATTTTCAGTTTATCATAACCTGCCCTGAGCTGATAAGGCAATGATGGCATATAAATTCAATAAATAAGAAAAAGAAAACATTCTGGATATTTATCTATTTATTGAATGTTTACCTATTGCAATCAAAGGGTTTTTAGTGGCTTACGTATGATATCATTTTGCAAACATGGGTTGGGCATCAAGAATACAACTTAATAAAAGACGGCATCAAACACGATTTATATTACAATGTGCATTTCAGTAGATGTTGAAATGCACATTGTAATATAAATCGTGTTTGATGCCGTCTTTTATTAAGTTGTATTCTTGATGCCCAACCCATTTTGCAAACATGGGTTGGGCATCAAGAATACAACTTAATAAAAGACGGCATCAAACACGATTTATATTACAATGTGCATTTCAGTAGATGTTCATATCCCAGCTTTATCAGATTTGCATGTCATGTATGAGCCTGGTATCATAGTGGAGAAATAATATTTTGAAGAACGTAGGCAGGGAAAATAATAATAATAATACACAATAGAGAAAGGTACTAGACAGGGGTGTCCTTTATCGCCATTGTTGTTTGTTTTAACATTGGAAATATTATTGATCAAAATTCGAGAGTCTCAGGAAATTAAAGGAATATATGTTAATAAAAAAGAATATAAGTTAAGAGCTTTTGCGGATGACTTGGTTGTTACTTTGTCGCAACCTGATTATTCTGTAGTAAACTTATTACAGTTGATTCATCATTATGGCTTGGTCTCGGGTTTCAAGATTAATGTAAATAAGACCAAAATTTTACCTAAAAATATGTCTAGTCAGGAGAAGCAGATTTTGACTAACCTGACGGGTTTTGAGATTGTTAATAAGGTAAAATATTTGGGGGTGATGTTGTCTGTTTCTAATGTAAAATTATTTAAAAATAATTATGAAAGGTTGTGGGTCAGGGTACAGAAGGACTTGAAGAACTGGGAAAAGTTGCAATTATCCCTCATGGGAAGAATTGCAGTGATAAAAATGAATATTTTACCCAAGTTTCTTTTTCTGTTTCAAATGTTACCAATTTTGAAAAATGAGATTAATTTAAATGAGTGGCAGAAGGGTCTTAATAAATTTATCTGGGCAGGGAAAAAGCCAAGGGTTAAGTTTAAAATTATGCAAGACTTCCGTGAGAGGGGTGGACTTAAGGTACCAAATTTGAAATTATATTATGATGCGGTGGTTTTAACACTAATCAGCGATTGGGTAAATTTGACAAACTCTGAGATACTTTATCTAGAGGGATGGGACTTACTTTATGGGTGGCATGCCTATTTAATATTCAATAAAAAATGGATTGGGCTTTTAAATCTCATATCTTAAGAATCTCTTTACTTAGGATTTGGAGAAAATATTATAAAAGTGATTTCAAAGTACCATTATGGGCTATACCTTGGCATGCGATAGAAGCAATAAAAAGAGGGGTTAAAATGGATATGGTGTCTTACAGACAGTTACTTAAATGGGATGGACAAAACTGGCAATTAAAATCACGGGAAGAGTTAGCGCAAGAAAACTTTATTTATTCTTGGTTCCAATATAGGCAATTATTAGACAGATGGAAGATGGATTGTAAGGTGGGTTTTCTTAGAGAAGATGAAAATCTTATCAAGCAAGTGAAGGATTCAAGACAAACCCACATTAAGAGAATTTATGCGGTTTTAGTTGAATTGGATTCAGAAACGGAACTAATTAAAGATTGTATGATAAGATGGGCGCAGAATTTTGGTGAGCCAGTCTCATTGGACACCTGGGAAAAAATTTGGGTGAGAAATGTCAAATTTACACAAGCACAGAACTTAAGGGAGAATTTTTATAAAATGTTTTATAGATGGCACCTTGATCCACAAAAAATGTCTTATATGTACCCTGACGTGCAACCCAAATGTTGGAGATGTGGTTATAAGGAGGCTTCCTATTATCATATTTGGTGGTCATGCAGAGAGATAAAAGCATTTTGGATCAAAGTATGGTGGAATATCCAGAGAATTTTTAGAAGGAGTGTAAAATTTACTCCGCAATTATTTTTGTTAGGTATTGTTACAGATTGTGATACAAAGGAGGTTGTATTGATGTTAAATTTGATTACAGCCGCTAGGCTGTTAGTAGGACAATATTGGAAGAAGGAATCCTTGCCTACATTGCAGGAATGGTTTCTTAAAGTAGCGTATCTGGCGGAAATGGCAAAGATTTCGGCTTTCTTAAAGCAACAAACGCAAGAGAAGTTTTTGCTGTTTGGGATAAATGGATAAAATTTATACAATTTAGATTGGGTATAAAAAAATATTATATAGTTTTTTCATAAGTTTTATTTTTATATATATTATAGATAATCTTTTTATATATATAAATATAAAGTTCTTAATTTAATTTTTATTTTTACTTTTTAAGCCTATATTCTGCTCTGGGAAGCTCAGGGGGGGGGAAGGGAGGGGGGGTTTTTGGGAGGGGTGGGGGGGTTTTTTCTTTTTTTTTTATATATGTATTGTTTAGTTTTATTTTTTGTATATGTTGTCTCTTGTTTTGTATTCTTTTTTCTTTTTTGTAAAATTTATAAAACTTTTAATAAAATAATAATAATAATAATAATAATAATAATAATAATAATAATAATAATAATAATAAAGTTGGAAGGGACTTGGAGGTCATCTAGTCCAACCCCCTGCTCAGGCAGGAAACCCTATACCATTTTGGACAAATGGCTGTCTAATCTCTTCTTAAAAACTTCCAGGGTTGGAGCATTCACCGCTTCTGGAGGCAGGTTGTTCCATTGGTTAATTGTTCTAACTGTCAGGAAGTTTCTCCTTAGTTCTAGTTTGCTTCTCTCCTTGATTAGTTTCCATCCATTGCTTCTTGTCCTGCCTTCAGGCACTTTGGAGAACAGCTTGACTCCCTCTTCTTTGGGGCAGCCCCTGAGATATCGGAACACTGCTATCATGTCCCCCCTTGTCCTTCTCTTCATTAAACTAGACATCCCCAATTCCTGCAACCGTTCCTTATATGTTTTAGCCTCCAGTCCCCTAATCATCTTTGATGCTCTTCTCTGTACTCTTTCTAGAGTCTCAGCATCTTTTTTACATCATGGTGACCAAAACTGGATGCCGTATTCCAAGTGTGGCCTTACCAAGGCATATATTAGAGTCCCATATATTAGGGCCATTCCAGGAAATTATCCTGTATTTTGTCCCTAACAGTTATCACCCGATCTGATGAAAAATAAGTCAGTTTAGAACGTCTTTCTGATTTATAAAAAATCTCATAGGATGATATCCTTGCACTTTTTTAGGAAGAGATGATGAAAGGATATGTGTGGATGCCTTGTCTTTCATTGCTTAAGCTTCTCTGCCTTGATCTGAAGCAGGGGTCACCAAACCTGGCATCTTTAAGACTTGTGGACTTCAACTCCCAGAATTCCTCAGCCATCCGCAGCAGCATCCCTGGTTCTTCATGCTTAATTAAACCCAAAGCAAAATGCTTCTTTTTCTTCTGAAGTAGGGGTCAACCTAATCGCTAAAGCACCGAAGGACCTGACAAGAAGCAAGGGACGGAAAGTAATCAAGGAGAGAAGCAACCTAGAACTAAGGAGAAACTTCCCGACAGGGAGAACAATTAACCAGTGGAACGGCTTAGCTCCAGAAGCTGTGAATGCTCCAACACTGGAAGTTTTCAAGAAGAAACTGGACAGCCATTTGTCTGAAATGGAATTGGGTTTCCAGCTTGAGCAGGGGGTTGGACTAGAAGACCTCCAGGGTCCCTTCCAACTCTGTTATTCTGTTCTGTCTGCAGAGGGATGATTGCCGCCGCTAAGAAAGGAATCCCATCATTGGGAAATGGTTGGAGAAGCTTCTCCTCCCTTGGAGAAATTCAGAGAAATTCTCCATCCCATTTCTCTGCCCACCAACTTAGTGGAGAATGTTTATGCTCAGGAATACATATCGGGAATATAACACAGAGACTGGGCTCGTGTGAGAGCATAGCTCCTTCTGCCTATGGAGATGGCTTCCCTGTCATAAGCTGGGAGGCCCCAGGTATTCCTACCCCTTGTCCCTCTCCAGCTGAGTCAATCAATGGCTATCCTGAGAAAGCTTGTTATGGCATGTTATGCATCACGGATTTTGATCATATCAATCATAATTGAGTCAGATGTAATCCATCTGACTTTTGCTCTACCTGGGTCACCAGGGAAGTAATGCCTCACTTCACATCAATTATCAGGCAGAGCAAGGAGGTGGGTGAGCAATTCTCTTTGATGGTTCCCAGCTATAAATAATTGTATATTGCCGGTAGTTAAGCTGGCTCTTGGGCACACTACACAACCATGAATTTTCATTTACTTTATCTAGGAAGCTGTTAGGCCTAGTGGGTTGAAATGGGGAAGTTTTATGGTTTTATATCAATCTTCCCCATAAAGATGTTTGATTCTTACACTTACCATTCCTGTTGCAGCCACGCAGCCAGCTTGAATTATTCTTGAGTTGAAGCCTAGCCTATAAAGCAATTAACACGATTTCCAGATTAAACTAACAGAAGAAACATGGGGGTGGGAAAGAGGCTGGAGGCCATTGTGAATAATTGGGGACTTATATAAAATATGCCAATAGGAACCAACGCGAGGTGAAATATTGCCGGGGCCACCGCCATCCTATTCACTGAGAAGATGAATCAGCTGCCACAAACGGCAGAGTCTGGAAGACATGAAAAGGCAGCAAAATATTTTTGTGTGTAATAATAATAATAATAATAATAATAATAATAATAATAATAATAATAATAAAGTTGGAAGGGACCTTGGAGGTCATCTAGTCCAACCCCCTGCTCAGGCAGGAAACCCTAGACCATTTCAGACAAATGGCTGTCCAGTCTCTTCTTAAAAACCTCCAGTATTGGAGGCAGGTTGTTCCATTGGTTAATTGTTCTAACTGTCAGGAAGTTTCTCCTTAGTTCTAGGTTGCTTCTCTCCTTGATTAGTTTCCATCCGTTGCTTCTTGTCCTGCCTTCAGGCACCTTGGAAAATAGCTTGACTCCTTTTCTTCCAGTCCACCAATCGACAATGGTTGGTGACCTCTGCTCTACCACCTTTACTCGAGATTGCTAGTCAGCCACCTCACCTCCTTTGTGCTTGGCGGGGCTCCTGCTCCAGTGGCGGTGGTGGCCTGATGCTGGCGGCAGTGGTGCGCATGCCAACAGAGAGGGCTCTGAGTGCCGCCTCTGGCACGCGTGCCACAGGTTCGCCACCATTGCCCTAGACCAGGGGTGGGCAACCTCGGCTCTTTTATGACTCGTGGACTTCAACTCCCAGAATTCCTGAGCCAGCCGTGCTGAGGGGAAATGGAGAGGTTTCCAAGCTGAGCCATGCTGGCTCAGGAATTCTGGGAGTTGAAGTCCACGAGTCATAAAAGAGCCGAGGTTGCCTACCCCTGCCCTAGACCCTTCCAGACCAATGCTTGTCCAATCTCTTTTTAAAACCCTCCAGTGTTGGAGTACCTACAACATCTGAAGGCAAACCGTTCCACTGATTTAATTGTTCTCATTGTCAGGACATTTCTCCTTAGGCATGAAATCTGGCTGCTTGACTTTGGACCAGTTCCTCCCACTTAGCAGGATACAAATAATACAGTAGAATAAAATAAAATATGCTACTGAAATTTCCATTCCCGTAAGCGTAGGCAGTGAGCTAAGGTCCCACGGGTCACGCAAGTAGTTGAAATCTAAATCCCAGGAAGGAGCCTCCTAAAAGCGCCTTTATGTCATTCGTGCCGCAGTTTTCTTGGGGGAGAAAGAAGGGTGGGAAACCCACTGTCAGAAACGGTACATTTTGGGAAGGACGGTTAGATGACCTGCTGGTGGTTCAAAGGAAGCACCAACCTCCTTTTCCTTCTTTGTTACAAACGGTCCTCTCATTTGAAAGATTCATGTTCCATGTTGTTTCAAAGCCTTTTGTTCATCTTGTGAATAAATCATAATGGATGGCAGGTTTGAAGATCTGTTTGTAAAGCTGACTGTCATCGTCTTCCATATTCATCAACAAAGATCCTTCCTTCCTTCCTTCCTTCCTTCCTTCCTTCCTTCCTTCCTTCCTTCCTTCCTTCCTTCCTTCCTTCCTTCCTTCCTTCCTTCCCCCTTTCTTTCTTTCTTTCTTTCTTTCTTTCTTTCTTTCCTTCCTTCCTTCCTTCCTTCTCCCTTCCTTCCTTCCTTCCTTCCTTTCTTTCTTTTTTTCCTTCTTTCTTTCTTTCTTTCTTTCTTTCTTTCTTTCTTTCTTTCTTTCTTTCTTTCAACTGTCATAAGGAACAAATAATCACTTTTCCTCCCCCCACCCACTCCTAAAAATGCAACAAAGGACCCCCGAGCTGTGCTCTTTGTATAACAGTTAACATTGTCGCTAGTAATCAATTTATTTCATTGGGAAGGACAGTAGCCTCATGATGAGTCAAAGACCTTTGGAAAACAGTACATCTGTGCCTGTTATTTAAGAATACTCTGGCACAAAAGAGTGGAATACATTAGAAAACAAAAAATATGTCAGTGTACAGAAAGGACCTATTGTTATCCCTGACACAGAAGGTTTGAGACAAGGCAAATGACATGGGATGTTTTTTCCCTGGTTCGCCAGTCTCTGTAATAAAGTATTTGGTGAAAATGCTGTAATTGATACCCAGAAGACGGAGAATTTCTCTCCCTCTCTGGCATGCCAACCATATTGCAGCTGGAACACTCTCTTTTTTCTCTCCCCTTTTGTCAATATCAGGAACCTTAAAGCAGAATCGATAGAATTCTCTTCTAATGCTTGGCTTTAATGGCAGCTGCTTTGATGTGCTGAGAGATCAATGCTTGTTTGCCTTCAATAGGAGCTGAAAACTCTAGGGATGTTTGGGGGAACGGAATCATCCCTGGATGAGTCCACAGCCTACATTTGACGTCCGTGGCTCTCCCCCCACCTTTATTTATTTTCCTAGGCTGCTGTTCCATTAACCTTTCATTTTCCTGCAGTGCATTGTAGCAGAGGTTGTGACATAGGTGTTAGGGGAAATTGCAATGGTCGCTCCCTCTGTTTTTGTTCTGCCAATTAGGTAAGCTTTTAAGGACCCCTAAAGGTGGACTTTTGTCCAGAGCTTCCACCAACCTGGAGCTACTGATAGATCCTCTACAGCAGTGTTTCTCAACCATGGCATGTTTAAGATGAGTGGACTTCAACTCCCAGAATTCCCCAGCCAGCCATGATGACTCAGGAGTTCTGGGTGTTGAAGTCCACTCATCTTACAGACACTATGATTGAGAAATACTATTCTGCAGTGATCGGTCTTAAAGCTTCATCTGTAAAATAAATGGTGAATCACTGTTTTAAAAGAGAAGCTAACAAAATCAAAATTTTAAAAGGGAAACTAACATTTCTTCTTGGCAACTCTGTGCTTACTGTATCCCATGTCTCAGAATAACTTAAATAAATGAAAAAGTCTTCAGAGAATAGGTGATTTCCTTCAACATTTGAAAGCTTCTCAAAGAGATAATCCAGCTGCCTCAATGTTGCAGCCAACCCTTTCTTTCTTTCTTCTTTCCTTCCTTCTTTGCTTCTTTCCTTCCTTCTTTCCTTCCTTCCTTCTTTCTTTCTTTCTTTCTTTCTTTCTTTCTTTCTTTCTTTCTTTCTTTCTTTCTTTCTTTCTTTCTTTCTATCAGAATCCAACATCACTTCAGTCTGAATCACATTTGCTAAGCTACTATTAAATTTAGTTGACCTTATTCTTCCAGACAGATCTGAGCCATTTTGAAATCAGCTGAACTGTGTTTCAGGTGCTTCTTTGTCATTATCTATTTGTACTTCAAAAACTCGCTTTGGGTAAGAATCGTGGCTCCTGCACCAAGGATCAAAGCTGCTACCATGAAATCCACCAGACATGAATTTTAGAAGGCCCAGAAAGTAAAAGGTTTAATGCCACATTCCAGCATTGCTCAGTTTAGCAGATATTTCTCCTAGAGAGATGAATAGTAGCAAGAATATTCTGAAGGATGCACTTTCTCTGGAAGTGGACTTAATAATCCGGCAACATTTTCTTAGAACGTAACAACTGAATAAAAGAAGCAATTTTATTTACTTATTTGGCTACTGAAGTCATGTCAAATGGAATGTGAATGAAGTAAGGAGACAGTCCCAATTCTACTTCAGGGCTACCTGAGAAGGTAAAATTCTGACTTGAAGTCAATTGATGCCCAAACCAAAGCAAAATCTCTCCGATAAAGACCATAGCAGAGATCAGGACCCTGGACAGCTCCAGTTCAGTCCCTCTGACAGAGGTTCTGGACTATTAAGATCATATATAGCAAGACGGTGTTCTTGGAATAGTAACACTGTCACGAGTTACCACCGTAATTGCCGGGCTCAATTCCTATCGGTCAAGGATTACCTGCGATGTATCTGCCACATAATCAAAGCCAACAGTCCAAAGTTGAACTCAGAGTAAAAAATAAGTTCTCACAAGAACAAGGAGACATAACGTTCAGAACACTGGAAGCGCAAATGAAGTCAAGAAGAAGGAAGGTGGACTGGAAAGTGTTTTGCTAGGATACCTTCAAATCTAATGGGACCATTGATTGGAGAACTTGCTGTCAGTTTTACCTAATTAATTTCTGCAGCTGGATTCATCGATAAGCGTGGAAATTACAAGAAGCTGGATAATGCATGATTCGAATTTTTCTCAGGAGCCCTTACTGGATTGTTACGGGGCCTTGTCTCTGCACAGGTAGTCCTCGACGTACCACCACAACTGAATGCAAAATTTCTGTCGCTAAGCAAGGCAATTGTTAAGTGAGTGTTGCCCCATTTTGTGACCTTTCTTGCAACAACTGTTAAGCAAATCACTGCAGTTGTTAACCTAGTAACACGGTTGTTAAGTGAAACTGGCTTGCTTATTCCCTGTTTACAAACGTGAACACATGACCCTGAATCTGTCATAAATATGAATCAGATGCCAAGGGTCTGAATTTTGATCACATGACCATTTTGAAGCTGCAATGGTCGTCACTGGGATAAACCATCATAAGTCCCTTTGTTCAGCACCACTGTAACCTGGAATGGTCATTAAATGAACTATTGTAAGTCAAGGACTATCTGTATTACCTAGGCCAGGGGTAGGCAACCTTGGCTCTTTTATGGCTCGTGGACCTCAACTCCCAGAATTCCTGAGCCAGCATGGCTCAGCTTGGAAACCTTTCCCTTTCCCCTCAGCATGGCTGGCTCAGGAATTCTGGGAGTTGAAGTCCACGAGTCTTACAGTCGCCAAGATTGGAGACCCCTGTCTCAAAGAATTTAGATATTGGTCCAAGATTGTGATTTGGATGGTTTTGGCCTAGTGCAGGGGTAGGCAACCTTGGCTCTTTTATGACTCATGGACTTCAACTCCCAGAATTCCTGAGCCAGCATGGCTCAGCTTGGAAACCTCTCCCTTTCCCCTCAGCATGGCTGGCTCAGGAATTCTGGGAGTTGAAGTTCACAAGTCATAAAAGATCCAAGGTTGCCTACCCCTGGACTAGACATCCTCTTAGATTCAGGTGGATCCAGTAGAGAGTGAAACTTTATACAACTTCTGCAAAACTCAACAAGCAGTTCCCTTTTTCCACTTTTTTTTCAAAGATTGTTTTTTTCTTTATCAGACAAAGTGAAAGATTTGCAAAACCAAGCAATCTTCCAGGTTGCCATTCAGAGACCTAGCTGATATTGAAACCAAACACTGAATATTTTCCTCCTGGGAAAGTTTAACTCACCAGATCTGTGATTAATCTCACTGGCCAGTGTGCATCCTGTAAAATGTTGTCAAGAACTCAGCATGGATCTGGCTGTAAAAATGCTTGCCTCTTATTAAAAAGGAGGGAGAAGGCTGGCGAGGGGAGGGGAGAAGACTATAATTTTGTGTCCTTCAAGATATTATTGATTCGTATTTTTCATCGTTTTTTTTCCTTTAACCTACAGTAGAAATTAAGTTTCATGTTGTGGAATTTTTTAAAAAATGTGTTAGTTACACAATGAAGTGTTGCTGCCTTACAAAAAGCTCTGAAGCTGCTAAAGATTTCATTCTCTTTGAATTCCAGTCAGTATGTCTGGTTCAACTATAATAGCTTGAATGGGAGCTATTAAAGAATGTCCATCTTTTTCTGAGCATTTTTTTTGGGTTGAGAAATTGGAGTCTTTCCTCCCTAAAATGAAAGGCTTCCTCTCCCCACTATCTGCTCCTTCTCCCCTACAATATGAAATCTAAAATTTGGTGATATTATCAGGAGCAGAAAAAGAGAGCTGAACACTTGCTCTGTTTGTTCTGGGAATAATAATAATAATAATGATGATGATGATGATGAAGTTGGAAGGGATCTTGGAAGTCATCAAGTCCAAACCCCTGCTCAGGCAGGAAACCCTATACCATTTCAGACAAATGGCTGTCCAGTCTCTTCTTAAAAATTTCTAGTGTTGGAGCATTCACCGCTCTGGAGGCAAGTTGTTCCACTGGTTAATTGTTCTAACAGTCAGGAAGTTTCTCCTTAGTTCTAGGTTGCTTCTCTCCTTGGTTAGTTTCCATCCATTGCTTCTTGTCCTGCCTTCAGGTGCTTTGGAGGATAGCTTGACTGCCTCTTCTTTGGGACAGCCCCTGAGATATTGGAACACTGCTATCATGTCCCCCCTCGTCCTTCTCTTCATTAAACTAGAGATACCCAATTCCAGCAACCGTTCCTTATATGTTTTAGCCTCCAGTCCCCTAATCATCTTTGTTGCTCTTCTCTGTACTCTTTCTAGAGTCTCAGCATCTTTTTTACATTGTGGTGACCAAAACTGGATGCCGTATTCCAAGTATGGCCTTACCAAGGCATTGTAAAGTGATATTAATACTTTATGTGATCTTGATTCTATCCCTCTGGATAGCCAGATTAAAGATAAGTAGCTGAACAGGTTCCAAAGATTATTCTTTTATCTTACCATTTAATATAAGATGCACCATTTCAGATGTGCAGAATGGCATTACCTAGCATGTAATTCTTTGGTTAACATCATAAAATGAAGTATTTGAATTCAAATAATTTAAATTCCTTTCCTTTCCCTTCCCTTCCCTTCCTGTTCTTTCCTTCTCCTTCCTTCCTTCCTTCCTTCCTTCCTTCCTTCCTTCCTTCCTTCCTTCCTTCCTTCCTTCCTTCCTTCCTTCCATAATAAAACAAAAAACCTTACACATTTAATGAAAACAAAATACCCTTTACATTCCTCTCCATTAGTCATTATATTCTCAGATACTTTTGCATTTTGATGTCTATTTCTTTTTATATGCCTATTTTTTTTTTACCAATTTTCCAATACTCTAGAAATATGTTTATCTGTATTTTCACAAATTTCTCTTTGCAGTGTCTGGATTTTGAATGTTGTAAATTACGAATACCAAAGGATAAACTCTGTCTTGGTTGTGTGACTGGGAATACCAAAATGTTGTGATTGTTATCTCATTTTTCTATCCATCGGTACTCAACCAAGAGTGATTTTTTTTTCAAAAGTCCCGCCAGCACATCCTCCCTATTTTTCAGCTTTTGCCTCTGACTTTCCCAAATTTCAGAGCTGAATATTCTGTTTTACAGTGATTTCTCCGGCTTCGTCTTCAAGCCTGCTATTAGCAGGTGAGGTGTTCTATTCAACCTGGGTTGACACATCTGGTTTCAGAGGTCCGATTTGATTACGTTTTCTATTTACACCAAGGACGGTTTCAAAGATCACTTTCGCTGACGTATAATCAAAATTATTGAATTATTTTTTTAGACAGAAATGTAAAATGATTTCCTCCCCTTTCTTGACAGGGATCTGCACCAGTACCTGCTGAGTGGGGTTAAACCAGGGGTCTTCAGACTTGGCCTTTTTATGACTTGTGGACTTCAACTCCCAGAATTCCTCAGCCAGGCATGTGTTGAAGTCCACAAGTCATAAAAGGGCCAAGTTTGAAGACCGCTGGGTTAAACACACGGCAAACAGGTGTGACTTCTCATTTCATAGAATTCTGGAGCCGAGGTTGATGGTCTGTAGACTTCATTTGTTCTTCCTTCTCCTTTCCATGTTCAAATTGAGACTGCCATTGCTGAGGGATTTGGTCAGTAGAGATTGTACCCCAAAGCAAGAAGATTTCTTGTCTCCATCAAGCAGTGAGGCCCGGAAGATCTCACTTGATCAATCCCAGAGTGTGCATTGATTGGAAGAAATTTCTATTTAACTAGGCAAGTCTGTGTCAAGCAGAGAGAAGAAGGAAAAGAAAACTTAAGGTTGGGAAAGGAATCACCTGGAATGGCTGAAAATGCAAACAAGAAGCATTTTAATCTTTAGGCAGCAATTCAATTTATTCCTTGCTCTGAGTATACAGTCCAGGTATACTCTGAATAAATATAGGTTGCTTTGGAATCAGACGCCGTTCTGGATAGTACATTCATTTTTATTACTGATACTCTACCAAGCAAGGATAATTTTAATTTTTCCCAGTTTAATTCTTCTTAGTTTCATTCCAAAATTTGGCACAACTATTCTGGTACCACGTGCAATTCATATAGGTCATAGGAATACCCTAAACATTTTGCCATCTTTTCAGTTTGGCAAGCTGTTTTATCCATCCTTTTTTTTTTTGTTCCTTCCTCATCTGTAATCTGTCCATCCAATCCTCCATCCATCTATCCAATCATCAATCCATCTATCTTTCTGCTGGCCAGTGAGTCCATATGTCCATGTAGTCAACCATCCACATATCTATCCTTCTGTCTGTCCATCCATCTGTCCATCTATCCATCAGCCATCCATTGATCTGTCCATCTGTCCATTTGTCTGTCCTCTGCCTGACCATCACCCACCCACCTGCCCATTCATCTCTTTGCCCATCTGTCAGGCCACCCATCTGTAACTATCATTTTGGATGCCCATGTAAAGTTGGCGGTTAGGGTCACTGGCTTTACCCAGTCTCCGAAGCCACAAACTGGCCAGCTACCTTATGCCAAACATCTTGTGAGCAACTTGCCGGGGAAAAAAATTGAAGAAATGGAAACGCACAAGGAACATCCTGGGAACAATGATTGAAAGAAGAACTTGCAGGCCTGGGGTTTATAAAACCTTACCCCTGGATGATTGTTTTTGTATTGTTGTTTTGTTATGTTTTATGTGTTTTTTATTGTTAGCCACCCAGAGTCCTTCAGGAGTGGGGCGGCTTATAATTTTTAAAAATAAAATAAAAATAAAATAAAAATTTGGGAGGGTGAGACATTTATGATGAAGGTGAAAAGGGGAAAGGTGAAAATTTGAGAAAGAGGGTGATGCCGAAAAAAAAAAAAAAGGAATTATTTTTTCAGAGCAGAATCCTGGACCAGCGCTAACAGCCAAGAAATATAAATGGAGAGAGTGTTGATCCAACCCAGGACAGGAAATCTATGAATAGATCCCCTAGAAGAGGCCAGCAAGAATTGGCAGATTTACAGGAAGCAGATGGAACCCTGTTGCCTTGTCGGGCTACCTGATCCCTGCTCGGCTGGGAGAGCCACATGGCTTGTCACTTGTAATAATGGCAATGCAACAGTGATACCATTAACCCAGCAGTTTTAATTAAACAGTGTCCTCGCTTCACGGGAAACAAGGGAGAGGAAAGCCAAACCACGTTTGTCTCTCAGCTTTTCCAGTTCAAGATAATTTATGATGAGATGGAGTTTTTGCAGGGGGGGGGAGAAATAAATAAGGACCCCTCTGTATGATTTGTATGATTTATTCACTGAGCCAAAATTAAACCATGGCTTAGTGCAACCCTATCACAAAGGCTTTGGGTTAGCCTATATATATGGAGACATATTTTGAAGGTCACACCCCATCCCCCGCTTCACAAAAAGCAGCAGCAAGTTATCTCCAATGGCAAAGATCTAGCAATTTTGTACAATACAATGACATGTCCTTCAACATTCAAGCATCTCTTTTACTTCAGACTTCCCCTCTTTTCTTTATTTCTGCGTTTTTCATAAAAATGAGAGCCCAAGCATTTTTAAAATCAAACTATCCTTCCTTTGCAGCTTCAAGCTACAGATTTTTTGTGCACAGCTGCTCTGTTCTTTGAACCTGATTTCCGGTGTCATTTTTCCTGTCCTCTGGATCATTGCACCCTTGCATGGAATTAATCAACATTTACAAATTGAATTTAATCTAGCAAACTTGCTTTCCCTCCCTAAGTTTCATTATCCTGCTTAAAATACACACAGATGCATAGGGATGCTTACGGGAACTTTGACAAACCTTAGCAGGAAAAATCAAACCAGTTTTTGATGATCTTAGAATTCTTTTAATTGTAATGAGCCATAAAATTCCACTTTAAAAAAAAAAAAGCTTTTGGATGCAATGGGAGGCACAATTTTTTTTCTCCAGTGGGGTGTAATCTGAGTCATTCATCTTCCTTCAACTATTTTTGGACCCTGGTGGTATATAAAAAAAAAAAGCAAGGAAGAAAAAACAACCCAACGTGATTTTAAAATTCCTGTCCTGTTGATTAAGAGAAAGAGACAGCAAGCATATGCATAATGGCCCAGAGATAATTAATCTAGGAAACAAACATTAGCATGAGGAAGCAAGTGTGAGGCTCAACAATGAATTGTTAGGAGGATATTGTGTTTTGCACAAGACCCATTTTGCTGAAAAGGACTTAAAGCTGCCAAAAAAAGCTTCCAGTTTCTCTGTGGAATCCAAGCTGACAATACTTAGACACGTTCAGATTTATTCTTTCACTTTTACTTGACTACCAGATTGCTGCATTTTCAAGCCAATGTAGTTTGGGCAGAAATTGTCCAAGCTCTCTCCAAACTTGGCAGATTCAGATTGTCCTGTCTGAGGTCCATAGACCAAAACCACTTTCCTGTTAAGCATCTTACCTAAAACGAGCTAGTTCTCTTCTGTTTATTTTATCGGGCTTTCAGATATCATATAATATTTCCTCCATCCCACCCACCTCCAAAAAAACACCACCACCACCATCACCACAACACATTCAAGATGTTCCAAAGTCTTATTGTGAAAGTTGTGTGGAAAGCTATCCTTTACACTGACCCTTGCCATCTCTGGCCCAGATTCAGTAGAATCCCCTTCCCTTCTTAAGTGCAATTGGTTGGTATTGAATCCGGGATCTTTTTCATACAAATCATAGGCTCCGTCATTGAGTTGAATGTGGATGTAGAATGTAGATGTGTCGTAAGAATGATGCATCTACTGTGAGATGACAAACTTCTCCAAGAACTTGTCTGAAGGTTGAGTCATGGCAACTGGACTTATTGAGAATCTTCATCGACATACAGCAGTGGCCAAAATTGTGGAAACCTTCTGGGAAAAGTGTATTTTTGATGGCTAATAACAGCACTTTTGGGGGGAGTAGTACCATAAAATTATATGTCAATGGAAAGATAATTTAATCAAGAATGTAATGCAACAAATTTTGTTCAATTATCTGTACTGTGTTCTGTGAAAAGTTATAGCCAAATAACCAGAAAAAGGAAGCACAACTTGCTTAGGTTGATCTCAGGTAGCTTTCCTTCCTCTGATTGTAGCCAATGAGCATGAGCATTTAGAGAGCCAATCAGGTGCCATCTTGTTTTGGCAATGAGCCAATCAGATCACAGCAGGATTCAGTGATTGATGTCAGGTGTTGGAGCTGAGAGGAGGACATTTGTCAGGGTGTTCTGTGATCGCTATCAAGTAGGTTGGGTTTTTTTTGTGTTCTTTCATTTAGTGAGCTTGTAAAACGTAATAAAATTAAAGTAATGGTGCAAAGAGTTGACTGGTTGCCCAGAAAGCGATGCAAAATGGTGTTATTCAGTGAACAAGGCTAGAATTATAAAGAAATTAGAAGAAAAATGGGTGGAAACTTAACCAAAGATGGCATTTCTACTGTACACTTTCCCCAAAAGGTTTCCACAATTTTGGCCACTACTGTATTTCTGAAGAAGTTGTTCCCTTCAACTATTGACAATTCCAGCCAGCACAACTTGATTCCTGGGCATGAGTAATTTGTAGTCCAGCATTATTCAAAGGACCCCATGATTCCTAATAGTTTTCTGCAAGTTAAAGGATTGGAGAGTAAGACTTGGTTTGAAGACAAAAATGACTCATATCAACTTAGGGTCATTTAGCTCCTTAGACTGTCAATATTTAGACTCTACCATTGGGCCACACTCCTTTTTCTTCTAGTTGCGAACTATCCCAGCAACATGGTGAAAACTTTTACAGAAGTTAAGGCAACCTTATTACCTTTTTCACTACCTCTTGGTTCAATTTGCAAGTGGCACCCGTGATCTCACTTTGCTTTTTTCTTTTCTTTTTAATTATTGTGGATTCTATTGCTTTTGTTGTAGACTCTTTTGGGCCATTTGTTGAGAAGAGAGAATATTTATTTAGTTGGCGACTTTATCCAGCAAAATAATGGCTAGTGCTGATGATGCAGAGGTATGAAAAAAATAATTGATCCCTAAAATCAGCCAGCATCTAAGGGCCATCTAATTTCTTTCCCAGCTTTGTTAAGGAATACAGATTATACCAAACCCTCCTTCCTGGTTATTTACCATCGGGTTGGTCTACCAATACTTTTAGCAAATTGAAAATGTGGATGAGTGTCAAGAGGAGAGGTATCCATGCATAGAATTTGTCACGCAAACAAGCCCAATTGAGCCTAGAAAAGTGGTGCAAACCCAATTCATACCGCAGCAAATCAAACTGCATTATGAAACCTTTGAAGGGAAGTTACTATATGGAATTTACCTAGCTTATATTAGAATTGGAGATCCAGACTTAACCAGAATCTTCTGGCTAGAGTTTAAACTTTATAACGTGTCTCTGAATTGAACGTGTTTAGAAAAAAATTACTGAATATATCGGGGGGGGGGGAAGTCACTGAGCTTTGAGCATGATAACAATATTAATACAGTTATTCCAGCATGTCATATTTCATAGCATAAAGCTTTGTTTCAAAGCCTGGAGTCCTTCTCCATTAATTATATTTGAAGCACATGCATCCAGAGTAGAGCTGTTGAGGTTGTCTTGTTCTATTAGTTTAACAAGCCCTGGTATTAATGAGATTGCTTCATAATTGAACCTTTTCATGGGTCCCTTGGCTAAGAAATTATGCTAATCTGCATTTGCAAACACAAGGCATCCATCATACTTGACGAAAGAGTAAACATCAACAGTGATCCACGTGGAGTGCAAATGCACCGTTAATTATTACAGGAATGAACAAGCCTCATTATTTCATCTTTAGGGGATGTGGGACACATTGCCGAGTTTCAGGAAGGCACAAATGCGCCAGATCGCCACTATGTGGCGGCATACTCCAGTTAACCGAAGCGCGTCTTCCACCAGCCAAGCTGAAGCTGTTCGGATGGGGGAACCTGAATAAATCCTTGCACACAAAAGTCTTTTGAGGAAAGGTGAACACGGCGCTGCTTGAAGAGAGATTGGGAGATTTCGGGGTTTTGATGATTAGTGTTGATTTCTAGATGGCCGGATTGTCTTGCAGTAAATCAGTGGTTCTCAACCTTTTTAATGCCGCGACCCCCAACCGGTCGTAAGTCGAGGACTACTCAACCGATTGTAAGTCGAGGACTACTCAACTGGTGCAGCACCGTTTGCAGAATGGGACTTTTGGCGGGCTCAGCAGGGCAGAGACAGCCTGGACAATTCCTATTGGCTTTGGAAAGCCAATAGAATTAGACTCTATTCAAGAGAGTCTATTCTATTGGCTTTCAAAAGCCAATAGAATAAAAGGGAGGAGCACAGCTAAGGAAAAGGGGGAAAAATGGCGGACAGCGTTGTTTGGCGACCCCCGTGAAATGGTCATTCGACCCCAAATGGGGTCCTGACCCACAGGTTGAGAACCACTGCAGTAAATAAATATGTTGGCCATTTCTTCCAGTGTAAGAGAAACCCCAATGACTTTGGCCAAGAAGACAGTAATGGTGTCCCATAGGGGTTAGCTAGAGCAGGGGTCCCCAACCCCCGGTCTGTGGACAAGTAACAGGCCGCAGCACACCAGCAACCGGTCCGCACAAACAAGCAAAGCCCCATCTGCGAGATGCAGGCAGCACACAAAACCACACACTCTCCAGTCCGCGGAAAAACCTCTCTCCATGGAACTGGTCCCTGGTGCCCAAAAGGTTGGGGAACTCTGAGCTAGACTACCTTAGGAAGTTAACTAACAGGAAGGAGGAGGAGTGGGGGAGAAGGAGAGGGGAGGGGAGAAGAAAATGAGATCTCTAATAATCATCACCCATTCCCACCCTGAATGAGCTTAATTATCAAACGTTCACAGGTCTACATTTTTTCCATAAATTGGCAATGTTTCTGGAGAACTCTGACGCTGCAAAAATCCAGAACCTTATTTTCTTCTTTAAAGTCTCTCTCTCTCTCGTTCTCACATCAATCTATATCTACAGATTAGCAGCCTTGACAATGATCAGACTGAAAATATTTTTTGGGCCAAGTCTGCAAAATGAAGCCGCAGTGGCTTCATTGTGCAACCACGGTAGCCTAATTGTGCAAACTGTTGCACCATGAACTCAGCTGAGCATGTGATGATGAGTAAGATTGATTCCAATCTGCATTATGTTCCTCTATGTACTTTTGAACTGGGAACATGAGGTATAGGTACAGATACAGATAAGAATAATATGCTTACAGGATGAAACAATGCTTTCATTGTGGTTTGGTTTGCCAAACAAACAAACAAACAAACAAAACCCCCCTTGCTTTGCATGAATAAATGTCCCGTAGAAATAATTTGAATGCATTGCAAGGCAGAAATGTCCATGATAATGAAAAGAATTGATGTAATATTTGGGATGATCTAGACCAGTGGTTCTCAACCTGTGGGTCAGGACCCCATTTGGGGTCGAACGACCATTTTACGGGGGTCACCAAACAACGCAGTCCGCCACTGCCTTATGTAGTCCATCGTCCTGCTTTCTTGCATAGTTTTCTCCGCTATTTACAGTATATTATTCTTGTTATTTCTAGATAACCATTGCTGCGACCATTAGCAAATTTCACAAACCAGTTGGGGGGGGGGTATTCTTACTACAAAACTATTTTCATTGATGGCTCTGCTTTTTCTTCATGGAGAGATAAATGTAATAAAATAATAAGAGAAAATAAATCTGATATGTTAGCTTCCCATCAATGAGGGAAGGATGGTAGGGTGTTAAATTATCCTTGAGCCGCTGGTCTGGCTATTACTAATTTAAACTAGTTTATTGACCCAAAAGGACTGGTATTATGAGTTTGTCTGGGAAAAAAAAGTATTTTCTTACTAATGTTTTGTGTGGATACCTAGCTCATAAATCTGTTGGACATAGTCATAGAACAGACTAGACTAGACTAGACCAGACTAGACTTGACTAGACTAGACTAGACTAGACTAGAATAGAATAGAATAGAATAGAATAGAATAGAATAGCAGAATTGGAAGGGACCTTGGAGGTCATCTAGTCCAACCCCCTGCTCAGGCAGGAAACCCTATACCATTTCGGACAAATGGCTGTCCAGTCTCTTCTTAAAAACTTCCAGTGTTGGAGCATTGACTGCTTCTGGAGACAGTGAAGGGTCCTTGGTGCTCTCTGAGCTTGGTGGTTTTCTTGCAGAAGTTTCATTGCCCAAACTAAGTAACAGCATCCATACTGATGGTGTCATTGCATCATTTGCATAATTTCACCAACTGGATGAAATATATCTTATTGTGTCATGAAACAGCCTTCCGATCTGTTGAGACTCTGCCTCTGAGAATGTCATTGGGATTTTGGAAGCAACGCCCTTGGAATTCCGGGACTTGTCCTCTCAGCAGATCGGAAGGCTGTTGCAGGATATAACCACGTACAATCAGTATACACCAGCGGAATGAGATTTCTCTGAACTATACGGTGGCTCCAGCTCCAACGGGTATGCCAGCCAGTAGGGATTAGAGAGAGAGGTTAGAAGGCTAAACTGACATCTAATTAGATTTCATTTTAAAGTCTAGATGCAGCAATTATGACTTCTGAATAAAAGTGGTTGTTATTTGGCAGGGCAGCCCAAGCAGTGTACATAATTATAATAATTATTGTGTACCTAATGATATCTAATAGGAATCAACACTGCAAATAAAAAAAATGCTTGTAAAGTGTTCCACAGTATGGCCTCCACTTAATGGCAAAGGAAATAACAAAAGGTTAATGCACTGATAGTCTATTGTTTTCCAAGCACCCCATCGTATCACTCTGATGGTTAGGAAGAAGGAAGACAGAAAACAAAACTAAAGAACAAAGCTGGGGTTGGTGTAAAACAGGGATGTCCAACTTTAAGACTTATTAAAGTTGGGAGATTAGGGGAAGTTTACGGGAACTGGAGGCTAAAGCATATAAGGAAAGGCTGCTGGAATTGGGTATGTCTAGTTTAACGAAGAGAAGGACGAGGAGAGACATGATAGCAGTGTTCCAATATCTCAGGGGCTGCCCCAAAGAAGAGGGAGTCAAGCTATTCTCCAAAGCATCTGAAAGCAGGACAAGAAGCAACAGATGGAAACTAATCAAGGAGAGAAGCAACTTAGAACTAAGGAGAAATTTCCTGATAATTAGAACAAATTAATTAGTGGAATAACTTCCTCCAGAAGTTGTGAATGCTCCAACACTGGATGTTTTTAAGAAGAAATTGGACAATTGTTTGTCTGAAATGGTATAGGGTTTCCTGCCTGAGCAGGGGGTTGGACCAGATGATCTCCAAGGTCCCGTTCCAACTCTGTTATTCTGTTTCTGTTTTACTTGTGGACTTCAACTCCCAGAATTCCAGCCCTGATGGCTGGGGAATTCTGGGAGTTGAAGTCCACAGGGTCTTAAACTTGCCAAGATTGGATACCCCTGGTGTAAAGTGTCTATAAATACAACTAAACTGGATTTAGTGCTCTTCAGTCTTCCCCTCTTCTTGTTAATCTCCCTTGGAGATGACTTGCCCAGGAAACCGGATCTTCTGTTTCACCGATGCTAAAACCGGGGGCCAGAAAACCATTGCAGCAGTTTGTGCTGTGGGGAGAGGAGGCTGGCAGTGAGCTATTTATTTCCTTAAAAAAAACTCCAGATAGAATCCATAGCTGGCAAGAGCAATTCTGCGTAATGTTTGCTCTGCAACAGCCGAAGGATTGTATTTATGTAATTAAGGCAGGGGGCCCTGCCGATACAGGTGATGGGCTATAGATTTTAACGAGTCTCCATTCGCAGAGATGGTAAACCGTCTTGATTCTCTCAATTTTCAATTACTTGCCTGAACCAGGCAAAGCAGAGAGAGGCTGATCAAGTATTTTGTCCTGCAGGTTTTTTTTTTTTCCCTGCCTTTAGCTACATAAAAAGTAATGTCAGGAAATCTCCGGAGATTAAGACCATGAAAACTCTACCCAAATACTCCGTCAAAGTAGAGTTTTGTGTGGAAAGGCTTTTTGATTGCAGGTGGCATGATGTAATGGTCTTCTACGTACTTATTGTCCACTACACCAGGGCTCCAGTCCAATCATAAAACACCCATGTCCCGGGGGGATGTCCCACCCAAAACACTGAAGCTTAAGTTGTATCTGCCTTTCTGTCAAGGTAATGATTTAGAAGCTAACCAGCTGATGTAATGTGAGATGTATGATGTAATGATGGGAATGACTCAGCAGGGTCTATGTCCCTTTAAGAGCCAGCTGGGTCTGTGTCCCTTTAAGGGCTCTGTATAAAAGGGAAGGCTCCAGTGATGTGTCTCTCTCTCTTCTGTTTTCCTGCTGTAACTGCGGTGTGTTGGAGACTGCTGTGTTATCATGTGTATGTATATTGTTCCTGGTGTATGATATTGTAGATAGTGAAAGGTAAACCACCATTTAATATAGACCACTGTTTACTGTGTTTACAATTTCCAGGTAGACCAGGCAGCAATATCAATAGCATTTAGACTTATATACTGCTCCACGGTGCTTTACAGCACTCTCTGAGCAGTTTACAATGTCAGCATGTTGACCCCAACAATCTGGATCCTCATTTTACCCACCTCAGAAGAATGGACAGTTGAGTCAACTTTGAGCCCCGTCAGGATTGAACTCCAGGCTGTGGGCACCAAGTCTCCTAGAAACACGATCAGATAAGCTGATTCTACTTTATTGGAAAGCTACATTAACAGAACCTGGCAAGAGCATCATCCAGCTACAGGCTAAGCTGTCTCTCATCTGACGATTCCCTAGACAACATCTCTTTGCTCTGTCTCCCAAGGTCTTTCCCAGATACAATTACAACTTTCCAACAAAACAAAACAACTTCCCGACAGTGATTAACCAGTGGAACAGTTTGCCTTCAGAAAAGGTGGGCGCTTCCTCCCTGGAGATTTTTAAGAAGAGACTAGACCGGACAGTCATTTGTTTGAAATGGTATAGGTTGCCCTGCTTGAGCAGGGGGGGGGGGCTGGACTAGAAGACCTCCAAGGTCCCTTCCAGCTCTATTCTATTCTAAAACAAAACAAAACATGTAAGGCTTCTGGAAGCATTTTAGAAAATGAAGACAGTCGTTTCTATTTTTAAATGAAAACAATTTATTAATTATTTTTAAAAGAGTGGTCCTTGATGCTCTCTGAGCTTAGCTGATTTCTTGCAGATGTTTCATTAACCAAACTTGGTAACATCAGCAGCGCTAGACACGTTACCCAGCTTGGGTCTTGAAATATCTGCAAGAAAACAACCAAGCTCAGGGACCCCTCATGTCAACCCTGAGCTACAAATATTCTCCTTTGTTATTTTTTAAAGTCCAGAATTAGTGCCCATGGGACTACCTTGCCCACCCCATCTAACATGTTTTAATTCCTTGAAAATTCAGCGCATGAAGAGTGTACCGTCAGAGGCAAAGACATTATCTCGTGTTTGAGAGAAATATTTAAGTAGTCAGCATCCCAAGGGATGCATGAATTGGAAGTTCAAATTGTTTGTGTGTCTATCTGTCTGTCTTGTGCATATGCAGTGCAGGTTTCTTTGGCTGGTGAATTGATAGGAAACTGTTTAATTCACAGGACAGATCCAAACAGCAGCAGTTTAGGCAGGAAACATGGGGCTAACATCTGCATTAGCATATGGTTGTGCAGAGCTGTGCAGTGAGTGTGGAAAACAATCCTGAAATAAATGATGACCCAGAATAGAGCTTGAGGCTGTTAGAATCCTGGGAAAATGATGCAGTTTGTTGTCTTGACAGTAATAAATCAATGAGATGTTATTTTACAAACCTAGGAAAAGCTGAATGGATTATTATTATTATTTTAAATGGTGGAAGCTCTAACAGTGTGCTATTTTTTCACTGAATTGGGAGTAGAGAAAGGAAGGCACATGTAAACTGTTGAGGTTATTTGCAGAGAAAATCTGTCTATCTATCTATCTATCTATCTATCTATCTATCTATCTATCTATCTATCTATCTATCTATCTATCTAATCTCTTGATAAATATAGTGGTGAACTGTCCCACACCTATTCAGAAATCATTTCTGTTCTTGCCTAAATTCACTTGCGTTTAATTTGCGTTTTTAAATAAACCACACAATGAAACTGAAATTGAAAGAAGCGTATTTGATTCCTTAACATGCATGGCTTACAATTCTATTTTATCTCAAGCTAAGAAATGAATGCCAATAACCCTTGTGGGCAGGAAAATAGCAAAAATGTGTGTCTTTACACCTCTCTCTCTCTCTCTCTCTCTCTCTCTCTCTCTCTCTCTCTCTCTCTCTCTCTCTCTCTCTCTCTGTATGTGTGTGTGTGTGAGTGAGTATATTTGTGCCTGTGTGTCTGTGCAAGGTAGAATCTGGCAAACTTGCATGAGTAAGTGGTGGATGAAATCTGCTGGAATCAGAATCCACAATCCTCAGTTATTATTATCTCCAGGTAAGATGTCAAGTTTGTCTTGTTTTTATATTTAAGAAGTTATTTAAATGTTTGCTGTCCTTTATGCCATTTTCCTCTGCTTCCCCTTTATGGTCCTGGCAGAAAAGTCCCTCTGTAGGATAAACAAGAAGAAGAGATGCTGAAGGTTTCACTGTCTACCTTGGTAACTTGTTAAGAATCAGTTTGCTTGAGCACCGTTTATTTAGAGGAGACAGCTTTGACATCTTTACATGACAGAAGACAAGTGAATGAGCTGAATCAAAATTGCCCATGGCTGAGTTTTCAAACAGCAATTGGGGACTCCAGAGAACGTCTGTAACAAAAGGCAACATCGTTGGGCAGCTTCCTTACCTAAAGTCTTAGTGGAATCAAGACACCATGTTTTGGTACCAACACTCTAGTGGAAGGCAGGATCTCACCAACACACCATGTTTTGGTACCAACACTCTAGTGCAGGGGTTTTGGCAACTTTAAACACTCAAAAAGCCATCTAGACCCATTTCCCACAGAAAACACCAGAAGCCACAAAACCCTTTTGACAGCAAACATTTAAATAACTTCTTAAATATAAAAACTGCATATATCGTTTTTTACCTTTATGCTATGTATTAAAAAAAAACAGCCACAGCAAAGGGGTGAAAGAGCCACATGTGGCTCTGGAGCCATGGGTTGCTGACCACTGCTCTAGTGGAACACAGGATCTCACCAACACACCATGTTTTGGTATCAACACTCTAGTGGAACACAGGATCTCACCAACACACCATGTTTTGGTATCAACAGTCTAGTGGAACACAGGATCTCAACAACACACCATGTTTTGGTATCAACACTCTAGTGGAACACAGGATCTCACCAACACACCATGTTTTGGTATCAACACTCTAGTGGAAGACAGGATCTCACCAACACACCATGTTTTGGTATCAGCACTCTAGTGGAACACATGATCTCACCAACACACCATGTTTTGGTATCAACACTCTAGTGGAAGACAGGATCTCACCAACACACCATGTTTTGGTATCAACACTCTAGTGGAACACATGATCTCACCAACACACCATGTTTTGGTACCAATACTCTAGTGGAACACAGGATCTCACCAACACACCATGTTTTGGTATCAACACTCTAGTGGAAGACAGGATCTCACCAACACACCATGTTTTGGTATCAGCACTCTAGTGGAACACAGGATATCACCAACACACCATGTTTTGGTATCAACACTCTAGTGGAACACAGGATCTCACCAACACACCATGTTTTGGTATCAGCACTCTAGTGGAACACAGGATCTCACCAACACACCATGTTTTGGTATCAACACTCTAGTGGAACATAGGATCTCACCAACACACCATGTTTTGGTATCAGCACTCTAGTGGAACACAGGATCTCACCAACACACCATGTTTTGGTACCAATACTCTAGTGGAACACAGGATCTCACCAACACACCATGTTTTGGTATCAACAGTCTAGTGGAACACAGGATCTCACCAACACACCATGTTTTGGTATCAACACTCTAGTGGAACACAGGATCTCACCAACACACCATGTTTTGGTATCAACACTCTAGTGGAACACATGATCTCACCAACACACTATGTTTTTGTACCAACACTCTAGTGTAACGCACGATCTCACCAACACACCATGTTTTGATACCAACACTCTGCATGCAATAGATGATATAGCCAAATAATTATGCTGAGAACAAAACTCAAATAGTTTTAAGCTTAAAACATTGATAAACATGTTCTAAGCTCGAAAAATAACATCATCACCATCATATTCACCACTACCATCACTGCCATCAGCCACTACTAATTCATCACATGATCAGATTATTCTTACTTTTGCAAAACAACATCAAATGGAATCAAAGTACTATTGCTTGCATGGTTTGTGAGGCACAGGACAAGTCTTCCATACTTGAGCTTTAAGATTATGCATTGATTTTTCAGTAGGGAAGATCCTATCACAATTCTGAAGTTTGAATTAACGGAAGTAGGGATAGGGTACATCGCTGATTGATAAATAGCTTCTGCAGCCTGCACTTCGCCGGTGATGGATTAAACTATCCAATGGGAATCCAGTTAGTCCATGAATAGAAGCATACAGAAGCTGGCATTTACATGCATAGTAAGATATTGTAACCTGCTATCAAAAACACAACATCTCCATTGTGTTGCATGGGATTCCATTGCAACCTATGCAATCTACATGACTATGTCTCATAAAGACCCAGAAATTCATAAAAGGAAGCTATGTGCACACCACACACATTATAATCACAACTGTCAGTAAAACTGAGCATTCTTTGTTCCGCTTTCCATGATAATAGCAATCTTTACAGACGATCCACTAAGGTGCATTGAGCTCTTATTTGAAAGACCGCCCCATAAGATGCAGTTGTAAAATCCCCATGCAATGCAGCAGAATATACCTTGTGCCTGTTCTCAGAAATGCTTTGCACGTTCTCAGAGGCACTCTGTGTTCTCACAAAAAGAGAGAAATGCCTTATTATTATTATTATTATTATTATTATTATTATTATTATTATTATTATTAATCATTGCACAGTCAGCCAGATGTTCAGACTGGATTTGGCATTTTGTCTACCTATCGAGTCCTTACCCAGGACCTGGGATAGGCAGATGTGGATGTTTGATGGTATTACAGATATCGTCGCAGGATGGAAGCAGTTCCTAGTAAGGCCGCCTTTTGCAATTGACTAATAGCGAATTTGTCAATGCCAATGGTGTTCAAGTGGTGCTCCAGTTGTTTTGGGATTGCACCCAAGGAGCCTATTACTATTGGTACTACCCTTGCTTGCTTTTGCCACAGTCTTTCTATTTCTATTTGTAGGTCTTTGTATTTTGTTATCTTCTCCAGTTCTTTCTCGTCTATTCTGCTGTCTCCAGGCACTGCCACGTCCACTATCCAGACTTTTTTGTCTTTCTTATCGACAATTGTTAAGTCTGGGGTGTTATGTTGCAGGTGCTTGTCTGTTTGAATTCTGAAGTCCCAGAGCAGTTTAATTTTATCATTTTCTATGACTTTCTCTACTTTATGATCCCACCAGTTTTTGCTTACAGGCAAATGATATTTTTTGCAGATCTTCCAATGCACCATTGTTGCTACTTTGTCATTATTATTATTATTATTATTATTATTATTATTATTATTACCAGTTTGGAAAGATAATTCTGGGGCTGCAGGTTGATAGCAGCAAATGTGGGAATTGTCAGTCGACAGCACTACAACTTGCCTCCCCCCCCCGTCTCCTCCCAAGAGATTCAGGTGTTAATAAAGTCAGCAAAATGAAAATAGGTAAATGATTGCAAGCTATGAAGAGCTATGGCGCGCCACGGCTCACTAACTTCCAATACCACCTCATTCTTCACAACAACCGTAGAAAAAGAGATGCAATTTCATCCTTTAGTCAGGATCATACAAAGGCAGGACAAAGGAGACAAGATATTGCAATTCAAAGGTCAGTAACCCATTCACTTGTATAATTATAGCATTTCATTTCTATCTTCCAGGCCGCTTGGGCTGTGTGTTAGTAAACACTTCTCTAAAAAAAATCAATTTAAAATAAGATATCATCCATAACTGGTAAGTTGAGCTTTTCGGTCTCAGGAGCCCGCTTGAGAGAACAAGCCCATGTTTGCAATTTATTCTCATTCCCTCTCTCTCTCTCTCTCCTCCCTCCCTCCCTCCCTCCCTCCCTCCCTCCCTCCCTCTCTCTCTCTCTCTCTCTCCCTCCCCGTCTGTCTCTCTCTCTCTCTCTCCATCTCTCTCCCTGTCTCTCTCTTTCTCTCTCCCTGTATCTCTCTTTCTCTCTCTTTCTCTCTCCCTGTATCTCTTTCTCTCTCCCTGTCTCTCTCTCTCTCTCTCTCTCTCTCTCTCTCTCTCTTTCTCTCTCTCTCTCTCTCTCTCTCTCCATCTCTCTCCCTGTCTCTCTCTTTCTCTCTCCCTGTATCTCTCTCTCTCTCTCTCTCTTTCTCTCTCTCTCTCTCTCTCTTTCTCTCTCCCTGTCCCTCCCTCCCTCCTTCCTTTCTGCATTTCATGATAACTAAAGACCCAGGTAATTTTTGGACCAGAGCCACAGCTTGTTTATGCAGCATTGCAAGAAACCATTACTGTGTTTTTTTGGAAAGCAAAAAACCAAACCAAACCAAAACAAAAAACCCAAAACAAAAATTCATCATTTCAACGAGTGGTTTTGATTTCTGCAAGGAAGTTTCTAAAACTTTTTCACATCCGGTGGGACTTCTATTAGCGGGCTTATCCCACCCACCCACCAAGTTCTCCTTTCCCTTTACAAAGTTCAGAATCGAAATCAAATCAAACACATCTTTTTACTCTTTCAGGATCGCCCAATAAATGCCACCGAGGCTCTACCAAAAGCATCCTCCAAGTCACATCTTCTCCAAGTCACAAGGGCACTGGAAAAAGTGGTCTGTAACCATTTTTCACACGGCTATTGTAGCGTGTCCATAGTCACGTGATCTAAATTCAGATGCTTGGCCACTGACATGTACTTAGGACGGTTGCAGTGTCCCGGGGTCATGTGATTACCTTATGTGACTTTCTGACAAGCAAAGTCAATGGGGGAAGCCAGATTCACTGAACAACCGTGTTACTAAGTGAACAACTTAACAATTGTGACAAACAAGGTCGTAAAATGGGGCAAAATTCACTTAAGAATTCTCTTGTTTATCAGTGGTGGTGATAAGCTGAGGACGACCAGCAGCGTAGATTGTTAAGTGAGTAACGGGGCAATGACTTCTCTTTCTTGAACTCTACAGTTATTCATTGGGTGGGTTGGTCTGCTGTGGATGATGGTCCCTTAGGCATCTGCTTCCTTCTCCAGGGAATTTTGTCCACCCCTGCTTCTCTGTCTTCTCCATTTTTCCCTCTAGTTACTGCCCTCATCTCCCACGCCCAGTACGAGCTCTCCGGCAGCTTTGGGATTTGGTTAAATGCTTATCATGTAAAACCTTAAGTGCTAATTGCTTAGTAATGAAAACTTTAATTGCTGGGAAATTAAACCTTTAATTGCAAAGTGGCTGGCAGAATGCCAGTCCATAACAACAAAGATTTGCTTTCTTTCTTTTCTTTTTTTTTTTTTTTTTGGATCAAGGGGAAAAAAAAATGTCCTTTACTCAATATTACCCACTTGCCCACACAATGTCGAGACGTAAATAAAATGGAAATAGGTCTTGAGGGTTTTATTGTTATCATTATTATTATTATTACAGAGAAGGAAAAAAAAATCAGAATCT